>NC_051063.1:166928922-167228922 GCF_004664715.2 Peromyscus leucopus
CATGTGGTTGCTGGGAATTGAACTCAGGACCTGGAAGAGCAGCCAGTGCTCTTAACCTCTGAGCCATCTCTCCAGCCCTAGCCTGTGTCTTTTTATAGGTGAGTTGAGAACATTGATAATAATGGATATTAATGACCAGTGATTGTTAATTCCTGTTATCTTTTGGTGGTAGTGTTGTGCTTCCCTTCTTTGCTATTTGTTGGTGTGGGATATCTATTGCCTGAGTTTTCATGGGTGTGTCTAATTTCCTTAGGTTGGATTTTTTCCTTCTAGTGCTTTCTGTAGGGCTGGATTTGTGGATAGTTATTGTTTAAATCTGGTTTTATCATGGAATATTTGTTTACTCTATCTATGGTGATTGAGATTTTTGCTGGTATAGTTGACACCCATGGTCTCTTAGTGTTTTTCTTTCTTTGGTTAGGAAAGTTTTCTTCTATGATTTGTTGATATGTTTTCTGTGCCTTTGAGTTGGTATTCTTCTCCTTCTTCTATCCCTATTATTCTTAGGTTTGGTCTTTTCATGGTGCTTCAAATTTCCTGGACATTTTATGTTAGTCCTTTTTTCCGCTTTAGTGGGTTTTTTTGTTTGTTTGTTTGTTTGTTTGTTTTGACTGATGAATCTATTTTCTCTATTGTGTCTTCAACATCAGAGATTCTCTGTTCCATGTCTTGCATTTTGTTGGTTATGCTTGCATCTGTAGTTCCTGCTCATTTACTCAGATTTTCTATTTCCAGCATTCCATCTGTTTGTGTCTTCTTTATTGTCTTGATTTCAATTTTCAAATCTTGAACTGTTTTCTTCATCTGTTTAATTGCTTTTTCTTGGCTTTCATTGATTTCTTCTAACTTTTTGTTTTTTTTTCTTTTTTTTTTTTTTTTTGGTTTTTCGAGACAGGGTTTCTCTGTGCAGTTTTGCGCCGCCTTTCCTGGAACTCACTCTGTAGACCAGGCTGGCCTCGAACTCACAAGAGATCCGCCTGCCTCTGCCTCCTGAGTGCTGGGACTAAAGGCGTGCGCCACACCGCGGCTTTTCTTTCATTTCTTTAAGGGAATTTTTTTTTCTCTTTAAGGGCCTCTATCATCTTCTCAAAGTCATTTTTATATTGATTTTTGTTTCTTCTGCCTTGGTATGTCCAGGTCTTGCAGGTGTAGAATCACTACGTTCTGATGTTGCCATATAGGTCTTTATGTTGTTGCCTGTATTTTTGCACTGGCGTCTACTCATCTCTTCCTCCTCAGTGCAGGTGGTGTCTGTGTCTGAAGGTGCCTCTCGTTCTAATTGATCGTCTTGGTCCACTAGGAGTTCTTGGTCAAATCTGCGCTGATGGGCTCTGTTTCTCTGGGAGCAGCTTAGTCCAATCGGTGTTGGTGGGTTCTGTCTCAGGGAGCAGCTGTTCCCAACTGGTGCAGGGTGGGCTCATGGCTCTGGTGGTTGTTGGTGTCATGTGGGATGGTTTTCTTGGTGAGGTCGTTGGGGTTTCAGGGGCTGGGTTTTTGTTTTGTTTTTGTTTGTTTGTTTATTTGTTTTGTTTTTGTTTTTGTGAGGAGCACGGAAAGGCAGCTGCCAGGTCCCTGGGCTCCAATGGCTAGGGGAGGGGGTACATTATGTGCCCTGGGGCCTAGGGGCTAGAGACCTGGTCTTCCAGTCCAGAGATGGGGCCTAACCTGTTCCCAGTCAGTGTAGGGTGGGCTTGTGACTCTGGTGACCTGGTTTGGTGGCTGGACGGCTCCTTCTCTTGCGTTCTCAGGTCGTGCTCTGCTTGCCTGCCAGCTCCTCAGCTGATCTTGTTTCCTCAGACTGAAGGCTTCTGAAACCTCTCCCGAATGGCTCTCAGCTGCACAGGTTGATCAGTAGGGCAATCTCACCAACTCCTCCAAATTGTTGGGCTTTGCACAATCAGCAGCTGGGCCCTGGGTTGGCCTCGGGCACAATGCTGGGTCCATTCTGGTCGTGTCCCATGGCGATGGCTCCTTCCGAGTGCTGGGATTTAATGGCATGTGATCCCACCCTCAGTTTTAGAAGGCAGAATCTGGACTGCAAGAAAGTCAGAGCCTCTCGGCAAATAGAAGAGCAAGAGGAAGGAAAGGAGGCCATGGCTATTTTGTCGGTAGTAGTTTAGAGAATGGAGCTCATGGTTAGTGAGGCATCATGAAGGATTGAGGCAATCAAGCAGGTAAGAGAGAGTCCAGCAAGTCACTCACCAAGAGGACAATGTTGGGCACATTAGCCAAGGACACAAAGGCTGCTAGTCTACTTAAATGTGGATAGACACTTCTTGGGTATTGTTTTGTTTCCCTGTGGGTTTTTTGTTTGTTTTGTCTTTATTGGTGGTGGTGTTTGGTTGGTTTTTAGAAAGGGTCTCACTATGTAACCTTGGCTGGACTGGAACTCAAAGATCCCCCTGCCTCTGCTTCCTACGTACTAGAATTAAAGTGTGCTTCACTATGGGTCATCTGAATGAGAATGATCCTCATAGACTGAAGTATTTGAATATGTGGTCCCCAGTTAGTGGAACTGTTTGAGAAGGATTAAGAGGTGTGGCTTGCTGGAGGAGGTGTGTCACAGAGGATGGGCTTGAAGTTTCAAAGCCCATGCCATTCCCTGTTAGCGCCCTGCCCCATCTCCTGCTTAGAGATAAGGGTGTGAACTCTTAGCTGCTGCTCCAAGGCCATGTCTGCCTGTCTGCCTGCTATCATTCTCCGTAACTATGATGGTCATGGACTCACACGATGAAACTGTTAGTCTCAATAAACTTGCTCTTCTGTAAGTTGCCTCAGTTGTGATATATCTTCAGAGCATCATAAAAGAAAGACACATGCCATGTGGCTATTTGTCTACTGTTTCAGGCAGAGTCTCTTATAGCTCAGGCTAGCTTCCAACTCCCTTGGTAGCCCAGGATGCCCTGAACTCCTGGTCCTCCCAGCTCCTCCCCTTGAGTGCTGGGATCACAGGCATGTACCACACTCTTCACTCTCTGGGGTAGAAGAACAACCGGAAGTAGCTCAAGCCTCAAGGTCCATTGAGAAGTGATGGACCGCATCACATGGGGACCTTTTCATCGGGAGACCGCAAAATACAGCTGAAGCAGAGAGCTGATCCGACCCTGGAAAAGCCTTTATCTTACGCTGCCAGGTAGAAAGAAGGACCCAAAAGGCCTTTGCACATGAGTTTCGGTCCACGCTATTGTTTTGTGCAGTCTCTGGGGTTGATAGGGTTGGGGTGTTTTGGAATGTCCAAAGGAGGTTTTGCTATGTCAATTCTTTCATTGCTGTGACAAAAACACCCGATGAAAGCAGCTGACAGGAGGAAGCGCTTATGTTGGCTCACAGGTGGAGGGATGCAGCCCATCCTGGAGGAAACAGCGTAATGGTGGAACATGAGCAGTGGTCACGTGGCATCCACAGTCAGGCAGCAGACAGCAGTGGACGCTGGTGTTCGGCCTGCTCTCTTCTCTTTAGTCAGTCCAGGACCCAGCCCCTGGAGGGAGACACCCACAGTGGGGGAGAGTCTTCCCACCTCAATTAACCTGATCTAGACGATCCTCTGGGGTTGTCTCATGGGCAGTTTAAATCCTGGCTAGTGGACAGGGTTAACTGTCACAGTTGGCATGTTTCCCGAGATTGTTAGATTGGCCTGTGCATCTCCTACATTTTGAGGGCTCCAAAGCAATCACAACTTCACACAACGGTCTCTTTAGGCCTCCATGCAGGACACCCCTGACACATGCCTGGCCTCGGTGGCTTTCCTTAGTCACAGAGGGAGATTCCATAATGCCGTTCTTCTATTCTTGACTCTAAAGCTGGAATCACGTGGCCAAAGCTGCCAAGTTCTGCTGCTTGCTTGCCAAGGACAATTTTAAGAGCCAGGCCACACTGCCGGCCTGAGTTAAGTTTCTGTTGTCCAGTATTGAGCCACTAACCAGAAACTTGTGACACGCCTGGACAAGTCCTGAGTTGTTAGAAAATAACTTAACATTTCCTTATCTTTCTGCTACACTGACCATTAGTAACAATGTTTTGTGGTTGGGTTGCTTGGTTGGTTGCTTAGCAACCCGACAGTCTCCTGATCTTTTCCCAAAGAAAGCTTCCTGGTCTTCTTACTATAAAACCTGCCTGAGAAAAGAAAATTTTGCAGCTTGATCAGAATACTGTCTTGCTGTCAATTCTTTTGTCTCTTGTCTCTTTCATTCGTCATTCCCCTTCTAGGGTCTCCATTGAAGATCCCGCTGGCTGGGACACTGGCTGGGGCTGGAACGTGTGCCCTTGTTCAATTACATCTTCACCAGCTTTCTGTTTTGGATAGTTTCCTTCACTGCCCAAGCTAGGCTCTCCTGGATCTCACTCTGTAGCCCAGGCTGGCCTCAAACTCAGAGATCCGCCTGCCTCTGCCTCCCGAGTGCTGAGATCAAAGGTGTGCCACCACTCCTGGCCCTAAACTTTTCTTTAATTCCTTCTCACAAGTTGGAAGCTTTGCTGGGTGGGATCTTGCCCGAGGTCACCACTCCCTTTATTCCATTGAACACCAGGATTTTTCTTAATCTGTTCATCTCCTTGAACACGGGGTTTAGCTCCATTCCACTTCCTGGTGCCCCCTTTCTGTGCATTTTGTATTTTTCATTGCTCAGCGTTCTCCTTTTTATTATATATCTGCATAACAGTGAACACTAATAAACCACATGGCAGAGTCAATACGAGGCTGTTTTGAGGTTTCCTCTGTTAATGCAACCAATCCAAAACTCTTCAATTTATCCTCAGGCAGACTTTTCATTCAAAAGCAAAAAGCAGCCACATTCTTTGCCAAAATACCACAAAAAACATCTCTAGACACATGTTAATATTCTCCCCTGAAGCCTCTTGAGCCAGGCTATCACAGTCAAATCCCCCTCAGCACCACTGTCCTTCATGCTCCTACTAGGATGGCCCATTAAGCTCTGCTTAAAGCATTCAGCTGCTTTTCTAACCCAAAGTTCCAAAGTCCACATTCCTCCAAATAAAAGCATGGTCAGGCCTATCATAGCAACACCCCAGTCCCTGGTACCGACTTCTGCCTTAGGGTTCCTAGATCTGTGGAGATGCACCAAGACCACAGTAACACTTCCAGAGGAAAACATTTCATTGGGGGTGTCACTGCGGTGGTTTTGAGGTCTCAGATGTTCAAGGCAGGTCCAGTAGCTCACTCCTCTTCCTGCTGCCTGCTGATCCAGGTGTAGAACTCTCAGCTACCTCTCCAGCACCATGGCTGCCTGTGGCTTGCCATGCTTCCCTCCCTGACAATAATGGACTAAACCTCTGAAACCGTGCCTGCCGCCTCCTCCCCATCCAGCGAGATCGCGAGTGTGCGCATGTGTGCATCCCTTGCCCCTGGACCCCCACACAGCTACCACTACTGCTACCGCCATGATTCTTCCCCACAGTGAGTCCGCCGTTCTCGCGGCTGTGGTCTGAGCTATATTCTTTGCGACAGACACCCGGGGTTGTCCTCGGGCTGTACTGGCAATGACAGGCACATTTCGCTCCTGATGAGGGGGTCAATGCTGTCTCGGGTCCACCATGGACCAACTGCAGCACAGCCACTGCAGCCCCTTCCCATCCCTTGACGAAGAGGATCGGTGACTTGAGCTGATTCTTAGATCTCTCTTCACTCTCGGGACGCCTGAGATTGGAGTCTGATCCCGGTTTGTTATTTTAATTTTTTATTTTTCTCTCAGCTACAGCCATGGGACAAAGAGGAGGATACATTTACCACTTACATTGGCAGATAGGGGTGGGCGGGTACCGTAAATCTGGCCACATAACAGAGTCGCGGGAATTCTCCCAGCGAACAGGCAAATAAAAGAGTTACTTTATCCCCAAGCTTTCTGCTAAAGCTCTGAACCCTTCTCCTTCCCCACTTCTGCGTCTGCCACGTGCAACCTTTCTGTCTGACTTCCGCAGGCAGTGGGCGGGCTCAAATGGGCAGGCTTCGGTGGCTTCTATGGACTCTCGCCCTAACTCACCTTAACTCCATCCACTCATTCTCAAACTGCCTTGAGAGAACAGACAGGTCTGGAAGCGGCTAAGATCCATACAAATAAGTTTACAGTAGTCAGTATGGCTCCTAAGCCAAAAATCAGCTTATTAGACCTCAGATAAGTCTTCCAAAAGGATCGGTTTATAGTCTGCTCCTGCAGAATCTTCAAAAGCTGTCCTTAAGCCATCAATCATCAGGTGAAAAAAAAATTCAGGACATGGAGTTAAAATCTGCCTCTTGTTCCCCAGACCCTCCCTGACCTAAAACTTAAGCATCTGGAGAGCAAGCTCCTTGACCCCACAGGCAAAAAGAGTCATCCTGTGGCATTCAAGGTGTTGCAGGAGAAGAGAAAGCCCCAAAAAACAAATTGCCAAGTTGTGGCACTTGCTGACTCCCAAAAGCTGTTGGGTCCCTGTTTTAAGTGAGGAAAAAAAGACCACAGGCTAGTGAATGCCCTGCCAGGCCTCATTCTCAGCCTTGTTCAAAGTACCACCTAGAAAGACAACTGGTCAGCTGACTGCCCCCAGGCACCAAGACGCATGGTACATCAGCTAAGACCCTCCAGCAGACCTAGGCTTGGCTACAGACATGACAGGGAAACCCAGAACACAGCAGGGAAGCCGATCTGTTCTTCCTTACTGGACACCAGAGCCATGACTTTGTCCTGAAGTTTTGGATGCCACCTCCTGACCTTTCCATTGTTTTGGGTACACAGACAGCTTTACCCACCTCACCAAGATTTAATTGCACTTCATCGAGTTACTTAATGGAAAAGATTTCCAGCCTAAGATAAGAGCTCATTGCTTCACTCCAGATCCAACTGCCTGTGGTTTCTCATGTGCACACAGACAGGGCCCTGGTCTCTGCCTGTTCCCTAATTCCAAAGAAATAAATTCTCATGCACCACAAGCTTTTCTCTTCCCAGTTCCCTGTTCTAACTCACTGTTCAGCTGTACAGACCCACCACAGAAACCGGACAGAGGATCATCAAGTTAAAACTAACAGCTAAAAGGTATTTACACCCCAGACCCAAAAGCAATTCTGGCGCGCTACAAAAAAGACTTTAATGTAACCATTCTATTACTGTTGAGATGCTTTTAATAATTAATCACCTGTGTCCTGGATGCTGAACTAGTAAAGGAAACAGGTACTTTAAAAAATTAATCTGTCTCGATATAAGCTTAACATATTTCAATCCATCTGGACAGGCTGGCGTCTACCACATAAAATAATTAATGATTCTTTTCTCTCTAAGCTTTTTTCTTGCACTCTTGTCAGACAGAAGTGTTCCCAGGCACAGCCAAGAGGGATACATGTCTCCAGAACAATGGCAGACAGCATCCCACAACGTCTGTCCACCTCGGAAAGACTCCCCTTCCCCATTCCCCCAAAAGCCCAACCGACGTCCAACAGTCAGCTGGAAGCAGCTTTTGAGAGGAACGACGCGCCCTAGTCCCATCTATCTGCTTTTTTTAAAATAACCGTAAGTCTGGTGGATGTAAGGATTATGTCCTTAATTACGTCACCAAGCCTGCGACTGCGGACGTCCCAGCCTAAAACTGCGGGTGGCGCCCTCTCTGTGTTCTGTCTTTTCCATATCGCCTCTCCTTCCGTAGTCTCCCTCCTCTGCTCTCTCTCTCTCTCTCTCTCCCCCTTTCTCTCCCAATAAAGCTCTGAAAGGGTAACCATGCCTGTGACTCTCCTCCGTCACCGATACATCCGCACTCTCCTCCGTCGGCATGGCTGCCACGAGCGCCTCCACTAACCAACACTGTGCCTCTTACTTCTGTATCTGACTCTTCTCTGTGGCCGGCTGGTGGGCTGGGTGGGCTGACCCCTGAGTCCTCCTTCTCTGGCTCCTAGATCAGCTTCTTCCTCCCAGATTTCTCCTCTTATTATTCTCTCTTGCCTGCCAGCCCCGCCTATCCTTTCTCCTGCCTTGCTATTGGCCGTTCAGCTCTTTTATTAGACCATCAGGTTGTTCTAGACAGGCACAGTAACACAGCCTCACAGAATTAAACAAATGCAACATAAACAAAAAGTAACACACCTTTAGAATATCTCTACTACAGAGGACCCTGATTCAACTCCCAGCACCAGTATGGCAGCTCACAACTATCTCTAATTCCAATATGTCTAGAGAGTGTACAGTGAAAGGCAAAAATACCAATGCACAATGGTAAGATTTAAATTCTAAGCAACATCTCTCAAGTGGTATATTGTCCTTATAGCAATATCGACATGTGAGTGACCCAGCCTATTGAAATACTTCCTCAGACTCTCCCTCTCGAGGATCTCATCACCTCTCTTATTCTCGAGCATCGTGGTATATGGAAAAATCCTCCTTTTTCTCTGTATTACACAACTCTCATAACAATTCTCGCCATGAGAGCTGTGCACCTTACACCCCTTCACCTTCTGATCTCCCGGCCTCTTCATCTGTGTGACTCTTCAACTCTGCGTCTATCTAATAATTAAATACATATCCTCTCAAGGGTCGAACATTGTCGCGCTGTGTTCTCTTAGAATGAGAATAGCTGCTGACCTCTGTCCATGACACTCTCATGGCCTCCTGCGCGATGTGTGTGTCTCGCCTTGACCTGTGTTGGATATCTCCCTCGAGCCTGGCATTGTTGGAGGGTCCCCAAGGGATCAAATTACTCCCTCTTACCATTAGGTTGGCATCGCGTTAGTGGAGCTCTGGGCCTGTGCAGGCCCTACATGTCTGAGTGGATCACTTTCTCTCGTCTCTCACGCTGCTCTCAGATGCATGCATGGAGCATGTCTAAGGTTTAGCCCGTGAGACCTTAAAGGCAACCTCTGCTTCTTCCGACTCACCCATCCCTAGCGTCATTCACCACCCCCCATTCCAGTACGCCCCAGCCTCTCAAAGTTCACCATCCGCGACGTTTGGTCATTGCTACTTCCGACACAAACTGAGGGATTCGCTCACCTTCTTGAGCTGTACGCTCTACCAACTATTACATCTGCGTCTCGACTGCTTCTGCCGGCCCTCCCTTTGATAGTCTTTACCAGTTGTATATGTAACGCACCTGGCTCCCGACTACCCTACGTGTTACGCGCACAATTCGTGAAAGACAGTCTGTGCCCGTCATCAATTCCGCGGTCCATACAGCCACTACTAGAGCTATGACCGGGTCCCACTTGGCGTGATCCTGCCACTTCAGTATTTCATTCAGACCTGTTCGCTGACGTCTCTCGCGGAATGCTGGCAGACTGGTCCACTTAGCCTTCATTAGCACTTTCTCGACTGTGAAACCTTGCGGCCCTTGCGCCTGGCTCTCGCATCGGCCAACGCGCACCTCGCGCAGACTCCCAAGTGTGACGTGTAGGTGTCGCTAGGTTGGGCAGCAGTCACCAGAGTCTTGGTAAAGGTTTTCTTCTAGAACTGCTGGGGACAGTCACCAGAACAGACCGGATCCAGACTCTTCTCCCCCCTCTGCGAGGAAGGCCCCAGCTCCACCTGCTCTGCCCCTGCCTCAGGCAGCTTCGTCTTGGTCAGCACGTGTGCCAGCCCCAGGAATCTTCCTCTTCTTCTGCTTTGTCTTGCATTAATATCAGCCATGGGGTCGGGGCTACACAGACTGTTTTGAAAAATTTAAGGTTCCCTGCTACGAGCCTCTCTTGGGAGCTAATGCCGCGCCCATGCCGTCCAGCTCCACTGGACAGGACAAGTGTCTTTGTGGCCTTAATAACAAGATGGTCTAGTGCAGGTCATTAAATTTCGACCCTGCTCCCCCTTCGACCTTAGCATAATCGATGGTGTCTACCTTGACCCATGTGCTAGAGGTCTTCTGTGCCTGACCCACTCTCGTTCTATTGTAGTGTTTTGTTTCGTCACACATTCCCTCATATTATCTAAACGCTTCTGTAACAGATAACGCGAACATACTATATAAATGGAGCTCATTTTATTGTAAGTCTTGCTCGCGCCTTCAATAGTCAGGCCGGCCTGGTGGTGGGCACGCTATTATCCCAGCAACTCGGGAGGCTAGACACCAGCCAGGCGGAATCTCTCTTCTCACATTTCTCTTTTCATACCACTGTGAGTTGCGAGGCCAGCCTGGCACCAAGCTGAGTTCCAGGAAAGGCTTCAAACCATGTCTATTAAACTCATGCCAATGTGCAAAAAACCCTGTCCAAAAACCAAAAAAAAAAAAAAAAAAAAGTCATTCAGAAAGAAAATACAGGCCACACCCCAGCGCACATAGGAATAGAACTGAAAGAAAGAACGAGATGACCGACAGTAATGAATGGAGGCGTCAGGCCCGGTTGCTTGTGGGAAAGGCGGAATTATAACGAGGGCTGCTGGATCTGTTGCAGCACCCAGCACACACAGTGTGCCAGTGTGCAGCTGGGTGTGCAGACAGAGATGACGGGTGAGGCATGGGGACCTACCCTGGTCGCCGCAGCATTGGGTGTGGATTAAGCCTCTGGTGGCCGGGCAGGAGGAGGGGCGTGGGTAGCGGATGGGGAGAGGGTTACGGCAGTTCCCTACCCATGACGCGTTAAGAAGGTGCCCGTACTACCTCGGCACCCGAGTCAGACAGTACTCCAGGGTGGACGAGGACGATCCTTGTCCGCCGTAGCTGCAAGGCAAAACACCCATTTTACACATTAAAAAAAAAAAAAAACAACAAAAAATTAAAAAAAAAAAAAAAAAAAAAAAAAAAAAAAAAAACAAAAAAAATTACAAAAGAAGAAAAATAAAAAAAAAAAAAAAAAAAAAATACAACAATAGTCAAAACAAAAAATAAGATATCAATATAAAAGTAAATCAAAAAAAAACAACACACTTGCCTGGGCCACAGGCGATGATCACACCCAGTGCTGCCGTTCCCAGGGTCCCTTCTACCCACCAGCTGCACTGACTACTTCCGCTTTCCCCTTCACAGCACCGCCTGCCAAGCTCCAATTCATTAACTGTAAAAGTTTCCCGGGAACTTCTCTCCCTTTCTTTCAAAAAGTCTATTTCCTATGTGCGAATGGGTGTGGCCACCTGTATTTCTTTCTGAATGACTTTTTTTTTTTTTTTTTTGGTTTTTGAGACAGGGTTTTTCTGTGTAGTTTTGAGCCTTTCCTGAACTCACTTGGTAGCCCAGGCTGGCCTCGAACTCACAGAGATCCGCCTGGCTCTGCCTCCCGAGTGCTGGGATTAAAGGCGTGCACCACCACCGCCCGGCCTGACTGACTTTTAAATGCCTCCATTTATATATATATGTTCCTTATCTGTTCAGTTTATTTGGGTGAAAAAAAACAAAACCTACATGAACACGTGGTCAGGCACCAGAGGGGCCTTCACATGGTCAGGTAGACACCATCTTTGCTAAGGTCAAAGGGGGACAGTCATATGACCTCACTGCCATCTTTATTAAAGGCAACAGAAAACCACTTCCTGCCAGTGGCTGGAGCATGGGCCGGGCATTAGTCCCAAGAGAGGCTCGGTAGCAGGACCTTAAATTTTCAAAACAGTCTGTGTAGCCCCGACCCCCTTTTTGGTCTCGATTATTATGCAAGACACAAGCAAGAAAAGAGGAAGATTCCTGGGGATGGCCACACGTGCTGACCAAAGGACCGAAGCTGCCTGAGGCAGGGGCAGAGGCAGGTGGAGCTGGTGGGCCTTCTCAGAGGAGTCTGGATCCGGTCTGTTCTGGTGACTGTCCCCAGCAGTTCAGAGAAACCTTTACCAGAGACTCTGGTGACTGCTGCCACCTAGCGGACACCTCAGCCCTTACCACAGTCCCACCCAGCCAGGTTCAAGGGTTCCCTGTGAATTGAGGGACCAGCCATTATTTACTTTTAGCAATGTGGGGTGTGGGGAGGTGGCTAAAATTTTATTCAAAGGGCAAATGAGTAGTTGCTACTCTTTCATGCAAACCCGCGATGACTTAACTGTGGATGTGGTGAAGGTGCATGCCCCTAATCCCAGATCTTGGAACACTGAAGGAGGAGGATCCTGAGTTGGAGGCCAGCCTGGGCTACATAGCAAGACTTTGTCTCATAAAGGCCCTGAAATAGTCCGAGCACCGGACTGGGTGAGTTTTTGAACACAGAATTTGCATTTAGCCGTTCCCGGCCTTTTAGTAGTCAGTTTTCTGCTAACCAACCCCGAAATGGGGTGTGAGACTGGGAATTGAAAGTCTCTGGGCTCCAGCCTGTCCTTGCAAGGATCCCTTGAGGGTTGATCTCAGTCTTTCTCCAATTGCATGTGCTTGGGGCTGCATGAGGCAGGTGGCGCCGTGGTAACGGGAAGTGGCCTCTGAGGATCCCTGAAGGCACAGGCACCAAAGCTGTCCTTCTCTTCCTCCTGTGGGGTTCCAGATTTTTTAGTAGCGTGTGTGTTGTGTGTGTGTGTGTGTGTGTGTGTGTGTGTGTGTGTGTCGTCGTGTGGTGTGTGTGTCTGTGCGTCTATGTGTGTGTGTCTGTCTGTCTGTGTGGTGTGTTGTGCGTGTGTGTGTTGTGTGTGTGTGTGTGTGTGTGTCTGTGTGTGTCTGTGTGTGTGTCTGTGTGGTGTTGGTGTGTCTGTGTGTGTGTGTGTCTGTGTGTGTGTGTCTGTGTGTCTATGTCTGTGTGTGTGTCTGTGTGTCTGTGTCTGTGTCTGTGTGTGTGTGTGTAACAATTCCTGTTCAGGAGGCTCCCTGGTATCCAGGAAAGAGAAGTCTCTGAGACAGCCGCTCAGGCCACACTTGCATGGCAATGAAAAGCCAGAGGTTCGACATGCACGCCTTTCACGCTTCCAGCCTCAGCAGTGGGATTTGGGTGTTTCCCCTTCGTCGGAAATGCAGACCTTTAGTAATTATAGCTTCAGCCAGGAGCATGGATGGGGCTCGTGTGCCAGGACAGCGAGATCGTGCTGAACTTCCTTCTTTGGGCACCGGGAGAAGGATCCCTTTCCTGCGATCCCTCTGCAGACCACAGGCCCCGCCACCATCAGGTTCCGCCCTCCAGCCTCAATATCCTGTCTGCCCCTGTACCCAGCTTGGCCCAAGAAGGTATCCTGAGCACTTTGCAGGAGTATTTGGTGGAGCACTCTGCACTAACATGGCCATTCTGGGTGTGAATGTGTTCATGTGTTGAACATTTGTTCTCCAACAGGGGGCGCTGTTTGCAGTGAGGTTGTGGAAACTTCTGCCTACAGGAGTAGGTCACCGGAAGTGAATTAAATCCAGAGGGTTCTAGTCTAGCCGTGTTTCTGGTGTGTCTCTGCTTCCTAGTTAGCCATGATGTGAAGAGGCTAATGCACAGATGCACTGTAACCATGCCACACCACGGTGGACAAGATTCCTTGAAATCACCAGCGAAATAAAGCCCTCCTCCCTGGCCTACGCTGGTACTTTTGTAACCGATACAGGCGCTCGGTCCTGGTCACCCCTCCGCTTGTCTGAGGGAGCTCCTGCTAGCTCTTGGTCGGGCTCCACCGGTCCTGACAATGCAGCCCCCATCCTTCTGTCTCAGAGGACCACACGCTACTAAACTCCACACTCTGCGGTGTCTGGGGCTTGACTCTGCCTCCTCACAAGCTGGTCTGGTACTGTGCAGATGAGGCTGCCGCAGAACCCAAGACCCCAGGATCAGAGACAGTGGTCTCCTACTCACAGCCCACTGCACCCTGGTTCCCTAGACTTCAAAACTCCAAGGGATGTGGATATCAAGGCTCCATGAGGCCCAGGAAAAAAAAATGATACTCCAGGGATGAGCTTGGTTTAAAGGATTCTTTTTTGAGACAGGGTTTCTCTGTGTAACAGCCCTGGCTGTCCTGGACTTTACTCTGTAGACCAGGCTGACCTTGAACTCACAGAGATCCATTTGCCTCTGCCTTCCGAGTGCTGGGATTAAGGGCGTTCACCACCATGACCAGCTAGTAGATTCTTACAAAAGGAACTTCCATTCAAATTTAACCATCTGGAGTGAATTTCTGCCTGTGAGCTATGCTGGTTATTAGATCCAAAAAGGCTAGGGTCTGGGATGTAGTCTGAGTGACTCCCTAGGTCCAGAGAGGGACTAGGGAGTGTCTCAGTGGGGAGCTCCTGTCTAGAATTCCCCAGTGGGGGGCTGGGGAGTGGCCATTACTCAGTGCTGGAAGATGCTGCTGCGCTTTGATCTCTGGGAGACACGAGGTGGAAGGGAAAAAGTACTCCCTCAAACTGTCCTCTGACTTCCAGTCACACACTGTGGCATGCGCGTGTCCACCCATATCACGGGAATGCATGTTCTCTCTCTCTCTCTCTCTCTCTCTCTCTCACACACACACACACACACACACACACACTAAACAATAAGTGGAATTTTTTTTTAAAAAAAATCTAAATTCCTAGTGCCAAAGAAAGTGCCAGCACATCGGGAAGAGCTGGGACCTACAGACCGGTCCACACAATGCAGCTGGGCAGAAGGTGATGTGTATGAGCTGGTGCTGGCACCGGCCCCTTCTTGCCTCCGCATGGTTACTATTTGGGTTGGCGGAATGAACTCAGCATTTCCTGGGAGTCTGGTTGCTGCACACTTGGCCATGTTCCAACATGACTCACACCCAGACAGGCAGATAGCTGGAACCCTCCAATTTGGAGGATGTTTTGGTTTTAATTTTGGCATGTGTTGGCTGCTGGTGGCTTTCTCACTATTTAACTAATAATTGCTGTCAGTCCAGCCTTGTCATTACCAGCTTAGTTTGTTATGGGTTATTTAGTTAAATTGCCATGTATAACGATGTAGATTTGCTTCAACCCCCCCCCCCGTGTGAATGTGGCCTGCAATTTTTCCACTAATTAGACTTTTTAAAGACACATATGCATTTATCCACTCAAATCTGCAACCATCTGTTTGCATGTTCCAGAGCAGAGGAGTGTGGCGCCCGCCCGCTCCAGGACTGAGGTTCTTATTACCACCCGGTTATGTTCCCACGGGAAAATAGAAAGCAGCAGAATTCCAACTGTTCCTGTCTCCTGAAGGAGCCACCCAAACGAGGTCTGGACCGCAGAGGTCTGTAGAGAGGTGCTGGGCCTGCATCGGCAGATGCGGGGGTCTGGAGGAGGGGACTGACCCCAAGCACGTGAGACAGAGCAAACCAACCAAACAAACAACAAAACCCCCCAAAACCAACCACCAAACAAAACCCCCAAAACCAACCAACCAAACAAACAAAACCACTAGGACCCTAAATCCCCAGCCTACCTCAGCCACCAACCCCAAAGTCTTGACCCACCTGTCCCCCACAAGTCAGGCATGCGCCATGATTCCTGTCAAACGGCTTTATTTTCCCCATTGTGGGGAAGCTGTGAATGGGGTCTGTGGTCCCTGTAACCCCAGGACCCTCTGGCCTCCTCTGCGTGTGGCAGGGTCCAGTGTTGCCAGCTCCGAGTTTGATCACCCAAGGCGGGGCTGCCTCTGGGAGAGCCAGGCTATGGCGACATTGTGAGCTTGGGGGGCCACGGTGAGGATAAGGCGGCCCACTGTGTAGGTTGAAGCAGGCCGGGCCAGCTCTCGGAATGAACCCTCCAGATGCAGATACCTAGAAATCCACCAGGAACACTCAGTCTAGAAAAGACAGAGAAGACAGCAGGTGACGGGCGGGAAATGGGAGGGAAGCAAAAGACACCATGCTGGGGAGATTTCCAGTTGGCAATGTGCCAGTCATGCGCGCATGAGACTGAGTTCAGATTCTTCCGTGGTTAGCTTCCACTGTCTGCTTGACACAGCCTAAAGCCATCTGAGAGCCTCAGCTGAGGGTTGCTTAGATCAAACTGGCCTTTGGGATGTCTGTGGGGACTGTCTTGATCATTGGTGTAGGAGGGTCCAGCCACTGGGGTGGTGCTATTTCCGGTAGGGCAAAGCCTTTGTGATCCCGTAAGCCATGCTGCTCCGTGGTTTCTGGTGCATTTCTCTGGCTGTGAGTGAGTTCTCTTGTTAGAGGTAATGTTGCATGGTCTACCTTCCGTTTCTCGCCCTGCCCCCCCTCACTGATGGACTGCAACCTAGTAGTGGAAACCAAATGAAATCCATCTCCTAAGTTGCTATAGGTCAGAGTGCTTTATCACACCAAGAGCTATGAAATCAGAAACACAGCACTCATGCGAAAACTCAGGCACGCTAGGGTGAACCAGCACCAACTTGAAAAGCCAGGGAAGTGGGGCAGGTACAGACCGATTTCCCAGAGCTAATTGGCCCAGCTGGCCTAGGCCACGGGAGAACCTGGGCCCAGGGAGAGATCTTCTCTCAAAGAATAAGGTGGAGAAAGAGAGGAAGACGTCAGACATCCAACCCAGGCCTCCACATGCATGCACTCATACCAGCTACACACATCCACACACAAGCAGTCAACAGAGCCTTCAGAAGACCAAGCAAAGGACCCAGGGACAACGGATGCACAGAGGGAAGCCTTGCAGAAGCCCAAGACCACACAGACCTTTGGACCCAGGTGGGCTTGGAGGGGGCGGCCCCCTGGAGGCAGCAAGGCAGAGCTGCTAAGGGCCTCAGCACCCAACTCAGGACGCGGGTACACTGTTGGACCTAGGAAGAAAGGGTCCGTCAAGGCAGGCTGGACCATGCCTGCAGTGCCCCTCTGCCACACCCAAGTGCTCACCTCTCTCTCCAGCCCCCTCAGACGCCGCTCGTACTCTCTCATCTGCCCCAGCTGCTTCAGGGCGGTGTCCACCCTAGAAAGAGAGACCCGAGCCCCGGTCCAGCCGACCTGCGGAAGCGCGCCTCCTGAAGCCTCCCGCAGGATGCAAGCCATCCCCGCACAGCATCCCACCGGGAATCCTGCCCGTCGCAGGCCCCTGCCTCACTTCTGGGATGTGCGTTTCAAGGCGCTCCGAGTCACTGTCCGCTTGTCGCGAGCCTGTGCCAGTAAGAAGTTCTCTTTGTGTACAGACTCCCAGGTCAGCAGCTTCCGTTCTGCTTCCTTGGTGAGATAGACACCTGCAGGGCCAAGACCAGGAGTCAAGGGCGGGCCTACCTGAGGCCCCGCCCCCGCCCCGCCCCCGCGCCGCGAACTCTTCAGACCTCACCTCCCGAACCCCGCCCACTTGCCTTCTTTCCCCTCCCCTCCCGGGCCCGCCCCCTCGCGACCAAGCTCCCTTCTCACGGAAGTGCTCGAAGGCTGGGGAGGCGGGCACGTTAGCCCTGTGACACTTGCGCAGCCACCTGATGAGGAGGCGCGCGTGGGAGATGATGATGAGGGGCGGGGCCAGCGCGGGCCGAGAGTGGAATTCCCGGATGAGGCTGTAGCGTTGGGCTTTCCAGTAGAGGTCGCTGTTGTCTTGCACTTTGCTGAAGGTGTAGCTGTGGAGGCCGGAGGTCAAGGGTCACTGGAGGCCAAAAAAGGCCTTGATCATAGGATTGGGTCACAAGTCAAGATAAAGTAGTCAGGGACTGCAGAAATGGACCAGCAGTTACGAGCACCTGGCTCCTGCTGAGGACCCAGGTTCAGTTCCCAGCACTCATGAGGTGGCTCACAGTGGTCTCTACCTCCCTCTTGTGGTCTTTGCCAGCACTACACTCGGGTGGTGTGCAGATATACATGCTAGCGAACACTCATACGATTAAAGTTTTTGGGTGCAAGCGCCTGTGGAGACCAGGAAAGGGTGTAAGATCCTGTGGAACCTGAGCTCCAGACATTGGTCCTACGTGGGTGCTGGGGTCTCTGGTGCTCATGATTGAGCCATCTGCCCAGCACAAGTGTTTACTTACTTAACACATGTGTGGGAACGTGTTTGTATCCGTACAGGTGCATATGTGTGTGCATGTGAGGCCCAAAGGATAACCCTGATGTCATCCTCAGGAGGCTGTGTGCCTTAGAAGCAAGGTCCCTCACTGGCCAGGAGCTCAGTGGCTAGACTAGCCAGCCTGCCTGACCAGATCCTCAGAGGTCCTCCTGTCTCTGTCTTCCCAGTACCAGGATTACAATAACCCAACATCAGGCTTGAAATCTTTCCATGTGTTCTGGGGATCCAGCTCAGGCCCCTGTGCTAAGTGCTCCGCTGACTGACTGGATGTCCTCAGCTCCACCTGCAATCCTGGCTGCGTTGTTTTCAAAATAATACAGTAGCTACTTGATATGGTTTGGGGTTTGAGTTTTGTGTTTTTTATTTTTTTATTCGTGTGTGTGTGTGTGTGTGTGTGTGTGTGTGTGTGTGTGTGTGAAGCCCTTGCTGTTCTGGAACTTGCTCTGTGGCCCAGGCTGGCCTTGAACTCAGAGATCTGCCTGCCTCTACTTCCCGAGTGCTGGGATTAAAGGCGTGCGCCACCGTCGCCTGGCTTTTTTTTTTTTTAAACGTTTTTATATGTAGAGGTGTTTTGCCTGCATGTTAGTGCACTGCTCGCAAAGACCAGAAGGGGGCGTCAGGTTCCCTGGAACTGGAATTAAAGGCCGCTGCGAGATGCCATGTGAATGCTGGGACTGGAACACCGGTCCTCTGTAGGGGCGCCTGTGATCTTAACCACTGAGCCATCTCTCCAGCCCTTGTTTGATAGAGGATTACACATAGCCCACGCTCCTGACCCTCCTGCTTCCAGCTTCCAAGTGCTGGGACAGCAGGCTTGTTTCACCCCGACCTGAGCTCAGCTGCTCCTAACGAGGACCTTAGCCCAGTGTCTTTAATGAACTCTCTTGAATGGATACCAAGAATAAAGTTGGGCCTGTCCTCACACTGCAAACAAAGTAATTCTAAATGGGCCAGTGATCTTCAAACCCGAGCTAAAAGCCAAAACTAACTCTTAGCAGAAGATCTGGAAGAACATCTCCAGATGTTCTCTGAACTTTCAACAGACCCTCATATGGGACAGCAAGAGTATAAGCCCCAAAAAAACAAAACTCCGGCCGGAGAGATGACTCAGCTAAGGTTAAGAGCACTGGCTGCTCTTCAGAGGACCCAGATTTCGTTCTCAGCATCTACACGGTGGCTCACAACTGCCTGTAACTCCAGTTCCAGAGGATCCAGTGACCTCTTCTGACCTCTGCAGGCACTGCACACACATACACGCAGACAAAATATTCATAAACATAAATAAAATAAACTACAGGCAACAAAGGAATAATTCAATAAAGTGGACTGCATCAAAATTCAAAGCGTTTAGCGCATGGTGGCCCATGCATGTGATCCCAACACTTGAGGGGCAGAGCAGGGTTATCCTAAATTCGAAGACCAGCCTGGGCTACAGGGTGACCCCCTGCCTCAGCATGCCAAAAACAGCAGCACATGGGATACCCTGAACAGGCTCAGGCTAGGGGAAGCTGGGGTGGCAAGGCCGGGCACACCTGAACATGGCGATGAGCAGATTGAGCAGCAGGATGTTGGCCACCAGCAGGAAGACGACGAGGAGCAACACCACCAGCCAGTTGGCATACTGGGACACACAGAAGCCTGAGTCGTGCTCCTTCGGGTAAGCCCAGGAGCCCTGCTCCTCAGAGCAGTTACTTGGAACCATGAGGACCACTGCAGGGGGAGAGCAGGTATGAGCAGAGGGAGGCAGGGAGGGGGAAGGAGAGAGACTGGGAGACAGAGACCCAGTCAGAGCGGCAGACTCCGCCGGAGAGCCTGTCCCTACCGTCCATCTCCTCCTGGGGAATTTGCCCAAAGATCTGCAGATAGGGACGGTAGAAGACGCGACGCAGGATACTCGATAGCTTCCGGTCCTGGGCCTCAGGATCCCCTCTGTGGCCACCCCATAAGCCACAAGCCATACGCAGAGGAAGAAGAGGAAGAAGAAGACGTCCTTCATCTGGAAGCAGAGGAAGGTGGGTTGAGTCTAGCCCTGTCCTCTCCTCCCTGGCTCCCCTTCTTGTCTCAGACACTCAGCATCCTCAGAGCCCGACTTCTCCCCCACCACACCTTCCCCTCCTTGGCATCGCCTAGCCTCAGATCCACATCCAGTCCCTTACGGCATAGCTGTCTCTTCAGAGCCCACCCTGCCTCTGCCCTCACTCCAGGCTCCACCCCTTCTCTCCGGGTCCCGTTCTCTCACTCCTGGCCCTGCCCCTCCTCCTCAGCCTCACCATCTTGCTCACGATGACAATCTTGGGGCCCAGCTGCTTGTTCACTGTGAAGATGTGCAGCAGCCGCAGCGTGAAGACCATGAAGTCAAGGCAGAGGACCGTGCGTCCCAAGTCATACAGCCCGGGGGTCAGCCTGAGGAGTCAAGTCATCAGCCTGAGGACTCAAGTCGTCAGCCCGGGGGCTCAGCCTGAGGACTCAGGTCATACAGCCGGGGCTCAGCCTGAGGACTCAGGTCATACAGCCCGGGGCTCAGCCTGAGCAGTGAGAGACACACATAGCTCAGATCAGGGGTGTCTCCCCAGATGAAGCCGAGGCTTCCCAGGGCAGAAGCAGGGGCCCTCTAACCGCCCTGACTTTCTCGGGTCTCAGTATAATGATGGATGGTCTTCTAAGAATCATGTTAGGAGCTTGCACGCCACACACCACCACATGCCAGCACTGGGAGGCGGAGGCAGGAGGATCTTTGGGAGTTCCAGGCAGGCCTGGTATAAGAGATCAGCATCGGCTCAGGACCCCAAGACCAAGTTCTCAGCACAAAGGAGATTTATTTGCCCCATGGGGACAGAGGGCAGGAGATAAGAGACAAAGGCAGGAGACAGAGGACCAGGGAGGAGGGGAAGGGACAGGGAGAGAGGGAGGGTATCTGTCCTGGGGAACAAAGGACGGCCTCTGGGTAGAGAGGACTCCGCTGTGGCACACGGGCAAATGGCGGTTTTATAAGGGTAAAGGGGGAAACTGGTGTTAGGATGAAGTGTGCAATTTTAATCGGCATGTTAGGTGAACCAAAGGGGCTCCTGGTGGGCGGACTTCAGTTCTTTGATAGCTGGACCCTGGTAGTCCGCCTCGGCAGGAGGGACTGGCCAGTAAGGGAACAGTCCTTGGTGGTTAGCTTTAGGAATGTAATCTGATGGTTTTGGGCAAGGCAGAGGGGATGGGAGAGGTAAGGCCGCCAGAGCCGCGTGTTCATGGGCTAGTGTGTTTCACTGGTCTGTATAGGGAGTTCCACACCAGCCTGGACTACAGAGGGAGACCCTGTCTCAGAAAAGGGGGAGAGGCCCCTAAAAAAGACATGGAGAGGTGCATAAATGAAAATTTTGCAGAAGTCATATGGACAAAGGTTGTAAATCTGATTTGATTGACAGCTTCATGGCACAAAGGCCAGGTATTGCCTAGCATGTCCTCACGGGGCGCTCACAGCTCCTCCTGGCAGGCAGGCAGGCAGGCAAATGGTGAAGCTATTTAGACAGAAATGTAACGGATCCACGTGCCCTTTGACCCACCCCCTTTACACCAGGGATGTAAACTTTGATTTTTTGCCACAATAAAAATTAGAAATAGAGGGGGCTGGAGAAATGGCTTAGAGGTTAAGAGCACCGACTGCTCTTCCAGAGGTCCTGAGTTCAATTCCCAGCAACCACATGGTGGCTCACAACCATCTATAATAAGTCTGGTGCCCTCTTCTGGTCATACATGCTGTATACATAATAAATAAGTAAATTAAAAAAAAAAAAACTTTAAAAAAAAATTAGAAATAGAAATAACCCAAGTGTCCATCTAGAGAGCACTGGCCTGAAGGATGATTCGCCATTTAGGCTGGAGGTGACAATGTTTCTCCTTCCCAAGATGCAAAGATTTTTCAGCCCTTGGAAAAGGGTGCTTAATAAAATGTATCAAGTACACCCTTAACACTGGCTTCCCTGCGGGCGGCAGGGCCTTGGCCGTGTCTTCTCAGACAATACATTACACAAAATAAAGCCTGGGACAAACAGAAATACTAGTTTGCTAAACTCACTTATCTCTCTCTCTGTTTGAATAAATTATTCATACTAGGTTACTCTGTTTCATCCTCACGTGGCCTGGAGGAAGCCTGCCTCTTAGAGTGCCAGCTGAGTAAAGGGGAGGTAGCTACCCATCACCCAGGGGAGTAAACCGAGGACCTTGAAAATGTTAGACGCTCCACCACTGAGCCAGAGAGGCAGCCCTTCACTGGGGGATTCTAGGCAGGAGCTCTATCACTGAGCCACACCCCAGCCCCTCACTGGGGATTCTAGGCAGGGGCTCCACCACTGAGCCACACCCCCAGCCCCTCACTGGGGGATTCTAGGCAGGTGCTCTACCACTGAGCCACACCCCAGCCCCTCACTGGGGGACTCTAGACAGGGGCTCTACCACTGAGCCACGCCTACCAGTCCCTTACTCACTCATCCGGGCTGCTCACTCACCTGCAACCAACGCCTAGCAGGAAGCAGGTGAGCGCCACCAGGTCACACTGGTTCCAGGAGTCTGAGAGGTAGAGGTGCAGGCGGTGGCGCAGGGGAGCTTTGCCGGGCCCAGGTCCCCACTGGCCAGGCTACCCCAGCCGCCGCCCAGACCCTGACGCAGTTCCTCGCACAGCAGCGTGAAAGCCCAGAAGTACAGCAGCAGTTCGAAGCCACCCGGCGCTGCGGGCTGGACTGCGGGCTGGAAGTCCACCAGCAACACGCGCGCAAACAGCAGCAGGAATAGCAGGTAACTGACCACGTTGCCCAGGAAGGCAGTCACTGGGGCGCCCCAGAAGTGCGACCAGCGCTTGGAGCAGCCGCCACAGCAGCGGGCCCGTCCCGGCCGCCGTCGCCTCTCCAGGGCCACCTTCGCTGAGGGCTCCGAAGGCCTGCAAGAGAGAGAGCAAGCCTCAGTGACCCCTGAGCCGGGACGGGCTGCCCACCTTGCCCAGCTAACTCCACATAGGACCACTTCACACTCTGGGGGCCTGAAGACACAGGTGACCCAGCACATTGGAGACCGAGGCAGGAGGATTGCCATGTGTTTGATGCCAGCCTGAGCTTTGTGAAGAAACAAAACAAATACCAAAGAAAAACAAATAACAAAGAAAAAAACAAAAACGAAAGTTGAGCATAAGCTGGGCGAGGTGTCGACCAAATTCTCCCCCAGCAGAGCAGGCAGATCTGTGGGTTTAGGCCAGTGCTGTTCACCTAGGCAGTTTCAAGACAGAAAGGGCTCTATAGAGAAAGCATGTCTCCAAAACCACCACCAACAAACAGACACGAACACTGAGCACAACACCCTGCTTTAAAAACTGAGAAGGAAATAGCCTAGAAGACGTGAAGAGGACGAAGCCGGGAGAAAACACCATACAGTGTCAGTTCCACACAGGGAAGTTTCTAGAACATGCCAACCTATAGATAGAATCAGGAGGTGAGTTCTCAGCTCCCAGGGATGCGGGCAGGAATTTCTATGCTAGAAGTATATTTAAATTATGCTCTTCCAGAGGACCTGGATTTGATTTGCACACCCATGTGGCCGCTTACAACTGTCTATAATTGCATTCTCAGTTGATTCTACTGCTGGATCTGTGAGCACCCAGCACACACATGGTGTGCAGACATACAGGCAAGCAAAACACCCATACACATTAAAAAAAAAAAAAAAAAAGTTAAAAAAAAAAAAAAAAAAAGATTTGAGCCAGGGTCTGGTGCAGGGGCCTCAGAGGCAACTGAGGACCTTAGATTCTAAATCACATGAAAAGGTGTGGGCCTGGGAGCCTTTTGAGGCCCATCTACTTCCTCCTGGCCAAAACAATGGAATCTGAGGTCTACTGAGGGGCCCCTGCAGGTGCCAGGGCAGCGATCCTCAAAGAGATGGGAAGGAAAACCCGGTGCAGACTGACTTCATGGACCTGGACCAGACTCGGGGAGTCTAATGCCAGGCAGTTCATTGCCAGCATATCTAAAACAGTCCAATGTGGGAGAAGGTTTCCAGGCAGTAATCGGTCCAATCGTTCCCATCCCAGGTGCACACTAAAGCTTAAGGTGTGACTTAGAACTTCTCTACAAAGTACGTGTGACCATGAGGGTGGGCCTAGAATCTAGTGACGTCTCAGACCAATAGCATAGAGGTCAGCAGGCCATAAATACATGTGACATCTTCCCTAAGGATGGTCCAGGGAGGGAAGAATCTGGGGTAATCATTCTGGGAGACTTGGATGAGGTCTGCCTCTATAGCAAAAGGTGGGTGAGGTCTGCCGCCACAGATAGCAAAAAGGTCAGCAGGTTGTTAACAAAATCCAACTCCTGGGCCTGGAGAGATGGCTCAGCAGTTGAGAGAACTAAATACTCTTCGAGAGGACCTGGGTTCAATTCCCAGCACCCACATGTCAGCTCACAGCTGTCAACTCTAGTTCCAGGGGACCCAACACCCTCACACAGACATACACACAGGTACAACGCCAATGCTCATAAAATAAAAATTATATAGTATTATTGTGTGTGTGTGTGTGTGTGTGTGTGTGTGTGTGTGTGTGTGTGTGTGTATCCTCCATTGAGAAGAGGCCCCTGTGGGTTTAACATTCTTGGTTTCCTAGTGATCTGTGGGCACAGGGACCTTTGTGCCCCAACACTCCACTTCTGGCCTGGAGTGGAAATAGCTCATTCTAAACGACTTAATCATCACACAGCAATGTCACTATTGTTAGGAATTAATCCAGGACCAAGGAAAAGGCTCAGCACATACAAGCCTCTGCCACCAGGCTTAAATAGCATGAAATTGATCCCCAAGGTAGGAGAGAACTGGCTTCTACAAGCTGTCCTCTGAACTCCACACCCATGCCACACCTGCCCTCCCCCACCCCACCCCCAAAAGCACACACATGCACAAGTTAAATAAATAAATAAATAAATAAATAAATAAATAAATAAATAAATAAACGAACTGTGACTTAAGAGGCTGAAGAATTGGCTCAGCAGTTCCGAGCACTGGCTGCTCCTCTGGAGGACCTGGTTTGGCTCTGTACCTGAGCATTCCTGGAAAGACGCTGTCCACAGAGGCCGATGAATTAATAAAGACAGCACAGACTAGGCAGGATTTGGCTGTTACCATCAGATAGCCTAATTTCTATTGGGTTATCTTTAAGCCTGTCTTCAGTACCAGATCTAATGTCATGATAAACAGACACAAATTTGCAGTTTTTGCAGTGTATTAACGTCATAAAGCCCTATTCGATGGCACCCGAGCCTGGCTGTGGCTCTTCCGTCTGCCCTATCTGCTCACTTAATGGGTTTTGTTTGCTAGCTTGCTTCTTTTTCTTTCTTTCTTTCTTTTTTTTTTTTTTTAAAAAAAAGACTTATTTATTTATTATGTATACAGCATATATGCTTGCAGGCCAGAAGAGGGCACCAGATCTCATTACAGATGGTTGTGAGCCACCATGTGGTTGCTGGGAATTGAACTCAGAATCTCTGGAAGAGCAGTCAGTGCTCTTAACCTCTGAGCCATCTCTCCAGCCCTAGCTTGCTTCTTTTTCAAGACAGGGTTTCTGTGTAGCCATCGCTGTCCCAGAACTTGCTCTGTAGAACCATGTATTTTTTTTAAGTACCTTGATTTATGACTTTCTATGTTCTGTTACTATAAAAACTCCATGAAACTGTTTTCACGTTGGAACATAGAACTAAATTAGTTCAGTGATCCCAGGCTTAGGTCATTCATGTCTGGCTCTAGAGTAAGCTATCTCTTATTCCATTTGAGGTGACAGCTGTAAGGGGGTTGTTTTGGTGTGTGTGTGTGTGTGTGTGTGTGTGTGTGTGTGTGTGTGTGTGTGTTGACATTTCCCAATTCAGCTCGGAACCTTGTGTAACTCCAGTTGCAGGGATTCTGACGCCCTCTTCTGGCCTTAGTGCGCAACTGCATTCACATGCATATACCCCCAACACACAAATCTACACATAGACACATAATTAAAAATAAAACAAAATCTTGTAAGGTGTTTAAAGAGTTAATCCAGCACAGCCTGCCAGTCTTGTCTCGGTGTCCTCCCCCACCCCAGGGAGTCTGAGTCACCTGAAGGAGAAGCCTCCCCATGCCGCACTCCTGGTCTTCCACACGCACCCTGCGGATGTTCTGACTCCTAACTCAGAAAAGCACTTTTCCTTGTCTATGTCTTTTGTTCGTTAGGATACATGCCAAAGCCTGGCCATGCTCTCCGTGGTGCTCTGGGCCTTCTCACCCATTCTCTGAAGTGCTACCCACCCCGATTTCCACCATGCCGCTGCATGCCAACCTCCATGGCTAAAGGGGTTGTTTCCTTTCTCCGTCTACCTGGTCCATTTCTAAATTATTTTATTAACCAGACTAAGAACCCAGCAGGACAGGTGGAGATCGGAGGTCGATGTCTGATGTCTTCCTGGATCGCTTCCCGTCTCATATTGAACCCAGGCTTGCTGATTCGGCTCCCAGCCTGGCGGGCGGGCGGAGCCTCCCAGCCCCAGTGCAGGCATGCCCCACCACACCTAGATCTGTATGACAGGGGCTGGGGATCTGAGCTCACTTCCTCGTGTGTGGCCAGCAGGCACTGTGGGGCTCTCTCCTCACTGTTTTGTTTTGTTTTCCTCTAGGGTATGTGTTGTGTGTTTGGCCAGGGATGGAACCCAGGGCCTTGAGTAGGCTAGACAAGTACTCAGCCTACACATACTGAACCTTGTCATGTCTGATCTTCATGGAGAGCCAGGCGGTGGTGGCGCACACCTTTGATCCCAGCACTCAGGAGTCAGAGGCACGTGGATCTCTGTGAGTTCAAAGCCAGCCTGGTCTACAGAGTGAGTTCCGGGACAGCCAGGGCTACACAGAGAAACTCTGTCTCAAAAAATCAACAACAGAAAAGATTGTTTCTCTCCCTCCATCATGGAGTCTGGGCACTGAACTCAGGTCTTTTGACTTACGTGGAAAGCACCTTTACCTGCAGGGCCATCTCCCTGGTGCCAAGGACCAAACTTCAAGTCAGTCCTTGAGCGTGGCCTTCTAGCACGCTGGAAACCACCTCAGCGTCTTCAGAAGCTCACTGAAGCCATCCTCTCCTAAACGCCCAGTTCTCCCTGAAGGCCGCGCTCCAGTGCCTGACGGGAAGCAGGGCTGACACAGTCCCACAGTGACACCCTCACCCCAGTGCCCAGGTCTCACTCACCCGACAGGACCAGCTCCATTGATGCTGCTGTCCATGTCCAAGTCAGGGTTCTTCTGTGTGGACTCCTCCTCTGACTTCCTGCCATGGGGGGCAGGACACAGAGTGAGAAATGCTCGAGAAAGACCCACACTTATTGTTCCACAAGCAGTGTAGAGAGATTGGCTGCTGAGTTCCACTGCTGCAGAGTTCCACTGCTGCAGAGCCATGCCTAAAAGCTAGAGAAGCTGCCTACGGAGACACTGCAAGCAGTCCGCTAACCCTCACCTTCCAGAACATTCCCTCCAGAGAGTTTCCAGGGAGGAGACTCAGGAGGGAGGAACGGGCAGGAAGGCGGGCCCGAGCCCAGACCCCGGAGGACTGACCTGAAGGTGATGAGGCTGGTGTAGATGAGGGGCGGGCAGAAGAAGCCGAGAAGCAGGGCCCAGATGGGTGTGGTGCTGTCCATCTCTCCCCACCACTTCTGCGTCAGCAGAGACTGTGGAGTGTGGGAATGGTAGAGCTTGAGTCTCCACAGCACCCAACCCAAGGCTCGGACAGGGCACGGAGCAAGCTTCCACATGCGGGTCTCAACTGTTAGAGTTTGGGGGACACTGGGCAAAGGCAGCCTCCTCAGGTTTACCCAGTAGAATGCAACAGCCAACTTTTTTGTTTGTTTGTTTTTTAGTTTTTTGAGACAGGGTTTCTTTGTGTAACAGCCCTGGCTGTCCTCGAATTCTTTCTGTAGACCAGGCTGGCCTGGAACTCACAGAGCTCCGCCTGCCTCTGCCTCCCGAGTGCTGGGATTAAAGGCGTGCGCCGCCACCGCCAGACCAGCCAACTTTTCCCTTAAAGTGTCTGGTTGTTTTACATGCATGGATGTCCGTGCACCATTGTGATGGCTAAAGCTATGTTTTGCTATAAAACAAAAATATTTCAAATTTAGCTCAGAAATTGTGGTAGTGGTCTTATTCTTACCCAGTGGGATGACACTTTGGGCATGGGTGGCCAGGTAAGTGAGTAGAGGGAACAGATCCCATAGAACTGGAGTCACAGGTGGCTGTGAGCGCCACATGGGTGGCAGGACTCAAACTCAGGTCCTCTGCAGAGCAGCCAGTGCCCTTAACTAGTGAGCCATTCTCCAGGCCCAGAGCAGCCAACTTTTATTGACATACAGGGCAGAAGATCTGTCAAGCACCTTGCAGGGACCAGATCACTTAACCCCAGAGGTGGAGTACTAGTATTTTCTTCTTTTCATACACGATTGTTCAAAAACAGAGAAAAACAACCCGTAATCAGCAGAGCTGGAATCCATGAAGTTCACCATTGCTGAACGCAGGGGACTGGGCAGTCGGCTGAAGTTCCAACTAAAATCATCTCAACAGGTAATAGCAGGACCTCTTGTTGGGATAACCAGACTTCCTGTTAGAGTAAACTGGACTTCCTGTGTGTGGACGAAACTTCACTGAGTGTGGGAATGTCTGAGCTCTGCTGTGGATATCACTCTATGTAAATAAAACACTGATGGCCAATGACCAGGCAGGAGGTAGGTGGGACAAGGAGAGAGGAGAATTCTAGGAAGCGGAAGGCTGGGGGAGAGACACTGCAGCCACCGCCAGGAGAAACAGCATGTGAAGACGCCGGGAAGCCACCAGCCACGTGGCTAGGTATAGATTTATAGAAATGGGTTAATTTAAGATAAAAGAACAGTTAGCAGGAAGCCTGCCATGGCCATACAGTTTATAAGAGATATAAGCGTCTGAGTGATTATTTTATAAGTGGATTGTGGGACTGCGGGGCTTGGGGAACCTGGAGAGAAGCCCTCCAGCTACAGAGCTCCCTTCAGATTTCAATTCCTGATATTGGTAGTTTTCAAAATGCTAGAGTGTCCGGAGTGGAGAGTGTGGGAGTGAACAGGGCTTTCCCACGGGGAAGGAGTTCCTAAACCAAAGCTTGTCTCCGACACGGGAGTCATTAACTGTGGGGGGCAGAGCTGCCAACAGTGTCCAGTGGGAAGAGCTTCCTGCTGAGGTGGCCGCACTTTCTTTGGGAGGAGTGGGATTGCCCGTGGGAAGGAGAAGGGCTTCCTGTACGAGAAACGGGACTTCCTGTCCTGTCAGCAGCAACACCACCTGGCGGCCAAAGCTACAGAGGGTGGGTCTTGCTGTGGTGGCAGGCAGGGTCTTCTCTGGAAAAACAGACGTCATGGGAGTGAAGGACGTTCTCTAACCCGGTGGGTATCAACCTTCCCAACGCTGCGACCCTTTAATGCAGTTCCTCAGGTTGTGGTGACCCCCAACGTAACATTATTCTTGTTGCTACTTCCTAACTACAGTTTTGCTAAAGTTATGAGTCTTAATGTAAACACTGTAACGTAAATATGTGTCACCTATGAGGGCTGTTCGACCCCCAGAGGGGCGGCGACCCACAGGCTGAGAGCCACCGTTCTAGGGACAAGCTGTCTGAGTCACATGCTCACCTGCACCCCATCCTGGGCAAAGAAGGAACGGGCATCGGCCTGCATGGCAAGCTGAAGGCAGGTGGCCTCTCCCCACAGGGGACAGCGGCGGAGAAGCAGGCGTGCGGCTCGCTCCTCACTGTTGTGGTAGCACTCTCCAAAGAGGTCTGGGGACCAGGAAGGGCGGGTGAGGGCGGATGGAAAGAGTGGAGAGCCCCCACACACACACACCCGCAATGCCCTCAACACACCCACACTCATGCTCTCAAACTTGGCTGCCAGGTCTTTCCGCCGGGCCGCCTCCTCGGCCTCCCACTCCAGACGAGCCATCACCCGGAGAAGGAGACACGCCCCAAGGGCCGAGGCCACCGAGTTGGAGCCCTGGAGAGACAGGAAGAGGCCAAGGGTTGACCCAGACGAGCCGTTAGCAGGGTCGCTGGCCTCACACTCAAAGACAGACTAGCTGAGTGGTGGTTGGGGGCACTGGGGGCTGGGAAGACAGACAATTGCACACGATGTCGTCACTGTTCTTAAAAAAGTTCGGAGTGTCTACGGCGTGTGTCACGTATAGCATTCACGAGGCTGAGGCAGGAGACTCACAGGGTCCAGACCAGCCTGGGCTACACAGGAAGACCCTGTCTCAGAAGACAAAACTAGGGTCGGGGATGGCAGTACCCACGGGGTGGGTGCCTGCCTGGTGTGCACGAAGCCTTGGGTTCGATTCCCAACACCACATGAATGAGGGACAGTGGTCCATGTTCAAGAAGACCCTTGGCTAATATCAAGTTCAAGGCCAGCCTAGGCTATTCACGACCCTGGCGCAAAACAAACAACAGGAAAGAGGAAGAGTGCAGGCTGGGTGAGGTCAGAGGTCAGAGCAGCCCAAGGGAGCCTGGGTGTCTGTAAGGGCAGAGGCCAAGGTGAGGATTCCAGAATGAGGATCAGCACTGACCTTCTCCCAGAAATAAATGGCCATCTGGGCTCGGTTCAACAACAAAGCCCAAATAAGCAGGTCACTCCAGGGCGCTTGTTCAAAGCTGGCATCCGCTGATGGTTGCCTGGAGGCCCAGTCCAAAAGCAGTTGATCCTGAAAGCAAAGAGACTCTGCAAAACCTGGCCCCACCCTTGAGCTTGCCATACCCTCTCAGACACTGCCCTTTCCAAAGCCCTGTCCCACCATGCGCCTTGATGGTCCTTACATTCTCTCTGCAGTCCTGGCCCAGCTGGGAGTCTCGGGTGTTCCTGGCCGGGTACCGCGGTGCGCATGTTTCTCCCAACAGTGTCCTCAGAACTTGCCCCACATTAGGAGGCCGGGGCTCCGCGGCCCCGTCTTTTATAGGTGGGGCTCTGCCGCTGCCACTATGTGACGCCTGGTCCAGAAGACCCCGGATGAGTGAGTTAGGGGACACCGCACTGTAGAGCTGGGCCAGGCGCGGGGGGGTCAGGAAGTGTCCCAGGCTAAGGCCATGGGAAATGAGCAAGCGCACGAACTCAGGCCGGTCATTCAGCAGGGCATCCATGAGAGAGGCCTCCAGGTGGAAAGACTGTGGGGGGAGGATGGGACCGTGATAAGTCAATACAGACCTGGGAACTCGGGGGTCGAGGACAAGAGATCCAGGCACAGTGCCGCGGCGAAGGGACTGGTGAATGGATGGACGGATGAGTAAGGGAGGGGATGGGTTGATGGATGGGCAGATGAAAGGATCCATGGGTGGATGGATATACAGAGTAGGTTGGTGGGTGAGTAAATGAAGTTATTGGTGGGTGGATGGACGGACAGCATGAGTGGGCGGATAACGAGGGTGACGGATGAATGGTTGGGTACAAAGGGAGACGAGGAACAAGTCAGGGACAGAGGAATAACCAGAGGTGAGTGGACAGCTGAGGGAAGGCTGGACAGATGCCAGTGGAAGGCAGGACCAGGTGAACAAGAAGTCAGCCAGGAAGGAAAGGGGCCGGCTGCAGGGTCTTCAGCCCCTGGCCCCGACTCCTCACCCGCCACTGGATGTCCCCGCGGAAAAGTTCACTTTGAGCAATGTCCACACGGTTCCAAGCCACAGCCAAACGCAGCTCATCCAGGTACGCTGAGGCCTCAGAGCTCCCACAGGCTGGAAGGATGAGAGGGGGAGGAGGCGTCTCAGGGCAAAGATGGGAACATCCGGCGGATGTCCACTTGGGTGTTCCTTCATCTATAAAACTGGAGTCGCAATGGACCTCTTGACAGCAATGTTAACATTGACAAGAAGTAGTTCCAAATGGGGGCGACCTTCAGCTTGTCCAGCATTCCCTAAGGTTGATGGCTGGGCCAACAGAGGTCCAAAGAGGGGCAGGACCACACAACTTCCCGTTTCATTTTGAAAAACAAAAATGTGAGAGTGGACTTACTACCGTCTGTAATCTCTTGCACTTTTTCCAAAGTATCAAGAGAAAGAAAGCAAATGGTCGATAAGCTCTTGCTGATCCACGGATGGATGGGTGAAGGGATGGGTGGAGATGATGGTGGTGGGTAGGTTGGAAGAGGGATTGGTGAGCAGATGGATAGAAGAATGAAGAGTTTGGTGGACCAGTGGATGTATGTCCCCTTAAAAAATTCCCTGTACCCTAACTTGACGTCATTTAAAGCGAGAGCCTCCCGGCCCGACCCTGCTTGCTCACCCTGTACCACACCATCTTTCTTGAGGCCAAATTACTCAGCAAGCAAACCCCCGGGATCCGCCCATCAATCCCTGAGCCTCCCATCCAGTCCCCATGGCCACAGCACATTTCAAGTGCCACAGCCATGCTCAATGTGACTGCAGTCTCATGGTCTCATCTCTCCTAGCCAGACTGCCTTGCCCACTCACAGGGGCCTCTCCACCATAGGCTGGTCCTGGTGCCCCACCCCTGCGTCTCAGGGGAAAGTCCTGGCCTGCAACTCCTCTGCTGGTAGGGTCTGCATCCCTTGCAGTTCCTGGCTACAGCTCTCTCTGCCATATATAAACTATTAGGCTCTTATCTCCTCAGAAATATTGCATGCTAGCGACCACATCACACAAACCTAAATCCTCAGCCACAGAAAGCCATTAGCTGAGGAACTAGCACAAGTTACTTTCCTCACTCTGAGCCTCAGCCAGCTGCAGTGGTCACACCAGCCTCTTCAGCCAGCTACAACCCGTACCCACCAGCACATCTCACAGAGTGGTGAGATTTAAGATGAATGGAAAGATGAATAAGTGGATAGAATTGTTGATGGATGTGTCAATGACTAGTTAAAGGACTGGTGGGTGGTTAATAATTAAAGGTGGATAGATGTATGGGTGAATGGATGGATGGACAAGTGAGTGGGTGGGTAGGTGAATGAGTGAATGCATGGCTAGATGGTTGGATAGATGGACAGAGAGACAGGCAGATGGGTGAATAGATATATAAGTGGATAGATGAATAGACGGACAAGTGGATGCATGGATGGGTAGGTGGATGGATGCATGGATGGATGGATGGATGCATGGATGCATGGGTATATGGATGGATAGGGGATGGGTGGGTAGATGGATGGATAAGTGGGTGGTAAATGGGTGGGAGGCTAGATGAAAGACAGATAGGTGAAGGGAAACAGATGAAGAATGAAGGATGAGTGGAGTGGTGGGTAGATGAAGATGTGAAGAGATTAATGGACTTATGGATGAGTGGATCCAACAGGGAAGTGGCATTTGAAAACAGTGAAAGTGTCTGGAGAAAACTGTCCAACATCATCAAGCAGAAACCAAAAGGAAAAAGATGAAACACCAAGGGGCGTGGCCTCAGGGTTAGAGGATGGAGGGAGGAGAGAGGACCACCAAACATCTGAGGACAGCGTGGGAAGCCCATCCTACCGTTCACAAGCGCCCTCAAAACGATAGTCTCAAACTCCTCAGAGCCGTCTTCCGAAGAATAGATCGTCAGCAGCTCCTTCCGGGTCATGATCCTCTCTACCTGCAGAACACAGAACTCTAGTCCCCAGCCAAGAGCTGTGGTCCCACTACCCTTAGGGCATGCCAGCCAGGGTGCCCGGCTCTTCCCGCTTGGTTCCACAATGCCATACCTGGGCCTGTAGGACCTCGGGGTCTCCCTTAGGGAAGTATCGCTTAATCCGATCTCGGGCTTCACCTCGTCTCAGTCCCCCACTCCCTGGGGCCAGAGTATCTTCCAGGGTCTCCACCAGGCAGTCTGCAGCACCCCCAGAGCCGGCCACCAAGAGGCAGGGGAGCCCAACCTGAGTGGCATCCTCTATCCGCTTCAGGAACAAGGGAGAGCTAGTCAGGGTCCAGTCCTCCAGTCCCCACATCCCTGAGATTCTGGACCAGAGAGTCCTGGTCCTCAGCTCTCCTCCCACCTCAGACACAGGCATGCAGCTCCAGATACCTTCAGCATCTTCTCATCACCATCGATGAGAAGAAGTAGTACAGGGATGTCAATTCCGGTCCCTGAGAGAAAGGGGAAAGGGGAACTTGGTCACCTTCTGTCAGCCTTTGCTGGGGATGGGGAAGAACTGCATTTCTCAGCAGTCCCAGGGCAGACAGTGACCTTGGCTCAACCTTGTGGCCAGTACTCATGGGAATTGTCATTCTTCTTATTCTTTAAATAAAAATTTGAAAATGTGCATTACATTTATTTATATTATATTACATTATATAGTGTTGGGGGGATGGTGCTCACAAATAGGTGGAGGTCAGAGGACCATCCGTGGGAGTCTATTCTCTCCTGCTCTGCGGGTCCCTGGGATAGACAGCAGCAGAGAGCAGGTGCCTTTGCTGAGTCACCGCACTGGCCTGGAAACACTGTCACTCTCCGTGAACTTCGAGGTGGGAAGGAGATTTTATTACGTGTGTGTGTGTGTGTGTGTGTGTGTGTGTGTGTGTGATCATGGCGATGAGAACAGGTGTGCACGTGCCATAGTGTTTGTGTGGAGCTGAGGACAAGCTCAGGTCCTCACCTTCCGCCCTGTTGTGGAGAAGGTCTCTTGGTATAGACACCGCTGCACAGTGCATACACCAAACCAGCCATCTCCGTCACCCATCTCACCATAGGGGAGCTGGGATTGCAGATGTGTGCTGCTGCAGCCAACTTGATATGAACCCCAAGATCCCCACTCTGGCAGAGCAAGCACTTTCTCTGCCAGTCACTTCCCAGCGTCCTCATCCCACCCCCAGACTTTTTAAGACAAAGTCTCATGCATCCGGGTCTGGCTTCAAACTCATTATGGAACCAAGGAGGACCTGGACTTCTGACCCTCCCGCATTCCCCTCTTGAGTGCGGGGGAGGACATCTCAGCACCAGTGCCAGAAGTCAAGGGTGGGGCCCCCTAACTTCAGAAGGGAGGGGGAGCTGGGAACCTGGACTCTTGGCTCCTGAGTCACTCTTACGATTGGCTAACTACTCCAAAGCCCAGCGAGGTGAAGGTTCAAGGAGCAAAGGAAATACAAATAGACGGACAATCTCAGCACCATACAAATACCAAGACAGTCCAACAGTGAAAGCGTAAAGGTGATTGGGTAGTGATTCTACACCACCCCCACCACCCACCCACCCCCACCACCCCTGTGAAATAAGGCTCGGGGGTCCCACAGCCAGGCTTCACACCACCCGCCCTGAGCTCTGGGCTGAAGAAATAACACAAGGAAAGGAGGCAGATCAATTTAAATGTGTGTTTTCTTTTCTTGTTGCTGTTGTTGGTTTGGGTTTTAGGGGATAGGATGTCCCTCGAGCCCAGGCTGGCCTCAATCTCATGGTCCTGCTTCAGCCTCTTAAGTGCTGGGATCACTGGTGTGAGTCACCACATCCAGCTAAAACTATATTCTCTCTTTTTTAAATTAAACTTATTTCATGTGTATATGTGTGTGTAAGTCAGACGGCAACCTGAAGAAACTGATTCTCCCTTTGTACCATGTGGGTTCCGGGATTAAATTCCAATCCCAGGGTTTAGCAGCAAGTGCCTTCGACCTGTTGAATCTTCTCACTGGCCCCACAATCACACATTCTTGATAAAAGTGAAAACTGCCACAAGTCAGAGAGTAACTGTGCAGTTTTGAATGAGCGTGCCCCACAGGCTCATATGACTTGATGCTCAGCCCCCAGGGAGCGGCACTGTCTGAGAAGGATGAGGAGGTACAGTGTCACTGGGGTGGGCGTTTAGGCTGCAAGCGCTCAAGCCAGGCCCAGGGTCACTGCTCTTCCTGCCACCCGAGGATCTGGATGCAGAACTAAGTTTCTTCTCCAGCACCATGTCTGTCTGCATGCTGCCGTGCGCCCCTCCATGACGGTGGCGGACTAGGCTTCTGGAATTGCAAGCAAGCCCCTAATTAAATGCTTTGTTTGTTTGTTTGTTTGTTTGTTTGTTTATGGTTTTCCCGAGACAGGGTTTCTCTGTGTAACAGTTCTAAGTGTCCTGGAACTCACTTTGTAGGCCAGTCTGACCTCAAACTCACAGAGAAAGTGCTGAGCCAGCTCTTCACCCTCCTCTTTCTGTCCATTAAATTAAATTTATTTATTTGTTTGTTTGTTTGTTTGTTTTATTAAGAAAGGGTCTTTTTATGTAGCTCCTGGAACTCCTTGTGCAGTCCAGGCTGGCCTAGGACTCACAGAGATCTGCCTACCTCTGCTGGAATTAAAGGTGTGCGCCACCACTGCCCAGAATGGACAAGACTCTTAACAGAGAAAAGTTGCCCAGTCTTGAGAACACCTGGCCCATGGGGTCCTGTGTGCTGGCTCCTGAACACAGATCCCACTCACCTCCCACTCCAGTCTTCTGCTGAGCCACATAGGACTCAAACCGAAGGCGGAAACGGTTCTCACCGCCCAGGCGGCCATGAGTGCCGTCGTCCACCAAGAAGAAGGCAGAATAGTTGTAGTCCAGGGGGAACTCAACTCCATCCTCAGGATCACCACGCCATCTGTACCTCGCAGGGAATGAGCCCTGAGGACAATGCCACACAGAGAAGTCTTTAGGAAGGGACAAAACGTTCCCCGACAGATCTGGAGGACCAGACCCAGCCCTCCTCCCTCAGACCAGCACTCCCGGTCAGGGCCTCTTCTCGGACTCCCATTCCTACCTTAGGGTTGATCAGCATATCTCTGTTCCGGACCACACCCCAGGGGGCTACACCCATGGCAACCACCTTGCTGCCCCCGGTGCTTGCCGTCTGGTGGTCCCTCACGGCCACACCCACGTGGCGGCCTATGCCTGTGTGCAGTCCCCCTGTCACAATCCAGGCCCCTGTGTAAGACAGAGAGGGACAGAGTGGAACACAGTGAGGCGTGGAAACGGTGTCATGCCCTCCAGCCCGGGCAACGGCGGGGCCTGTGGTCACCTGTGCTCTGGGCAGCTCGCACCAGCCCACGACGCAGAAGGTCCTGCAGCCAGGTCTGGAGCACGGGGCCCCCCGATCCCCCCAGAACTGACACCACCAAGTTTGGGGCACGAAAGCCCCAAGAGCGGGTGACGAGACTGTACACAGTGGCGGGATCTGTGCGGTCAGACAGCCGGAGGAACTGTGGACACAGGAGGAAGAGACACGTGGGGGACAGAGAGACAGAGACAACGGGGGACAGACCCAGAGAGGGGGGCGGGAGACAGAGACCCAGAGAGAAGCAGACAGACAGACAGACTGGGAAGCAGCAAGGACCTAGAGAGAGAGAGGGACAGGCACTTAGAAGCACCCAAGAACAGGGTGGGCCAGCCGTGAGACACATTGAGTCATTGTCCCAGCCCCACCCTCCTGGTGGCCCAGACATGCAGGCCTCACGTTGCTGGGTCTCCTGCCGGAATATATGAAGTCCAGGTCGCCGTAGGCATCTGTGGGCTTCTCGGTAGTGTGCTCATCACTGTGCCACTCCGAAACCACGGCTGCCCCAAAGGCATCCTCCACGGCCACGGATGGGTGGACGTCCCGAGGCCTCCCACACTGGCATAAGGTCCCTCTGGGGGCATGAGGGTGGAGCGTGAATTCTGGGTGTCCCCACTGACTCCATCCTGTACAAATGTCCATATCCTGTCCACATGGACCCTGCATCCCCGGAGACAGAGGCCACAGCAAACCAGTACTGGCTTTGACTACCGGGGAAGTAACTGAGGCAAAGACCCCTAGAGCTGTGCTTCATCCCAAATAAGCCAGGACAGGGAGACTGGCCTGCAGGATCAGAATCAAGAATGGCAGACGACCATTGGCAGGTACCCCAAAAGATGACATACACTATGAAACCAAAAATTTAAAACAGAAAAAAAAATTGTAAAGATTCAACAACCAAAAGCTGGGTGTGGTAGTTCATGCCTTGAATCTCAGCATTCACTCAGGTAGGTGCATTTCTGTGAGTTCGAACCAGCCTGGAATACAGAGTGAGTTCCAGGACAGCCAGGGATACACAGAGAAACCCTGTCTCAAAAACAAAACAAAACAAAACAAAACAAGAATGATTCAAAGTTTGGGTACCAGAGGATGAAGCCATCATGTGGTTTGGGGCAAGCATCTCCACCTCTCTGAGACTAAATTTCCTCCTCCAATACAAGATAGTAAAAGCTCCTAGGAACTCAGAGGAGCCAAGAAAACCAGGAAGTGTTTCCTGAAGTGAGACTAGCAACCAGCCGCAGCTGGAGACCGTGAACTCTAAACAGAGCTTTAAATGGCCTGGAATTACAGAGTAGGAAAGTCAAGACTTTTCCAGTGTTCCCTGACTGCAAGGGGGGGTGCCCTGCTGGTGCTGGCCTGGCATGCTTCAGCCATCCCCAGGCTCGCTCCCTCAGGCAGAAAGGCAGGAGCAGGCGGCTGAGCCCAGGCAGTGGTGGCTTTATTCACTGTTCAGCATATCCCAGTGCAGTCCTCCCTGCCTGTTTCCTTCTCGTTCTGAGAAACAGGCAACAGATGATGGTTTCCGTTTCTGGTCTCCTAGATACAGTGTTTTCCCCTCTAAATAAGGCCAGAGTGGGCTGGAGAGACGGCTCGGGGATTAAGAATGCATGCAGAGGCCCAAGTTGGATTCCGGTACCCACATGGCAACTCACAACCATCTGTAACTCCAAACCCAGGGGATCCTGGCCATCTCAGGCACCATACAGGCACACGGCGGACAAACACAAGCAGGCAAAATGCCCATATAGGTAAAATAAATAAAAATCATAAATGTACAAGTGTCCCTTGTACTAAGCTAACTGTCGCCTTAGTTTCCAAAAGCAAGGAGTAGGGACTGGGGAAACACAGCTAAGTCTCCTTGGCCCTGACTCTAAAAGGAATTCAAATAGTGGGGCTCACCTGCAGGTTCAGAAGTTACGTGAGCTGCTGACTCAGGAGTGGCACTTTTATTTTCAGGGCTGGCTTCAAACTTACTACAGCCAAAGCTGATCACAAATTATTTCTTCTCATACATTTATTTATTTTTGGCCTCAAATTTCTGATCCTCCTGCCTCAGCCTCGAGAGTTCTGGGATTACTGGTGTGCACTACCATAGCAGTGCAGAGGATGGAGCCCAGGGTCAGGGCATGCTAGGCAAACATTCTAACTGAGCCAAAGCCCCCAGCCCTCTTGGGGCTGGTTTATCTTAATTTTTTTTTCTTTCTTTTTCAAGACAGGGTTTCTCTGTCCTGAAACTTGCTCTGTAGACCACGCTGGCCTCGAACTCACAGATCTGCCTCTGTGTCCTGAGTGCTGGGATTAAAGACGTGTACTACCACCACCCGGTATCTAAAATGTTCTTCTATTTTCTACATATGAGTATTTGCTTCCATGTGTCAGTGCCCGCATACATGCGTGGTGCCTGTGGAGGCTGGAAGAGGGTGTTGGATCCCCGGGACTGGAGTTAAAGATGGCTGTGAGGCATCATGTGACTGCTGGGAACTGAACTCAAGTCCTCTGCAAGAGCAGCCAGTGCTCCAAACCACTTGCCATCTCTCTAGCCCCCATCCCTTGATTTTTGAGAGCCCAAGTTGGTCTAAAACTAGCTTTATAGCCCAGGCCGACCCTGAACTTCTGATGCTCCTGCTCCACCTCCTGAGTGCTGAGTCCACCAGCGCACCTTGAGCACCTACTGTAAGGAGCAGTTTTACAGATGTGCTGATGCAGGCCATGCTAGTAGGTCGCGCGCAGGATACACATCAGGTCTGTGCCTCCGGCCTGTTGTCTTCCCGTAGCTGCACTAAAGGACACAACCCCCTCCTTCTCTAAGGCCACTCAGTTTCCCCCACTTGATCCAATTACCCATTTGGACCTCACTCTTGCCCCCCCCACCCCATTCCCTCTACTAGTCAAAATGTCTACATGGAACATTCTGGAGCACCTAGCCCCAAGGGGTCTATTGTCTACATGGGACTCCTTATAACCCAACTTAACAAGTCAAAATAAACTCGGGGGAGAAAGTGCTTGCCTTGAAGGCATGAGGGCCTGAGTTCTGACCTTAGGACCCATAAACATGGGTGTGGTGGTAAACAGTTGTAAGCCCAGTGCTGGGGAGGAGGGGACAGGGGGTTCCCTGGGCTCACTGGCCGCCGGCCTAGCCAGGTCACCCCAAGCTAGTGAGAGACACTGTCTCAATAAACAAGGTAGATGGTGTGTGGAGACCACCACCTGAGGTTGTCCTCCGGCCCTGTATCCACGTGCACACATTTGTACCTGCGCTCGGGAGCACACCCAAAATAACATCCAAGGAAAACTCAGTCTCTCATCACAGTTCACACCTCAGGCTTCCCTCCCCATTACTGTCTCCATCCTCAGCGTGGACAGTGAGCACTGTCACCCCAGAAGAAAGTTCTGGTCACGTGGCGCTGGCAGCGTTTCCTGTGCCTGCCCGCCCTGACATCTTGCTCTGTGTGGCTCTGAGGCACAATGGTGCTATTCAGGTGTCATCCACCGTCAGAGGTGGCCGGCTACCATGGAATGCACCCACTCTGGAAACCTTGGCCTGATCCTCCCTCTCCCCAAAGCCCAACCGCCATGCTGCCTCCCGGCTGTCCGTCATGACACTCTATCTAGCCCAAGACCCACAGGAGCCAAGAGAGAAAGTGAAGAAGCTTCCGGGGAAGGAGGTGGACAGTGGTGGCTAGCATTCGTCTTAAAGGCGGAGATGGGACGGGCGGGTAGGTGGGCGTTTTGTTTTTTATCTTTTTGTGTGAGCATTTGCCTGCGTGTCTGTCTGTCTGGGTACCATGTACGTGCAGTGCCTGTGGAAGCCAGAGGAGGAAGTCGGGTCCCCGGGAACTGGAGTTACAGATGTTTGTGAGCCGCCCTGTGGGTGCTCGGACCACTGAACCAGCCCCTCCCGGCTTGGTTTTGGTTTTTGTTTTTGATAAGGTCTGCCTCTGTAGCCCAGGTTGACCCAGACCTTCAGTGATCTCCCTGACTCCGTCTCCTGAGTGTTTGAATGACAGGGTGGGTTTCTTGGGTTTGGGTTTTGGTCCTGGGAATGGGACCCAAAACATGCTAAGTACATGTGCTTCACTGAACTACAGCCTAAGCCCAGAGACAGATGTTTAAACTTTTCCGTGCAGGAAGGAGGGAGGAGGCAAGAAAGGGAGGAGGAAGGGAAAACTGGCCGTGGGGTGGCCTTTGCATTTCCCTCTTCTGCTTCCACGGTTTCAATTTCCACCCATCGCTGGGACCTCTGAGACCCCAGTGTGAGCCTCAGCCTTCTGCTAAGTACCAGTTGGGTCCTCACCCTCCCCGCCCCGCCCCGCTTCCCAAGGCCCATCATGTACACAGACACAGGGGTGCACTCATCATCGGTTTTCAAACCTGCTTGTTCTCCTGTGATGACTGTAGCCCCCCTGTAGTCCGTCTCCAGGTGGCACCCGACCCAGGAGCCACCCGACCCAGGAGCCCTGGTCCCCAATGTTCACTCTCAGCTTCCTGACCTCCTATCCATCCTCACACAGTTCCCACACAGAGCCTGCCCAGCCCCCAAAAACCTCACACTCAGGTGGCCTCTGAGTGCCCAGGAGGTCTGGCACCAGCCTCCTCGCCCATGGCAATGTTCTTTACACCCTGAACTCTGCTCTGTCTTCAGGTCACATCGGGCTGTCGTTAGCGAGGACTTCGAACATGCAGTTCCAAGGCCCAGAGCCACATCCAGGCACCACACTGCAACATCTCAGTGACACCTGTGCCCATCAGCTCCCAGCTCCCCCTGACTTCTGTCACCCTGTCTGTTCCTTTGCCGTCAGTAAACCAGTCTGTGTGTTTGTTTGCACATTTTCCCGTCCCACCACGGTGGGACAACAGGCCCCTGAAAAGGGCACACAGAAAAAGAGATGACTACCCCAGGCCAAAAGCCCACCCTGAGAGAAGATTTAAAGCTGGGCCCAGCGAGGGAGGCCACGGATGAAGCTGGGAGGCCCTATGGGGCTCGCTTGTGTCCCCTGCCACCCACAGCACAGCACGCAGTGGTAATTGCCCTCTTCTCGAGGGAGTTGCAGATATTTCCGGGTGTTTATTAGATGGTGGGCAGAGTTCCAGAACCGTCCCAAAGTGACCTTGTTTAGTTTGCACAGCAACCTCAGGAGAAAGGAGCTGTTCTGTGCCCAGGTGACAAGCGTGGCCCAGGAAGAGAATTACTCTCCCAAAGCGGCAGAGCTCTGTTGGGCTGGCAGGGCTTGCAGGGCGATGCTCGCCTGTGCTCGCCTATGCTCGCCGGGCCAGCAAGAGTCGAGGAAGACACAGAGAGCCAAAGCAGACAGAGACAAAGTGACACAAAGAGAGACACATGGACGAGACACAAAGACACGGAATGGATCCCTGAAGCGTTTACACGCTCCCCCACCCCCGGCTAGGGGGAGAATGCAGAATCCGAGGTGTGCCTTAGGCAGAGTGGCCCAAACCAAGGGCAGGGAAGGGTCTGTCTGAGGGGGAGGCGGGAAATGGTCTGGGTGGGCGGGGCCTGTCTGCGGTGGGTGGGGTCTGTCTGTGCGCGGCAGAGAAGGGTCTGTGGTGGGCAGGCCTTGTCTGTGTCCGGTGTGTGGGGACGGAGCCCGTCTGCCGCGGGCAGGGCCCCCGAACCTGGGCTGCCAGGTCAGCAGCCCCGAACTGCTCACCCCGAATCATCGCAGAGGTCCACTATGAACGTCGTGCACACTTTCTTCCTGAAGATCTTAGGGATCCAGCTCTGAGAACCGGAACAAGAAGGGCAGGGCGAGGACCCGGGTCAGACCCACGGGATGCGAAGACAGCCCCGCGCGCCCCGGGGACACCTTGGGAACTGCAGTGTCCTCCTCCCGCAGGCTCAGCCGGGACCCCGAGCCCCTCCTCGGTCCGGGAACTCCTGGCCCCGCGCCCGCGGCATCCCTCCCGTCCCGGCGGGGCTGGCGCCGCCCCTGGAACCCGCTCACTGCCAGCCCCGCGCTGTGCGGTACCTGCTCCTTCTCCAGCCCCACCATGCCGCCGCCGCAGCCCCTGGGGCTCCGTGTATTTCTTCCCAGCAGCCGACCCGCCCGACCAAACCGGATCCGCAACTTCGCAGCCTAGCCCGGGGCGGGGAGCCCTGGGGAACACGTCACGGGAGGCGGGAAGAGGGCGGTCTGCGAGGCGGAGGAGGGACCGACTGGGCCGCCTAGACGGGCGTGGGGTCGGGGAGGGGGACCAAAGACCCGGACTCGGAGGACAGGGCGAGCAGAGGAAGGAAAGAGACAGAGCGGGCCGTGGGAGAAACACAGACTCGGAGGGCAGAGACTGCGAGAAAGATCCAGAGAGAGAGAGAGAGAGAGAGAGAGAGAGAGAGAGAGAGAGAGAGAGAGAGAGAGAGAGAGAGAGAGAGACTAAGAGAGGGACCCAGAGAAAGAAAGGGGGGCAGAGACCGAGAGAGAGACCCAGAGAGGTGGGGTGGGGAGGGAGGCAGAGACCCAGAGAGAGAGGAGGACAGAGACAGAGACAGAAAGATAGAAACGCAAAGAGAGAGGGTAGAGGATAGCCTCAGAATCAGAGACAGAGGGACAGGCCAGGAGAGGACAGGCACAGTGAGAGCGGGAGACTCGGAGGGGTTTGGAATCCTCAGAAAGAGCAGGGACCCTCGGAACCAGTGATCAGTGGCGGTGGGGGAGCTTGATTCATAAAGGACAAAACCCCAAAGAGCATGGGTATGTTGACAAGTGTGCAATGGCCCTCTGAGAAGGGTGACACCTGTCTCTTGCCAAGTCCCTCGGGTGGGGACAGCTGGGTCCTAGTAACCTGACCCCCCAGCACCCTCCCCCTGCTGTATTTATAGCTCTGGCCTGGTCCCCTGCCCCCAGATCTGAGTTCCAGGGACAGGAGGTCATGGGGTGTTGGGGACAGGACTCCTTCACTCTCTTCCACGGCCTCTGCATGTCACCCACTTCCACACCAAACGTCCCATCCTGGCTGCACATTCTCACTAGTGTCCCCCAGGTCTTGCATGGCAGGTCCCTCGGCCCCCATATTTACTCCTCATCTCACAGCGCCCCAGGCTCTTCCAGCACAGCATTCTGAAAGTCTAGCCTTGGTCTCAGAGTGGCCAAACTTGAGCTTTGGGGCAGTCCAAAGACAAGTCCCTGCCCCCTCCTGGCCATGAAGACCCCTCCGCCACCCTGTCCTGAGCCAGAGGAACCGGAGGGGAGGGCAGGCAGGGAGTGACCAGAATAACTTAGGCTGAGGATAAATTTAGCCACAAGGAGGGGAGGGGACAGACCCCATTGGCCCAGCAGTGGGAAGGGAGGTCCTGGAACCAGGGTCACGGGCCCCAAAGGGGACATCCTCAGAGAGGCATCCAAGACCTGAGGAAGATAGACAAGAAAAGAGTAGGAGAGAATACCACCCACCCAAGAAAGACAACCTCAGAGTCAGAACAGGAGAGGCACAAGGACCCACCAGAGGCAGCTCAACTGCTAAACGTCCCCATGGGCTTCCAGGGGCCATGGTTGCATACTTGTCTCCTTTGGGCGACAGCAGCCAGCCTGCTGGTCCCTCCAGCGGTGACCCAGGAGCTGAGAGGGGCTGGGCTAGGCCTCGGCAACTGGAATAACAACGCAGACATCCGTGGGTCTTCAGAGGACATGTCAGCGGAGTTTGGCCACCACATCCACAGCCACGGGGGCCATCGAGATGAGAAGGACAGAGATCACAAAGAAGAGGATGAAGATTTCTCCAGGGAATATGGCCACCAGCTCCAAGACCACAGGTACCCTGCTCACGAGGTTGGAGAGGAGAATGTCTCCGAAGAGGTCTTTAGAGGGCATGTTAGACGTGCCCATGGGCATGATAATGAAGATGTGGGAGACTCAGTGGAGTCTGAGAACCACTTCCCCAGACCGAGGAGTCATAGCCTTGACGATGAAGATGAGGATAGCATTTTCTCCAGTGAGAATCGCCATCACATCGCCAGCCATGTTCACCAGGGCCACGGAGGAAAAGATGCCGATGGGGAGCAGGAGGAGGGGGTGGAAGTGGAGGAGGACTCTGATGATAAGCACCAGGCCCATGGTCACCACAGCCACTCAAAGGAAGGAGATGGAGTGGGTTCAGATGAACACCACCATGCCCACAGCCACAGACATGGAGGCCACAAAGACGAAGGTGATGAAGAAGATGTTGACTCCAGTGAATATGGACACCAGGGCCACCAAGGCCACAAAGATGAAGAATATGAAGAAGAGGATGATGATGACGTCTCCACTGAGCGTGGGCACGAGACCCAAGGCCACAGAAAGGAAGAAGATGAGGATGAGTCCGATGAAGACCATTATCACATCTCCAGGCATGGACACGGAGGCCATGAAGATGATGATGATGATGATGATGATGATGATGATGATGATGATGGCGGCTCCACTGAGCATGGGCACCAGGCCCACAGACACAGAGGCGACGAGAAGGAAGGTGATGAGGATGACTCAGATGAAGACTACCATCATGTCCCCAGCCATGGTCATCAAAGTCACCAAGATGAGGAAGAGGAAGATGAGGCTGTATCCACTGAACACTGGCACCAGTCTCCCAGACATACTCACCGTAGTCTCGGAAGTGAGAGTCAGGAAGAGGAGGTAACAGTCAGGTTCAGCCACCAACCCCAAGGCCACAAGCCTGACAAGGAGGAGGACTTCCCAGAAGGATACATGACAGAAGTATTCTCCAGGGAGAGAGACGAGGACATTTCTGCTGAGTTAGGCCACAAGGACCCCAGCCACAGGCCACAAGATCAAGATGAACAGACCAGCCAGGGTCACAGAGAGTCTGTCCAAGGTGACATTGGTCATCAGCCCCTGCAGCCCACAGGGGCTGGTTCTGAAGAATCAAAGAAGGAAGTTGACCATAACTCTCAAGAGGGCGGTGAAGACTCAGGGCAGAGCAAAGGAGCCCACAGCGAGGAGGAGGAGGAGGAGGAGGAGGAGGAGGAGGAAGAGCAAGGGGAGGAGGAGGAGGGTCATGGCCTCCCCATGAGCCAGGAAGATGAGGAAGAGGAAGACAAAGATGAGAAGGAGAGCAGGGAAGACAGAGCTGAGGTTCGGACTCCCCTGAGCCATCACAGGAAGCAGGAGGAGGAGTCTGAGGAGGAGGAGGAGGAGGAGATCCTGGAAGAAAACCTGCTCCCGTTCACCATCATCCCCAACCCCCTAGCTGGGAGAGATGTGGCCAGAGAAGGCTCCAGTGAGGAGGAGAGCCAGGAGGTCACAGGTAGGTGAGCTGGCTCTGAGGGAGCGGAGAAGGCAGAGTTAGCCCACTGGTCAGTCACTGTTGCCTCCTGTCCCCACAGGTCAGCACGAGGCCCAGGAGTACGAGAACTACCAGCCAGGGTCCCTGTGTGGCTACTGTTCTTTCTGCAATGTAGGTCCCTAGCCCGGATCTGCCTGGCACGGCCTGGGGTGCCGGTGGGAGGCCTTGGAACCCGGGAGTAAGGGAGACAAAAACAAACGCTCCAGAACAAGCTGGAGACCAGAAGCTGGCCCAGGGAGGCTGTGGCAATAAGCATTTACGGCCTCCGATGAGGGTCAGCCTCCGGGGTCTGCCACCACTCACAGGTCCTGCCCTCCGTGAGTGGGTGGACCACTTGGGGTTATCTTGAGATAGGAAACCTGGGAGGGTGGCTGAGGAGCCACCTGGAGAGGAGGGACTGAGTTCAGACGGGGAAGTGACCCTCTCCTGAGGGGTTCTGGGCTGGGGGCGCCTCTAACCGGGCTCTTCCTGTCCCCAGAGATGTACTGAATGTGAGAGCTGCCACTGTGACGAGGAGAACCTGGGGGAACACTGTGACCAGTGTCAGGTGAGGCCTTCCCAGAGACTCAGCTCAGGCACCGAGACGGCCGGGACCGCTAGAGCCCCCAAGCCACGACCCTGGCCGTGCCGAGCTCCGTGCCGAGCTCCGTGCCGAGCTCGGTGCCGAGCTCCACGCCTCCTTCCGATACGAGCATTCGGACCCTCTCCCTAGCCTCAGGCGCCGGGTGCTCCCAACTCAGCTCCCTGACCAGACCCTCTCTGTCCTCAGCACTGTCAGTTCTGCTACCTCTGCCCACTGGTCTGTGAGACGCTCTGCACTCCAGGTGAGCAGCAAAGGGGGAGGGCGGGCACCCACAGAGGGCAGAGCCCAGCCGAGTGGACCCTAGTGGGGTTGGAGCCGCCCGAGCCGTGAACCAGGAAAGCTGTGGCTGGATGGTGGGGTGGGGTGGGGGTATGGCCACGGCAAAGGCCGCGTGCGCAGAATCTGGCCTGGAACTGGGATGGAGCGGAGGTTGAAGGTACTCCCAGAAGTAAGTGTGGGGCCAGAGGAAGTAGAAACTGAGGGTGGGAAAGCTGGAGAGCGTGGGGTGCGAAGCACGCAGGAATTAGACGGAGCCGCACCGCGCACTTCTGCGCTTGCCCTCAGAGTTCCCCCACAGTCCACCATGGCTCCCTCTTCTCTCTGCTCCCTCACAGGAAGCTACATCGACTACTTCTCCTCCTCCCTGTATCAGTAAGTGGGGGCCGGGCGGGGGGGGGTGCAGTTCCAACTGTGGAGAGAAGGGCTGGCCCACTGTGGGTTAGAGAGCTGTCCCGGGACTCCGGGGTCCGTCCTGAGAAATGGGCAGGGTCATGACGGCTAACCTTTGTGCCCTCCTGTCTAGAGCCCTGGCTGACATGCTGGAGACTCCGGAGCCCTGACCTGGCCACAGCTGTCGCAGATGCACCTCCCCTGGCCGGCCCACCTGACAAGAGCTCTGAATAAACGTGTTCCTGGAAACACCAGTGTCCCCAGTGAGATGTGTCCTGCAGGGGTGGCGGGGGGCGGCAGGGCAGAGGGCAGGCTCAGGCATCAGCCTCCCCTAGGAGGCCTGAAGCAGGAGGGCCTCGACGCCTTGATTCTGGACGTGTTGGTTTGCGTTTTTAACATCTTGAGAACAAAAGCTGGGCGGTGGTGGCACACACCTTTAATCTCAGTGCAGAGGCAGAGGCAGGCGGATCTCTGTGAGTTCGAGGCCAGCCTGATCTACATAGTGAGTTCCAGGCCAGCCAGGACTACAAAGTGAGACCCTGTCTCAAAAAAAGGCTGGTCAATACCAGAGCTTTTGAAACAGTAGGTCTTTACCCGTGATCACTGAGTAACGCCTGGGGCTGGGAGGCCAACTGAGCATCAGGTGGGGAGCTCCCCGCTGTCCGTCCCCTCCCCACGCCACATCACCCAGTGGCATAGTTGACAGAGGGATTTTCCCATGCAAACCCCGGAGCCGAAGGGGAACTGGGACGCAGTGCTGCGTCCTTGACCCTTGGGCACAGACACCGCCATAGCACGGGGGCGGGAAGGCCCCGGGGACACGAGACACAGGAGGGGGACAGGGGACCCCGCTCACAGATGACCCCGAGGACTGGCGACCAGACGCAGCGGGGCAGGGCTGAGTGGCACAGGGGGGCGAGGCTTGTAGCAGCGAGTCTCCCCTCCCCTCCTAGCGGAAGAAGAAGGAAGACTTGGGCCCCGCGACTGGGCAAGAGAAAGGGGAGGGGCGGCCTCTCCCCGCATGCGGCCCGAGAGGGGGGCCCCGGCCCTTTCCGCAGGTGCAGGGTGTCTGGCTCCCATCCGCAACGGATCAATAAATTACAAAGTAGAGAAAAGGGAGGCGGAAGTTTGGGGTGGGATTTCTTCCTGTCCTCTTCTTCCGCTGCCCCCCTCTTAGTCCATTTTGTGGTTTGGTCCAGGCCCAGTCCATTTGGAGGCGGGAACGCGCACACCGGGCTGGAGTGGACGATGGTGCAGTCCTCGGTGTGTGCGAGCTCCCTCATGGCGGTGTCTGGCGAGACAGCGTTCTGGAAAGGGGGGAAAAGGGCCCAGCCTTCGGGAGGGTCTTCATCCAGGCGGGAGTGAGGTCACTTGCATTGAGGCCAGACAGTTCAGAGTGGGAACCACCTGGTGTGCCATCCTGTGTTCCCATCGCACCACCCGAACCCTAAAATCACCTGGCGGAGTCCTCACCTGTAGGTGCACACTAGCAGGAGTAAGTCCGCACCGAAACACCATCTGCTCGTGAACTCCCGGAAGTCTGGCCTAGAGAGAGAGCAGCTATTCAACCGGGACACCCCTAGTTTTCCCCAGGGAATTCCCCACTCCTTGGTACTGAGATTGAAGGTAGGGGCCCCTCAATTGTTTGTCAAATACCCTACCACTGAGCCACACCCCAGCCCCTCACTGGGGGATTCTAGGCAGGGGCTCCACCACTGAGCCACACCCCAGCCCCTCACTGGGGGATTCTAGGCAGGGGCTCCACCACTGAGCCACACCCCAGCCCCTCACTGGGGGATTCTAGGCAGGGGCTCCACCACTGAGCCACACCCCAGCCCCTCACTGGGGGATTCTAGGCAGTTCCTCTGCCAATGGGCTACATCTTCAGCTCCCTGTTTACTTTTTGAGGCAGAGTCTCACTAAGCAGCCCTGGCTATCTTGAATTCACTCTTCTGCGGCCCAGGCAGGTATTGATTTTGCGATTATCTGCCTAATCCTGAGTAACTGGGTGACAGGCCTGAGTGGCCAGCCCAGATCCCCCAGGGTTTCTGTGAGCTCTGGCCTCAAACCCCGGTACCCTCCGACAGACTTATATGCCCGGCTCCACCATGGATTTCTCTACTTCCCAGCAGCCTGGGACCCAAATAAAAGAGTCCCAGCCGCTCAAGGCAAGTTCATCCCCATCCTGGGAAGGAGATAAGAGAATAATCCGTTACAAGGAGTGCCTGAGTGGCTGGAGCTTTGTCCAAAGAGGCTAGTAGGGTAGACCAGATGGAAAGTTGTCCCATTTGTGGAAGGGTCTGGACTGTCGCATTTGAGGGTCCCTTACCTTCAGGCTGCAGTTTGCGGAGTGGGAGCCCCGGTGAGCCTAGCGCTCCTGCTGCAGCTGAGCGAAAGTTGGGGGGTAACATCTCAGCCGAGTCGGGGGTCACGCCTCGGAGGTCCTTCTCTCGGAACATCTTCCTCCAGGACGGGGAACGGCTGAAGGACTTGGCACTGTCCTATTGTGTGACAGGAACCCAGGAGGAGGGAGGAGGGCATAAGCGCCCACCCCACCCCTCCTCATTAACCATGCACCTCGGTTAGCTCAGCCTTCAACCACAGCTGGTTGGCAACACAAGCCCCACCCCTTCACCCCTGATTTGTAACAGCAACTGGGGACCTGCGAGCTGTGGCCACGCCCACCTCATCCAGCCGTCTGTCTGTGCCTAGGGAGATGAGGTTGCTGAACTCTTTCTCCAGCAGTTGCCGGGCCTGGGGAAGGAGGAGGGAAAGGGTTAGGGGCCAAGGTCGGAGCGCGCAGTGGGAGCCCAGCCTGTTCCCGGACCAGCCAAGGCTCGCCTGTGCATTCTGTGTAGGTATCTGTAGAAGCAAGGCCAGGTCGGAGTAGTCGAAGGTTTCGTCCAGAGCCAGCAGTGCCCCGTGCACGCCACTCTCGGTGAGATTCGTAGCGAATTCCTTCAGGCCGAGCCCAGACACCCAACCCATGACCCGTTCGTTGGACCACACCATCACGTCTGGGGAGGAAAGGGACTCTTAGCCGTGCACCTCCCAGAGGCTAGCCCTGTCAGATCAGCCTAACTCCACCCTCATTTCCCACACCCGCCTCTAGGATGGCCCCACCCCTCGTCTATGGAAATGGCCAGTTAGGCCTGTGATTTCCCTCCCTGGCCACGCCCCACTCTGGTTCTACGCGTCATGTGTGGCAACAGCGCGTCCTAGTGAGCAGGTTCACATTCCCTCTTGGCCAGGCCCTTACACTGGCTTTACCCCCTGTGTGACAGCGCTCCCCAGTGGCTAGGAGCAGCCAGTCTGGCATGCAACTCCACACTCCCTTTATTCTCTAGCCACGCCCCATGGTGACTGCACCGTTTCCAGAAGCTCTGGGAAACTTTAGCGTCCCTCCCTCTAGCCTGCCTCTCCCCTGCCCCCACAGGACCTCACCTCTAATCTGGGTCTGGCTCTCTTCCCTCCTCCGCTCCAGGTCCTTCCGGTCATAGTTGAGCCGTTTCAGGCACATGATACCATAGTGCAGACTAACCCTGAGCAGTGGGGGGAAACTGGGTCACCCAGGATCCTTCCCATGGCTCTTAATGTTGTTCTTACCCGACGTGTGTGTGTGTGTGTGTGTGTGTGTGTGTGTGTGTGTGAGAGAGAGAGAGAGAGAGAGAGAGAGAGAGAGAGAGAGAGAGAGAGAGAGAAAGAGAGAGAGAGAGATACTCATGCTAGGCAAGTGCATCATCCCTAGTGCACTAGTACTTGCTTGAGTTCTCTCTTGCTTGTTCTCTCTCTCCATTTTTACATTTTAATTTTGAGACAGGGTCTCACTAAGCTTCCTGGGCTGGCCTTGACCTCACTCTGTAGTCCAGGCTAACCTCAAATTTGCAATCCTCCTGCTTTGGCCTCCCCAGTAGCAGGTCACCAGGACCACATCAGACCTCAGTTTTCTATGGACCACCTTCTTGGTTCAAGGAGCACCAAGTGAGAATTTCACAGAACTTCTCGTTGGCAAAGCCTCTCTGGGGTGTGACTCCGCCCCCCTTGGGCTGTCCCCCTGGCCAGGCAGCCCCCACCTGTGGAAGCTGTCCACCATCTTGAGCTGGCCTCGCAGTTCCTTCTTGTTCAGATGGTCCAACATCCGGGCGTCGACTAGAGACTCCATGAAGTAGCTTCGGTACTGGGGCAACCCGAGGCTGGGCAGCCAGTCATTCCCCACCCACTCGTGGTTCATGTCGCCATACGCCAGGATCTGGGGCCATGGGCAGGTGAGGGAGGGGGTCAGGCCCTCTTGTCCCTTCCCGTATGTATAGGGAAAGGATAAAGTTCAGTCCCCACCCCAAGCTAGTTTTCTCCCCGCCACAGAGCAATCTGGCCTCACTGCTGGAGACAATGGACCAGCTCAGGGTCTCATGTAGCCCAGGCTAGCCTCAAATTCACAGTGAATTTTTAGGATAGTCTTGAACTCTAGCTCTTCCTGCCTCCACTCTCTTTTGAGTATTGGGGTTACAGGTGTGCACCCCCATTCCAAGTTGGTGCTGGAAGCTAGGACTGTATTATATATAGGCAAATGACCCCCAGCTCTGCAGGTCGGCACCCACTCAGCCCAAACATGACTACACCTGGAAAGTCAGGGCTCCAGCGTGGCTTTCCTGACACTCAGACCACCACTCCTGTAACACCCGGAAAGTACTCGTCCAACAGTCCAGTTCAGGACAAGACTATGAGATAATCCCAAAGTCTTTCTCAACTTTAGGGCCAGGAAACAGACCATGGCCCAGCCTGGAGCCCCCACCCCTGGCAAGCTCAAGCCAGGCATCCGTCTCCCTGTTCTCCAGGCCACAGTGTACTGTGTCCTTCCCAAGTCTCACTTGCCTGGCCTACCTCACAGCCACTGTAACCAGCATAGCTGACACCTGAGCCTCTGACTCTTCCCCAAGCCTAACACAAACCATCACTGCCCGGCAGTTCCCTTCGGGTCCAGCAATCCCATGGTCCCCAGCTCCCGAGCAACCCACAACCATGGAACGACCCGTGCACCAGGCTGGAGGTGGACACCGAGGCCTTCCATCTTGTCCCCCACCAAGCCACTAGGAACTAGTCCACAGCTGAGCTCCAAGCTGCAGCCTTCCCCTCCTGGGCAGGGACTTAGAATGTTCTGGCAAAGGGTAGGGTGCGGGGAAAGGGAAAGACCATGCAGCGTGCACAAGTTGTTCATGCAGCAGTCTGCCCTGCACCCTACCTGCTCCCAGCTGATCTCCTTGGTCTCCTGACCCGTTAGTGGGAAGAGGGGAGAGAAGGGTGGGTTAAGGGGACAGGCAGAGGAGGACAGAAGGGACAGACAGACTCCTCCCGGCCCCCACACTCGGAAGGAATGGTGCCACCCCCGGGGCCACCAGCAGGAGGCACTCACGGGTTTCGTAGCTGCTGTCAGGGACTCCATCTCCTCATGTGTCATCCACACGTTTCCTGTGGGCTGAGGGGTGCCAGGTGTTGTGGAATGGGAGATGACACAGAATATAGATAGGTGGTCCCTAAGTGCCCCATTCTGACTCATCTGTCTATGCTAACTCTGTTTGGGGTTTCAAGGCTGAGGTGACAGAGGAAATGACCCTGTGCTGGGCATCTTCCACGCTGAAGTCTTAGGAGTTGGGACCTTGGGTCCAGCAAGGTGGCTCAGCAGATAAAGGTGTTTGCTAGCAAGTCTGAGGACCCAAGTTCTATCCCACATGGTGGAGGGAGGCCTCTGACCTTCACACACACACACACACACACACACACACACACACACACACACACGCACACACACGCACACACGCACACACGCACACACACACACACACACACACACACACGCACACACACACACGCACACCACAATAATTTCGGGGCTGGAGAGTTGGCTCAGTGGTTAAGAACATGTGTTGTGCCGGGCAGTGGTGGCACACCCCTTTAATCCCAGAACTTGGGAGGCAGGGGCTGGAGGATCAGTTAGTTCCAGGACAGCAAGGGCTACACATAGAAACTCTGTTTCAAAAACAACAACGACAACAAAAAGAACCTAAGAGACAGACAGACAGACAGAAGCAGGGCAGCAAAGGATGTACAATAAAATTAGACCTAACTCTGCTAATCCTCTTCCTTCCTTCTCAGTGCTCAAGTCGAGACTGGACCTCCGACCCTGAGCTTGCCGGGCAAGTGCTCTTGTGCTGGGCACTTTGCTCACGTTCAAAATGTTTAAAATAACATCTGTTTACTTTATGTGTGTGTGCCATGGCATTCGACAAAGGTCAGGAGACGCAGTATGAGCCGATTTCTTCTTCTCCCACGTGGGTTCCAGGAGTTGACTCGGGGTTAGCCTTGGTGGCAAGCACCTTTACCCAATGAGCCATCCTGCACACCCTCTTTTTTCCTTTCAGTATGAGGCCAGGTTTCACTGAGTAGCTGACCTTGAACTTACTCCGTAGCCTGGGCTGGCTTTCAGCTTGCTATCCTCCTGCCTCAGACAGGTCCCAATAACTATCTGTCCCTTTGGATCTGAGTTCTAGGTCAGCCTAGTCCCCATGGTGAGTTCCAGGCCAGTCAGATCCACATAGTGAGATCTTGTCTCAAAAGAAAAGAAAAAAGAAAACTATGCATTTGGGGACGGTTCCTCGGAAGTGGTGAAATCTCCAGGAAGGGAGTCTTGGGGGGAGGAGAAACCTGTAAGATCCCGAAAGAGATGTCCCCTGACAAAGGAGCCCATGGGGAACGGAGCCCATGGGCCAGGATTGGAGGCCGAGGAGGGACGGGGCGGGGCAACAGGGCAGGGATTGACAGGCACTCACAGTGCGGGAGGAGGCGGGTGCCGAGGGCGACGTGAGGGACACCATCTCCTGAATGGCAAGGCGCAGCTTGAGCCTGTGCAGGGGATTGCTGATGCCGATTTCCCGCTGGATCTCCGTGTCTGACAGGTTGGCCATGATGGCGCCGCTCTTGACATTGGCCCGGCAGGCGGCCACGTACCACGCAGGCATGCCCACCCAGAGCTGAGGCCACGGGAAGGCGAGAATGTGGAGGAGTCAGCGGAGAGAGAGACAGATGGGGAAAAGTTCGCAGGCGAAGAAACAGAAGCGGCAAGACGGAGGCCCGTGGGAGAGGAGAGGGAGGAGGGGCGAGCAGAGACAGGACAGATGGAAAGACAGACGCGATGCGGCAAGACCCGGAGAGGACAGAGGTGGGAGGAAGAGGAGGTGGTCTCCCTCGGGGCCTCGGCCCGACCTCGCCACCCACCAAAGTCGACCAGCCCTGGACAGCGCAGCAGTGGGAGGCTGAGGCTAAGGGCCTGGTACCCCGGCTCGGGCTTGTAATCACAGCACACGAGAGGCTGAGGCAGGAGGATTGCCACCAGTTTGAGGCTCCCCTGGGCTACAGAGTGAGACTCTGATTTAGTTACAAAGGAAACTGAAGTGGGGGGTTGGATTAGTGCCTCTACACCCAGGTCATTTCAGTGTCAGATTACCTCCAGCCAGGAGACCACCGTGGGGCCATCCCAGGCGGCGAAGGGCAGGCCCTGGCGACAGGCCTCTTCCAGAAGTTCGTGCCTAGCAGAGAAGGTAGGCAGGAGCTGTGAGACCTTTCATGGACCTCTCACCCACAATGAAAGCATCTTGAAAAGTGCCAGAAGGTGTGACTCTGTAAAGCCACCTTCCCCACCCAGATCCAGGGTCACAGGTCACGGCCTCTGCTCCTAGCATTTAGTCTCAGCAGCGTCCACACCCACCCCACACCCTGTGGACACTCACTTCCTCTTGTTCCTCCTGTCCTTGTCTCCTGGGCCAGTCAGCTTGGAGAGCCCCAGAGGGTCGGTGGCCAGCGTTTCATCAGAGGGTGTCCCAGCTGGAGGCAAGCATCAGAATTAGTGAAGCCTTGACTCTGGGGAGGTCAGGGGAGGTGGTGGCTCACACCTGTCACCCGCAAGCGTCACCAGCTCAAGGCCACTCGGTGCTACAAAGCAAATAACAGGTCAGCCAGGGTCACATAACAAAGCCAAAAACCAGGGTTTGGCATGCTCCCGCACACCTTAGATCCCAGCTCTGTAGGCTCAAGGCTAGCCTGGTCTACATAGAGAATTCCAGGATAGCCAGGGCTACATAAGGGAAGTGGGAGGAGAGAACTGACTTCACAAAGTTGTCCTCTGACCTCCTTACATATCAAGAACACACAGAGAAAGATAATGTAATCTTTTAATTTTAAAAAAGCGGGGCTGGGAATATAGCTTGGTGGTAGAGTACTTGCCTAGCATCCATGAGGGCCTAGGTTCAATTCCCAGTTCAATTTCCCAGAAAAAAAAAAGTACTACCAAATGAAGACAGAAATGAATTTCTTGAAATGGGGGGGGGGCAGGGGTGGGGAGAAAGGCAGGGAGGGAGGAGAGGAAGGTTGGCATTACGATACTTACCCAGAGAAGTACTTTCCCGACCTGGGGGTCCCATCCGGCCCTTCTCTTTCTTGCCAAAGAGCCGACCTATGGATGACTTGATGCTCTTCTTCTTGGGGGCTTTGTGGAGGGAATCTGGTGTGCCTTCACTAGAGGGACAAGACAGAGCCTGGGATGGACACCGTCCCCCCAAGTCTTTGTGCCACCCCCATCCTCAATCCACATCCCTGCTGACCTTCCTCGGGGAGGAGCCCCATCTTCTAGGGACCCCGCCTGCAGTGCCAAAGCCTGGGTCATCCTCTCAAGACGGGCAGAGCGGGGCGTGGGTGGTGGGGTGTCTCCTGGAATGGCTGGGCCCTCCCCTCGTGGAGCACCAGCTTCCTCTTTGGGGACATGGTTCTGGGGACAGAGGCAGATGCAGGATTAGCTTGGGGTCATGATGGGATATCAACTGTGGGGTTTGAGAGGGTGTCTACTCTGTCCCTTGCTTGGGCACTGACTTGAAGGTAGGGTGTAAAGGCAGTGACCGTGGTGCCCTGGAACTGGAGAATCCTGTACAGGAAGTGGCTTTGCAAGAGATGACAGATATGGAGTAGGGGTGGCCTCAAAGAAAGCTAAGGGGGCTCAGGTCCTGAGAACAGGAAACAAGATGTAGCGAAATAAAACAAGCTGCATGTGACTCTGCCTTCCTCCAAGGCCAGTCCCCCCTCTTCCCATCCTCCTCTTCCTCTTCCTCTTCTTTCTCCTCCCCCTCCTCCTTTTGAAATAGGGCTTCACTATATAGTCCAAGTTGGCCTCAAACTCACAGCCATCCTCCTGCCTCAGCCACACAAGCCCTGGGATGACAGGTGTTGAGTCACCATACTCAAGTTTTCAAAGGCCATTTGAAGATTATAAATCTCAAGTGTATGTGCACTTAAAAATAGTTTAATTATAGCCGGGCGGTGGTGGCGCACACCTTTAGTCCCAGCACTCGGGAGACAGAGGCAGGCAGATCTCTATGAGTTTGAGGCCAGACTAGTCTACAGAGTGAGTTCCAGGACAACCAGGGATACACAGAGAAAGACTGTTTCAAAAAAAAAAGAAAAGAAAAAAGAAAAGAAAAGAAAATCACAGAACCACATGCATGAAGCAAAAGCAAGTCTAAGTAGGATCACTGAGACGGCTCTGTGGGTAAAGAACTTGCTCCCAAGACTGGTACCTGAGTTCAGTCACCAGGGTGCATGTGTTAGGAGAGACCCAAGTGTCGCAAACTGTCCTCTGACCTCCACAAGGAGTGCTAAGGCATGCCCCCCTCCCTCCCCCACACTTCCTTTTGTCCTTTGGGACTTTAGGCTAAGGATGCTTCTGGAATTCCCAGTGTAAAGGCTCTGGTAGCTCTTTGTGGGAAGTTCTGTTTCTGACTTCTCCTACCTACACTGGGCTGGTGTGACAGAATACTCACGGTCTTCTCAGTTCCCTCGCGGGCAGGACTGGGGGGCGCCAGACGAGGGGTGGAATGGCCAGAGCTGGGAGGCGAAGGGCTGGCGAGGGTGGAGGTGGTGAGGGAGGGCGGCAGTGAGCAGCTGCTGCGGTACCGGCCCAGTGAGTCAAGGCCAGAACTGGACACCCGGCTCTCCAGCTCTTCTGCACGCTGCTCCGTGGTTTCCTTCTCTTCTTGGATTAGCCTGGGAAGGGAGAAAGAAGACGAGGTGCAAGGTGGAGGGGATGGGGAGTCACAGATCCCAGGGGACAGAAAGGCTGGAGGGGAGCAGAGTGTGACTCAGGACAGTGAATTGATTTAAGATTGCTTTGATGGACTGCTTGTCCATGGCTGCAGGGGATCAGGGGAGGCAAGGAATCTTGAGAGTCAAGAAGTCGCTGAAGGATTTTGACCGAATAGTTGTGATTTCTATCAATTAGAAGAAGTTAACTAAATAGTTACAATAAAGTCATAAAAAGGCCTAGGAGTGTAGCTCACTGGTAGAGCCCCTGCCTAGAATCCCCCAGTGAGGGGCTGGGGTGTGGCTCAGTGGTGGAGCCCCTGCCTAGAATCCCCCAGTGAGGGGCTGGGGGTGTGGCTCAGTGGTAGAGCCCCTGCCTAGAATCCCCCAGTGAGGGGCTGGGGGGTGACTTAGCATTAAAGGCTTCACTTGGCATACACAAGGCTCCGGATTCAATCCCAATACAACCAATTAGAAATTTAAAGATAATATCACTACAGGAAGAGACAGTGTCCTGAGAACTGCTAGAGCAAAATGCTAAGATCAGGGTGAAGTCAAGGATGATCAAAGCAGGGTGTAGAAGGTCATGAATTCATTCAGTTCAGGAGCACAGATGGCTAATGTCTAAGTTAGAATGGGACTGTGTTAGTCTTATTTCCTGGGAGCCCATGAAGGATGCGGAACAACAGAATTGCCAAATCAGGCACTCTCTGGAGAATCAGTGAGGGCTTCCTGGTTCTAGAAACTCTGGGTGGGTTCCCTTTGTGTGTGTGTGTGTGTGTGTGTGTGTGTGTGTGTGTGTGTGTGTGTCTGTGTGTCTGTGTGTATCGTGTTTTTGCATACGTGTGGGCACAGGTGTGGATGTGAGTGCACACAGAGGCCTGAGGTTGATGTCCAGAGTCATCATTGGTTATCTTCTCCCTTCTCCCCTCAGCCAGCGTCCCTCAGCCAAGCACAGCTTGTTGCTACGGCTAGTCTTCGTAGCCGCTTCCTCAGAGGAACCCATCTCTGCTTCAGAGGCTGAAATTCCCAGTGAGTCACCTAGCCGGCCTGACATTTACGTGGGTTCCAGAGCATCAGAACTCCAGGCCTCAAGTGCACATGGCAAATACGTTAACCAATGAGCCATCTTCTCAGGCCTCCTCCTGTCAATCTCTCTGTTCTTTCTTTCGCTGTATTTCCTTCCTTCCCTCCCTCCCTCCTTCCTTCCTTTCTCTTTCTTTCCCTTCCTTCCTTCTTTTCTTTTCCATCCTAGGGATGGAGCCCAGGGCCTCAAAGATGCTAAGTAAACGCTCTACCAAGGAAACTACACTCCCAGCCCAAGCCGAGGCTCTGGATTACGGTGTGAGGGTTATCTGCTGCTGTCGACTTGAGTCTTGCCATATCAGGAGGCTCTAGGACACGGCTGTATGGAGCCGTGGTTGTCTTGAAGATTTTCCCTGCACTGAGTGGATGGTGGGTACTTGTTCCCACTCTCACGTGAGTGCTGCTTCAGGGACTCGGGTGTGTTCCTGGGTGTGGAGTGTTGTCTAGAACTGCTTGAGGGCCACAGGAAAGTAGGCAGGCTCAGAGAGAGGGGTGGGCGGACTGGGGAGCATGGGGCCCTGGGGACCCCTTGGCCTGTGGCTCACTTGATCTCCTTGTTGATGGCTTCCAACTGCTCCTGAAGCATGATGGCCAGCGTCTGCACATCAGCTTGCCCACTGGGGGACAGCAGCTCAGCCCCGAACATCCCCTCGGCCTCCTCCTCATCGGAGCCATCCAGCTCTCCCGGGAACGGGGGTGGGATGGACCCGGCAGGAGCAGACCGTTCCCAATCCTGTCCCTGTGGGTGAGGACTGAGGTTGGCGCTTGGCTTTGCACACACTCCCGACCCTACCCACATCCCATGATGCACTTCCTGTCTAGAACCTTCCTTTTTTTGCACCATGGAGGTGGAGCCAGGGTGTAGCTATGCCCCCTGCAGCTGACCTATATCCCTAGCTCCTCTCCTGGCAGGTCTTTCTTGGACCTAAGAGATGACTAGATGGGTAAAATCCTTGTGTACAAGCCTGGCGACCGGAGTTCAATCCTCAGATCACATGTAAAGGTGAAGGAAAGAAATGAATCCACGAGGACGTCCTCTGACCTCCACAGGTGTTTTGTGGCATGCATGTCCCCATAATGTTTCCTTGTTTGTTTGTTCTGTGTGTGTGTGTGTGTGTGTGTGTGTGTGTGTGTGTGTGTTTTCTAGACAGGGTTTCTCTTCATAGCCCTGGCTATCCTAGAATTTGCTCTGTAGACCAGGCTGGCCTTGAACTTATAGAGATCTATCTGCCTTGAGAGCTGGGGTTAAAGGCGCACACGTTTTCTTTTTAAAAATAATTATTTGTAGCACAAATTCTATTTTATGTATGTAAGTGTTTTGCTGCTTGTGTGTGTGTGTGTGTGTGACTCCGTGTGTGTGTGTGTGTGTGTGTGTGTGTGTGTGTGTGTGTGTGTGTGTGTGTGTGAGACTCTGTGTGTGTGTGTGTGTGTGTATGCCTGGTTCCCACAGAAGCCAGAAGAGGGCATAGGCTCTCTGGAACTGGAGTTACAGACGCCACCATGTGGATGCTGGGAACTGAACTCAAGACCTCTGGTAGAGAAGCAGGTATTCCTAACTACTGAGCCATCTTTCCAGCCTTTCTTCTCCTTTTTTTAATGTGTACCTATGTAGAAGACATAGCCCCATGTCCTAATTCACTGATTCACTGTTCACATTATTCTTTTTTTTTTTTTTTTTTTTTTTTTTTTTTTTTTTTTTTTTTTTTTTTTTTTTTGGTTTTTCAAGACAGGGTTTCTCTGTGTAGCTTTGTGCCTTTCCTGGAACTCACAGAGATCACAGAGGTGGGCCTCGAACTCACAGAGATCAGCCTGCCTCTGCCTCCCGACTGCTGGGAAAAGGCGTGCGCCACCACTGCCTGGCCACATTATTCTTTTTTTTTTTTTTTTTTAATTTATTTATTATGCATACAGTGTTCTGCCTACATGCATCCCTGCAGGCTGGAAGAGGGCACCAGATTGCATTACAGATGTTGTAAACCATCATGTGGCTGCTGGGAATTGAACTCAGGACCTCTGGAAGAGCAGTCAGTGCTCTGAGCCATCTCTCCAGCCCCCACATTCTTCTTTTGAACTTCTTTTTTCTCTTTAACATTACTAATTGTTTTGTGTGTGGTGGGGTGGGTGTACATTTGCCTTGGTGTGCATAGAGAGGTCAGAGGACAACTTTTGGGAGTCAGTTATCCCTCCACCACGTTGGGCCTGGGCATTGAACTCGCCCAGGTCATCAGGCTGAGCTGCAAATGCCATGACCCATGAGCCATCTCACTGGCTCCACCTTATTATTACTTTTTTCTGTTGCTGTTGGTTTCAGACTGAGTCTCACTGTGTTCACTTGGTTGGCCTGGAACTCACAGACACCCACCTGCCTATGAGTTCTGGGTGCTGGAATTAAAGGCGTGTGCCAGCAGGTCCAGCTCCATCTTGTCTTTTGAGACATAGTTGCTCACTGAACTGGAATTCACTGTCTAGGTTGGCTGACCACAGACTTCAGAGATCCCCCTGTCTGAACCTCCCCAGAGCTGAGCAGGGCACAGCACCGCCTCCGGCTCGTGACAAGCGTGCTGAAGACTGAAAAGTCGGTGCTGCTGCTTACTCGGAAGGCAAGCACGTTGCTAAGTGTGCTTCTCCACAGCATTAGTCTCTTAGTGGCTCCCCTAACTGTCCCGAAGCCGCGCCCACACTCTCGGCTCTCCCCTTCTTCCCAGTTCCCCCACCCAACCAGCTTCTTCTCTTCACCTGGCCTCACCCCTCCTGGGATTCTCCACTCTCCCCCCATCTCCATGCTCACCATGTAAATCACAGGACGAGATGAGATGTGCAGGCAGGTGGATGGCGGTCATGGAGGCCAGGAGAGAAAACGGTGACTCAGAGTGAGGCTTTTCATCCCAGAATCCTCCCTGAGCTGCTCAGATCCAGCTGCCCTCCCCACCACTGCCCACACAAGCCCCTCAGTCTGGGCCCCAGAGGCGGCTGCTGACCTTGGAAGACTCATCCTTGGCCCCTGACCAGCGGCCCCTCTTGCCTGCCCGGCCACTGCCAGCTCCATAAGGATCCAGGGGGGCACCAGAAGGTAAGGTTGGTGCCTGGGAATAACGGAGCTCCAGGGCACTGCCAGGAAGAGACCTGTGAGCACAGGAAGGATAGTCAAGAACCCAAGGGCCAGAAAAGGGATAGAGGTTAGGGGTCACAGAGACAGGCCAGCCTTGGCTGGGGGTGGAATAATTGGAATTAGTAAGTTACTTTAAAAAGAAATTGGGGCTGGGCAGTGATGGCACACGCCTTTAATCCCAGCACTTGGGAGGCAGAGGCAGGCAGATCTCTGTGAGTTCGAGGCCAGCCTGGGCTACAGAGCGAGTTCCAGGACAGCCAGAGCTACACAGAGAAACCCTGTCTGGAAAAAAAAAGAAAGGAAGGAAGAAAGAAAGAAGGAAGGAAAGAGAGAGAAAGAAAGAAAGAAAGAAAGAAAGAAAGAAAGAAAGAAAGAAAGAAAGAAAGAAAGAAAGAAAGAGAGAAAGAAAGAAAGAAGCGGGAATGAGACGTTCGGGGAAGTTTGGGGGAGGGTTGTGACTGTACATGATCAAGATACATGTATGAACTTGTCAAAGGATAAATTTTAAAATATTCTTTTTGTTTGATTTTTTTCTTTTTTTAAATTTACTTATTTATTTTTATTTGATTTATTTTAAGATTTATTTATTTTTATTTTATGTGCATTGATGTCTTGCTTGCATGTGTGTCTGTATGAGGGTGTCAGATCTCCCTGGAACTGAAGTTACAGACAGTTGTAGGCTGCCATGTGGGCTCTGGGAATTGAACCTGTGTTTTCCAGAGAAGCAGCCAGTGCTCTTAACACTGAGCCATCTCTCCAGCCCATTTTTTTTTTTTCAAGAGAGGTTCTCTCTGTGTAGCCCTGGTTGCCCTGGAACTCAAGAGATCCACTGCCTCTGCCTCCCCAGTGCTGGTGATAGCATGAACGAGGCCCTGAGATGAAGAGCTGAGGATGAGGAGTGGAGATGAAGGGGTGATCTTGACTATTAGGGTCCCCGGAGTAAGGACAGGAGGGTCTCCGTCACCTGGAGTAGGAGGAAGGTGGCCTCCCCCGCAGCTGGTCAATCTCCATCTGCATTCGCTCCATCTCAGCCAAGAGCTGCTCCTGTGGAGAGGGGGCAGAGCTCTCGGGTGAGACTGTGGCTCTGAGGCCACGCAGTAGTTCCCCGTCAATTTCTGGGTTCCCACCTTGTTCAGCAGCAGCTCATCTTGAAGTTTCTTCATGTTAGCGATCTCCTCGCTCAGTGAGTTCTGTGGGGACAGGGGTGAAATGGAAGGGCGAGACCAGGCTCGAGGGGTTGTGGCCTAGTAAAATCCTGCTCTTGGAATGTTGGAGCAAAACGGTGCCTTCAGTCAGTCACAGAGCAAAGTTTGTGGGTAGGGAGGTCTCAGCTGACAGATCTGAGGGAAATGGATGGGCCCCAGGATGGCAACTAGAGACACCCCTGGTTGCCAAAGTCCTGGGCCAGGGGTTGGGGGCTCACCTTCTCCTCCAGTGCCCCCATGCGTTCCTTGAGGTGAAGCTGTAACCGTTCGTTGGATTCGCTCAGCAGCTTGTCCACCGTCTCTGACAGTCGCTTATTGTGGTCATCGTTCATTTTCTCCCTCTGCCGGGCCTGAGCGAGGGGAAACAGGGCAGAGGCTGACGGTGGGCCCTTCCCATGTCATTGCCTTTGCCCTGACATGCCCTTCACCGACACCCCCCTCCTCTCCTCTTGACTCCCACCTAGCCGGGCCCTATCCAAGGCCACCCCTAACCCACCCTCACCCCAACCAAACCTGACTCTGACTCTTCATCTCAGCCCCGCCCACCATCCTGCCCCTCCTTAGGCCTCACCCTTCATTTAAGTCTCACCCGGCCTTGGCCCCCATCGAAGTCCTCCCCAGAGGTACCAACCCCTGGAGCCCCATCTAAGCCCCATTTTCCAACCCCAGCTCCTTCATCTAAGCTCCTGCCCTTATTCTCAGGCTCTCTCTGTCTCCCCTAAGCTCTGCTCTCATATAAGTCCCACCCAGTCCCACCCCTCATGTAAGCCTCGTACACCCTATCTAGCAGCATCTTGTAAGCTCCAGAAGCTCTGCCCTTCATCTAAGTCCTGCTATTCATGTAAGTCCCAACTAGCTCACCACCTCAGCTAAACCTTGTCCCAGGCTCTGGCCCCTCAACCACACACACACACACACACACACACACACACACACACACACACACACACGTTCCTCATGCAAACCCTCCCCTGATATAAGCCCTGGATTTCACCTAAGCCATATCCCTCAGGTAAGTCCTACCAGGCTACACCCTCAGCTAAGCCCCGCCCCCACCTCACACCTTGCCCAGTTGGCTTCCTTAGCCCCCTCACCCGCTGAAGCTCCTGGTTCTTCTCCTCCAGCTGTGCCTCCAGCTGCCGAAGCCGCTCTTCAAAGTTCCCATGGCGCTCCTCAGCCTAGTGGACACGACCGTGGAGTCTGACTTGACTCCTACAAGATCCCTGGGAGATCCTGGCCCCGCCCCTGCACCCTGGCCCCGCCCCTGCACCCTGGCCCCGCCCCCTGCCAGGCTGTTACCTTGTTGAGGGCGGCCACTCGCTGTGCCAGCTGAGCCTCTATCTCAGGCAAGGTCTCAGCCTTCTGCAGGGTCTGCTGGAGCTTCTGCTTGGCGTCATCCAGCCACTCGGCCAGCTGACGGCTCTTCTCTTCACTCTGAGAGAGAAACAGGCAGAAGAGCCGAGGGGCTCAGTCCCCCCGCCACACTATCCTCCCATGGTCTCTTGCTAGGTGGGCTCCCACCTGTCGGTACAGCGACTCTTTGCTGGCCAGCTCGTTCTCCAGCTTGTCGTTGGCATCATGTAGAGACGTGGCCTCACGCTGGGCGCTCAGGTAGCGCTTCTCCAGCGTGGTGATGCGTTCTTCCATATCCTCCCGCTGAGCCAGGGCCTAGAGAGTGTAAGGAGCTGTGTAAGGCTGAGGACCCCGACCCCCAGACAAGCACTCCAACACTCCAAGGGCTTATGGAAAATAAGCTCCTGGCCCATTGCACACCACAGCTTTTAAAACAGTTCTGGCTTACACCTTCCCATAAAGATGATGGAAGGCTCAGGGCACGGTAGTGTCACCTGTGTGTACTCCCAGCAATTAGGAGGCAAGAGGACTTCGAGTTGGAGGCCAGCCATGTTCAAGGCCTGCCTGGGATACATAGGGAGACCCTACCTGATAAATAAAAGACCAAAGACCTATGGGATGCGGTCTCCTCTCTGGCCACACTTCAGTGTGACACCGTCTTAGAATCATAGAGTACTTGCTAGTATCTCTCCAGACAGTTCAGACCCTCTCTCAAAAGCCGCCAGGCTAGCACAAGCTTAGAAGCCCAGAAGAAATATACTAAGATCAGGTAGGGGGGCTGGAGAGATGGCTCAGAGGTTAAGAGCACTGGCTGTTCTTCCAGAGGTCCTGAGTTCAATTCCCAGCAACCACAAGGTGGCTCACAACCATCTACAATGAGATCTGGCTCCCTCTTCTGGCCTGCAGACAGAACACTCACTGTATACATAATAAATAAATAAATCTTTAAAAAAAAAAAAAAAGATCAGGTGGGAGATAGGCCTGCCTGGGGGCTTTGTGGGAAGACTTATGGCAGGGCAAACAGGCCCTACCACCTGCCAGGCTAGTGAGAAATAAAAAAAAAATCATTTTCTCATCCACTGTCTTCATGTATCCAGACCAGCAGAGACTAGCGCGCAGGACTCTGGGACAGAAGCCCATGATTCCACAGCCAAACTGGGCAAGTCACCCTGTCTCACAATAAAAAACAAAGCAGCTAAAGGGATTCAGCTTGGTTGCAGAGCCGCTGCCTAGAATCCCCCAGTGAGGGGCTGGGGTGTGGCTCAGTGGTAGAGCCCCTGCCTAGAATCCCCCAGTGAGGGGCTGGGGTGTGGCTCAGTGGTAGAGCCCCTGCCTAGAATCCCCCAGTGAGGGGCTGGGGTGTGGCTCAGTGGTAGAGCCCCTGCCTAGAATCCCCCAGTGAGGGGCTGGGGTGTGGCTCAGTGGTAGAGCCCCTGCCTAGAATCCCCCAGTGAGGGGCTGGGGTGTGACTCAGTGGTAGAGCCCCTGCCTAGAATCCCCCAGTGAGGGGCTGGGGTGTGGGTCAGTGGTAGAGCCCCTGCCTAGAATCCCCCAGTGAGGGGCTGGGGTGTGACTCAGTGGTAGAGCCCCTGCCTAGAATCCCCCAGTGAGGGGCTGGGGGTGTGGCTCAGTGGTAGAGCCCCTGCCTAGAATCCCCCAGTGAGGGGCTGGGGTGTGGGTCAGAAGTGAAGTGCCTGCCAATAAGAAGCTAGGACCATGACTGAGAAGTAGATAGACCATGTCCCAGAGTACATGAGATCCTGGGTTCTATCACCATGGTAACAGAGTAAAAGGTGCTAAGGGCCATGCTGCCACGCAGAAACACTCAGAGCAGTCCCATTGTACAAGTGAGGAAACTGGGAAATCCACAGATCTTAGAGACAGAGTCCGGTTCCGCCATTCTTGGACTCAGCTACTCCTGAAGGGCTGGGGGAAGGCTGGGCTATGGGGGACAGAGAGCAGCTCTCCAGGGGCTCCACCTCACCTCCTTGAGGTCCCGCTGCAGCTTGGAGTTAGCTTCCTCGGCCTTCCCCAGCTCGCGGTGAGCAGTGCCCAGCTCCTCCTCCAGCTGGCTCATTTGACGGCAGAGCACCGCCAGGCGCTCCCGCAGCTGGCACACCTCTGCACGCTGCCGTTCCACGGCCTCCTCCAGCTCTGCTGTGCGCCGGTTGGGTTCTCCAACAGGACCCAGGCCATTGGCAAGGGTCTGGAGAGAGAGAAGAAGGAATAGACCCCAAGGTGGGTTGATCAGCCACCCCAGGGGCAGGGTACAACGAGGGGAAACAAAAGCCCAAAGGTCTGTCACTGAGGGTCACAGAAGTTATCTTAGGGGTTCAGAGGTCAGTGGATCGAACATTAGGAAAGGAGAGAACAGCTCCCTTAAGTTGTCGTATGACCTCCACATGAACACAGGAAACACCTCCCACGTTATCACAGATAAATGTAAGAAGCACTTTTAAACATAGTAAAATTCTCATTACAAAGTCATGGTCATAGTGGTGTAGGCTTGTACTTTCAATGACTTGGGAGGCTGAAGTAGAAGGATCTTGAGCTGGATCAACATGAGCTATAGAGTGAGACCCAGACTCACAAAAGGTAAGAAGTGGGCTAAGGATGTGGTTCAGAAGTAAAGCCCCTGCCTAGAATCCCGTAGTGATGGGCTGGAAACATTGCTCAGTCGGAGACCCTACCAGAATCCTCCAGTAAGGGGTCAGGGTGTGCTCAGGGGTAGAACACTTGCCCCACAATACGAAGCCCTAGATTCCATCCTCAGCAAATCAATCAATCAATCAATCAATCAATGTTAAACCTCTCACCTGTCCATCCCCGTCCTTGCCTGGCTCCTCCAGCCCTGACCGCCTTCTAGATAGCTGATCTCGAAGGTTCAGAGTCTAGAGGAGTCAAAACACCAGAGCACACTGAGTTCCTCCTTAGGGACTATGTGGATTTCTTTCTGTGACCCAATCCCATTGGCTCTCTTCCATTGGCCCTCCCCTTCTCTGCCACACCCCCTACCTCCTGGTTGCTGAGCTCCAGCTCTTCCTCCAGCACTGCCACCCTTTCCAGCGCCATCCGCAGTCTCTCCCGGACCTGCGGACGGGTGTGACATATGATACGGACCTGTATCCAGGGCCTGGTGCTGCAGGTCTGCCGCCCCAGCTATTCTGGAGGCCGAGGCAGAAGGAACCCGAGTGCATGGGACACCTAGGCTACAGAGATAAGACCCAGCGTGGGTCTGGTGAACCTATCCCTTAACACCACGCCGAAGGTCTGAAGCCAAGATGATGAGTGGGGAGTTCCAGCCAGGTATCAGGCAGGCTAACCCCCTGGAATCAACTACTGCAGTTTTATTTTTATTTTTTAGACAATATAGCCTTGTATGGCCTGGAACCCTCTGTGTAGTGCAGGGAAACTTCGGATTCACGGAGATCTACCCGCCTCTGCCTTCTGAATGCTGGTATTAAATGGTTCATATTTCTTTTTAATCAAATCATGTTCCGATCCATCACAGTAACGTTTTCTCAAATGCGAACATCTCCAACTAATAATAGCCAGCTTTTCTCTTTCCCATTGAGTTCAGTTGAAGTCAACCACATGTTTTCTTCATTCTCTGATTCTCCTACCTTCTCATCCAGGGCCTTGTGGTGCTCAAAGAGGGATTTTAGAGCCTTGAGCACCTCCACCTCGGAGGAGACCCCTCCAGGGGACTGGGCCTGGCGTTTCACCACGGTCATTCTCAGAGAACGCTCGTGCCGGGACACCAGGCACTCAAGGTGTTCCAAAAGGAGCTGGAAGGAGAGGACACCGAGTCAAGGAAAAGAAGCAAGGAGAAAGGCAGGGTCAAGAAAAGGGGCGACCTGTTGGGGGTACACAAGGAAGAAGACATAGGACCACGCAGAGGTGAGGAAAAAGAGGGACAGCAGAGGCAGAGCTGACGAAGGCATGAAGCAAGGGAGATCAGAGAAAAAAGGATGGGACCACAGGAAGGAAACGATCCAGGAGACTGGGGGCAAGGTAGAAAACTAGATGTTGGAAAAAGGTATGCTGGTTGGCACCACACTGTGCCCCATCCAGCTTAGACCCCATAGCCAACAGCCCTCACCCGGGTGTTGTTACGCTCCGCCTTCAGCTCTGCGATCTCTTCTTCTCTCTCCAGAAGTTGTTCCCGACATAAGTTAAGCTCCTTTGTCAGAGCCGCAAACTCCTGTCCAGGAGTGGGTAGAATCAGATGGCTGACTCAATTATTTCCTTATTTCTCTCTTGTGAGAATGTGAAGGCTCCGTCAGCCCTCAAGATTGGCCCTTGCTAAGTCCAGCTCCTCTAGCAGAGGGGCGAACTCTCCTCCCTTTTGTTGCTCTGGATCTATCAGGTCCCACCTCTTGCTGCTCAGGTCTTCTCTCCTGCTAGGTCTCGACCTTCTTGCTTCTTAGACCCCGCCCTTCCATCTAAGCCACGCCCATCTCGATGATAAGGCCCGCCCACCAATGGTAAGCCAATTCTAACTCCTCCCTGCCAGCGATGTCTGGCGCCACCCCTCCTAGGCCACCCTCTTTTCCAAGATAAACCTTCGACAGGCCCTGTTTTCTTGGAAACCCTACTCTTCTTACTTCCCGGGCCCTGCCTCCTACTAAGCCCACCGTTCTTGCCACCCATGCCCCGCCTCCTCAGCTGGCCTCGAGCCTCCAACCTCTCAGGCCCCGCCCCTCCGTTAACAGTCTCCGCCTCTCCCCAGCTACCTCTCCTTCAGGCTCCGCCTCTCTCGAGCTCTGCCCTCCCACCAAGCCATATCCTCAGCAAATCCTACTTTTCGGGCCCCGCCCTTTCTCTATAAGCCCTGCCCATCTCGCCGCTAAGACCCGCCTATCAAGGGCAAGCCAATCCCATGCTCCCTTCCTCGTGGCCCCGCCCACACAGGACAGCCCTTGCCCTTAGGCTCCGCCCCCAGGCCCCGCCCAACCTGAGGCAGAGCGATGCTGAGCTGCCGCTGCAGCGAGTCCTTCTCGTGGCCGAGCTCACGCAGCCGCAGCTGCGCTGTCGCCAGCCCGTCCTGCGCCTCTCGCAGCGTCTCCAGCAGGCGCTCGCGCTCCGTGAGCATCGTGACCATGAGGCGCTCCAGCTCGCCGCCCGCCTCGTCCGGGCCCAGCGCCGAGCCCCGCCGGCCATCCTCGCTGATGGTGGGCATCACCTCGCACATCATGGCGGCGGTGCCGGCCTGCGGGTGCACAGAACGGGCAAACTAGCCTTGTCAGGGATCTGGCAGAGAACTGAGACGCAGCTAGTGTAGTACTTCCCGGGGCCCCAGTCCAAGCATTGCACAGGGGGCAACTGAGGTCAGCCAAGCTGATCATGACATGGGGAAACTAAGGTACAGCCACATGGTGGAGAGGCAGGGGAACTAAGTGCTGGCCGCCAAGAGCGGGAAACCTGAGGCCTGTCCTTTGTAATCATGACATAGATAAACTGGGAATCCATTGCTCTTAGATACACAACGGGGGCCTCTTAGGTAAAAGCGGGACTCTAAGGCCTAGCTCCGCCAGACACTGGTAGCAAACCAAAGCCTGGCCACTCAGGAACTGAGTAAAGCTGGAGGACCAGTCACTGGCTGAGTGGGTTAAAACCAGCCACTATTGTGGCTCCGCTTGAATCCCCAACCCACTCCATAGATGAGGAAACGGGAGCCCAAAGGAGAACTACGCCTTGAAAAAGTCATGGGGCTTCGGGTACTGAGTTGGGTCACTAGGCTGTGATTTGCCCATCTCTCTCTGTGATCTAAAGACCAACACTCCACTTGAAAGAATAAGAATAAAAAAACAGCACGAGAGCTGGAGGTGTAGCTCAGTGGTAAAGCATATGCTTGGCACAATGTGAAGTTCTGGGTTGGATCCCCCAGAAAATAAAGTACCCATTTATTAAGCTAGGCAAGGTGGCGTATGCCTGTAATCCCAGTACTTGGGAAGTGGAATCAAAAGGATCAGGAGTTCAAAGTCATCCTCAGTTATTTTAGGGAATTCTGGCTCGGCCCGGGGTTACATTAGACCCTTTTTCAAAAAACAAAAACAAAACAAAAATGCATAACAGCAAGCAGGGCTGAGTCATCTCCCTCAAGTCACAGGTGTCTAGGGTCTCCACAGCCTGTCGCCCCCTACATCTAAGGGTCTGAGCCTCCAACAATGTCTTCGCGGACTCCTCTTTACTTATAGTGGCTCTAGATGGCCTGCAAGACCCATAAATCTAAGCCATTGGACCCTTCTGCCCGCCCATTCGGGATCTAGACGGTTTAGGATGCTTCTCCAGCCCCGCCCTCATGAGGCGTTAACCAAGAGTATGGGAGGAGAAAGAGGCGGGGCTTATAGGGCCGGAAGGCGGGACTTGGCCCCCCCTGGCCAGGGGCGGGCGGAGATGTAGAGAAGGCTAGGGAGCCTCTCCCTGGGGCTCTTCAGGTCCAACAGGTCCATCTGGCCTGGCCGAAAGCAGGAGGGACTTTCATTCCCCCACACACACCCCAATCCATGCGGCGGCCTAACCGGTTTGAAATTGGATATTTCCCAACTCCACCCAAATGAGAACTGTGACCAAAGCCTAGAACTAGGTCCTTGGGTGCCTGTGAGAAAAGGATGCAGGGCTCTGGAATACAGGAAAGAATGCAACTGGGTCCCTAGATCCCCTTTGTCTTTAAATTATAGGTCTGAAACTCTACACCTCCCAGAAACCGAGTTCAGGAAAACGTTTATGAGAGAGAAGGCCAGCTTTAGGCTGGACCCCAACATGGAAGCTCAACCCCACACTCGAGTCAGAACACACAGCCTAGGATGACTTAGGTCGTTGTAGACCTCAGATTCACTGAGAAGAAAGTGGGTAGTCGGGCTGGAGAGATGGCTCAGTGGTTGAGCCCTGTCTGCTCTTCCAGAGGACCCACAAGGCAGCTCACACCTGTCTGTAACTGCAGTTCCAGGGCTTCTGACGCCCTCACACAGACATACATGCAGGTAAAACACCAATGACCATAAAATAGAAATAAATCATTAAAGGAAAGAAAGAAAGTGGACATTCAGTGTCACCAAGATGCTACGTAATGCAGAACAAACAAGAACTTCCCCACTGAACATGTGACTGAGGGCAAGAGCTGCTATGCTACAGCTGAGGTCTGGAAGGTAAAGCCAACGCAAAGCAACCTGGTAATATAAATAGACGTCTGGGTCACCCAAGAGCCCAAAACACAGAGGTGAGCAAAATGACACCGAGGGACATCCCTAATGCAGAACATAGATCTGGTCAAAAGACAGAGTCTAGAGCTCAGAGCTTGCTCAGCGTGAATGCATGGACACAAAATATAAGCCAAGCCCACAGCTGATCCCAGGTGAGGCAGGAGGATTGCAAGTTTAAAACTAGCCTTAGGAAATCCTCTTCCAAACACACACACACACACACACACACACACACACACCGGGATCAGCAGGATGGCTCAGTGGGCAAAGGCACTTGTTACCAAACCTGGAGACCCGAGTTTGCGTCTCCGGGACCCATATGGTGTAAGTAGAGAACCTACTCCTGCGAGTTGTCGTTTGACATATACAAAAAAAAGTGTAGTAAACACAGAGAGATACAAAGAGATTCTCTAATTGGTGAGCAGGGTGTTCAGGAAACAAGAACAAGGCTGAAGACTCTAGAGAAGGAGTCAGCCTAGAACAGACTTAGAACGCCAAAACAGCAGATGGAGATTAAAGCCTATGTTCCACTAGGGACAAGTCTGACACCAAAGCTAAGGCCACAGTAAGGAAAGGAAAGGAGTCCGGGATTGAGAAAACAGGAACCTAGAATCTGAGGCTTGAAAAGATAAGAAGGCTGCTCTGGAATCTTCCAGGTTTAATATTGTGCAAGCTACAGAGGTTGGAGAGATGGCTCAGCAGTTAACAGCACTGGCTGCTCTTCCAGAGGACCTGGGTTCAATTCCCAGCACCCACATAGAAGCTTACAACTGCTGTAACTCCAGTTCCAGGGGATCTGGCACTCTCATACAGACATACATGCAGAAAAAAAAAAAAAAGCCGGCAGTGGTGGCGCACGCCTTTAATCCCACCACTAGGGAGGCAGAGTCAGGCGGATCTCCATGAGTTCAAGACCAGCCTGTTCTACAGAGTGATTTCCAAGAAAGGTGCAAAGCTACACAGGGAAACCCTGTCTCAAAAAACAAAGCAAAAAAAAACAAACCAATGCAAAAAAAAAAATCATTTTTAAAAGATTGTGAAAATTAGAGTTGATAGCAAAAGTCCAAGGAATGCTAGACTATTTAATTGAAAACAACATATTCTGCAAGTTAGAATACCCATGGAATGAGAAGGAAGTCTAGAACAATGGCAGACATGGCCAGAACATAAAACACATCCAAAATGAGAACTCAGGATAGATTACACAGAGATTATTCAAAGGGTTGGGTGAGCCATATCTTTTTGTTATTGGTCTAGTGCTAGGAATCTTGTGCATGTGAGGCAATTGCTCTATCATGGAGCTATACCCCCGGTCCCAGTATAGGACATGTCTGAGAGGAAGACTGAGAGCAGAAATTTGCATAGGGGTGTTATCTAGGTATTTGAAAAGACCAGAAGAGAAGGAGGGGGAGGAGGATGGGAGAGGAGGAGAAGGGGGAAGAGGAGGAGGAGGAGAAGGGGAAGAGGAGGAGGAGAAGGGGGAAGAGGAGGAGGAGGAGAAGGGGGAAGAGGAGGAGGAGGAGAAGATGAAGAAGAAGAAGAAGAAGAAGAAGAAGAAGAAGAAGAAGAAGAAGAAGAAGAAATGTGCACAACATAGTGAGTTCTAAGTCAGTTTGGGCTACATGGCAAAATCCTGCATGTTGGGGATGGGGAGGAAGCAAGTGGAAAAAGACACGCCTAGAATTTTGCACGTGGTATAGAATGTAGATCACGCCTTGGTGGGGATGGAACAGATGTATCATCTGGAAAGGTTCTGGATCTTGGAATCTTAAACATAACACAAGGAAAGGAGAAATTATAACGAGAAATGCAGGAAGATGGCTGGTAGGTTCCAGATCACCTCATGAACCCTGACCACAGAGCACACTTGGAGGATGGCTGTTTGGTACTTGGAGTATGAGATTTCAGACATCACCATATGGGTCTCTAGAGGCATTGAAATGCCAGAAATACATCAACCACTCAGCTTTAGTGGGAGAGGAGATGCTGGAAGTCTAGCACCTGAGATGACAGGCAGATGAGTTCAAGGCCATGGAAGATGTGAAGTTGACAGAATGGTGAAGCCACAAAGACCTAAAAAGATGGGAGTGTAGTGGACAGCCAGGGGTCCAGACCTTTGCATCCACGTGGAGGTGTTAGAAACTTAGAGCCTGAATGTTTGATGGGAGTGTAGGGCTGGGCAGGTGGTCTGATGGACAGGACAGTTGCCGCAGTCTGAGACTCTGGGTCTCTGAGATGTGCTTGTTTGGATGGGGGTTACAAGATGGGGCGAGACACCTAGATCTCCAAGGAGGAAAGAGGACAGAAGCAGAGGAATTGCATTCCAGATTTCTGAAGGGAACTCATGGCGCCTGAGTCCCTAAGACAGCCAGCAGGTGCTGGTGTACCAGGAGGCTGGGCACATTTGTCTGACAAGGGGGTTGGGGGGCTGTTAAACTAGGTGCTAAGTGGAGGGGGGTGGGCAAAAGCTAGGAAACTCGATTCTCCGGGTGCTGAATAGGGTGATGGCGATTACTCAGGGCCAGCAGATGTATGGGCACTAACAGCCTTTCAGAAGCAGGTAGGAGCTGGAGGCTCCATGCTAAGGTCTCTAAAGTGGTCTGGGCAGGGACATTCCAAAGCCCTGACTATAAGTGAAGCAGCTAGAGTCCCGGAAAGCTAGGGTGCCTAAACATGGGCCTGAGAACCCTGCGGCCCAGCTGGGAGGGGGGCGCCGGGATTCCCAGGTCAAAGGCGCGGCTGTGGGGGGATCCCCACGCCGCCTGCACCCCCTCCTTGGCGGCGGTGGCAGGAGATGGGGGAGGCGAGGCTGCCGAGAGAGCTGACCATGGACAGCTCCGGCGCGGGCCTGTTTCCAGGGCGAGCCAGCCCGGATCGAGGAACGTCGCCGGCTGTTCCAGCCAGAAGGTGGGGGGCGCGAATGGGGGAACGATTCGGACGCAATAGAGGTAGCCCCACAGCGGTAGCCAGTGTCTGGAGCTCCCAGGACTGGGCCCGGAGGAGGGATCTAGACTGAGGGGTCCCCTGTGCTGAGCTGAGGGATTCAGGCTTCTGGGCCCTAAAGGAGGCAACCCTCCTGAGATAGACACCAGGGTTCGGCTGGGGACTCTGGGCTCCGGGAAGGGACACGCCTGGCTCTCCTGGGTTGGCTTGTGAAATCTGGACTCTGGGTTCCCTCGGGATGTAGATGGGAATGCAGGATTTCGGGCAAGCGAGTGGGGGAGGCTAGCCCAGGGGTCCCCGGGGTGGGCGCTGCCAGGCAGTCTGGGCCGGGCTCTTACCTACCTGGTCCGCGGCGACTGCGGGAGGAGCTGGGCTGCAGTAGGGATGCGGGGTGGGGTAGGGGCACCGGGCGGGGCCCCTGGCGGCGACCGGGGCCCGGATCTGGAGCTCTGGAGCCCTGTCTACGCCGCTAGCGCGGGCTCAGCGTCTCTTGCTCCGGCTCCGGCGCTGGGGACCCCCCTCCCCCTCACGGTCTCACAGCCTTATTCCCTAAAATAGCCCCCTGCCCTTGTCACCGTACAGCCTCCCCCCGCGAGGCCGCAGTCGCCAGATCCAGGGGTGCCCACCAGCGCCCCCCCCAAAATCCCACCTTCTCCCCCCCAAAAAATTTCTCCTCCCTCCCCCTCCCCCCCACAGATCCCAGGCGGTCGTGGCCCCTTTAACAGAAGACTGACGGACGGCGCTGAGTGGCCAATGAGAATTAGCGTCCGTGCCGGCCGGCGACAGGGCCCCGCCTTCACATCAAGAGGGAGGGGCCGCGCGGGCGGAGAGCTGAGGGCGGGACTCATGGCACAGCAACCAATAAGCGTGCGGCGTGCGGCGGCCTGGATGGAGGCGGAGCCCGGCAGAGGATGATGTCACCTGAATCTAGTAGCGCGCGGCGTGGAAAGCGAGTCACGACCCCGCGTTCCCGCGGCAGTGCGCGTCTAACGGGACAGGAGGGCTGGGTGGTGGGATGGGAACTCAACACTCGAGGTGGGAATTCTTTTTCTTTTTCTTTTTAAGGCAAGGGCGGCTCCCGGAAGGATGTGCTCGGTTGGAAGGTGAGGCTAGTAGCCGATGGGTAGCGAGTGCCTGGTACTCCGCACCCCTGCGCCCGCCTGGGGAACTGCACGCGGCCCGCCACCCCCGACTCCCACGCAGACGGTGGCACGGCCCACAGGGCTCCCCCAGCGAATGGTTCGCTCCGCCACGCCTACAGAGGCAGCGCTCAGGCTCCTGCTGCGTTTCCAGACTCCCGCGTCCGACCCGCGGCGGAAGACCCTGCCAGACCCTCTCCTTCCGAACCTCTTAAGTGTTGGGGACAGTGGTCTTCAGTGCTGCGCCCTGGCACTCACTTAGACGCAGCCTTGGGCCGGGCTAGTCTCTGGGAAGCCGGCCAGCCTCAGCCCTCGGAGCTACCCATACTGGAAAGAGCTTGGTTTTAACCTCAGCTTCACCCTCCTCCTCCACAGACACTATTCCAGGATGCGCGACAGACACACAAGACACTCGGTGAGGGTTAAAGATCTTTAAATAAGGTGCCAGTGACAATAAATAATACTGTACAGGGGAGGAGGATCCTACTCTGTGATTTCAGCCTCGAGACTCCAAAGACCTGCAAGGATATGGAGAGGGGAGGTTCAGGCACAGAGGAGGTTCAGTGGGGCACGGGATGTTTAAGGATGGGGTTCTGGAGACAACGGTTCAGAAAAGCAGGCACAAGAATTCTGATATTAGGGAGCCAGAAGGTCCCAGGGCCTTGGCTACCATGGTTACAGGTCAAGAGTCAGGAAGTCCCTGGAAGGAGCCAGGGATAACGGATGGAGGCCGCTGGGCTCACTGGCCTTGTTTGGGAGTCTGAGGCTGGGGAAGGCGGCGGGGGAGGGTGGTCACGGAAGGCTCACGAGTAGCTGTGGTGCTGCTGGCGCCGACGGGCGGATCGCATCTTCTCAAAGCGGGCCTCCATCTCCTCCAGCACCCGAGGGGTGTAGCGCACCACCAGCTTCACTGAGCCCTGGGCGGCCTTCAGGAGTTCCACCGCTTTTTCATGGTGTTCGCCCTCCACACTCTGCAGGGCAGGCCTCGCACAGACTGCTGGCCCAAACCGCTGCCCTTACCACCCTACCCAGGACATGGGACCAGTGGATAGTGAGATGGCTGCCAGGGTCGAGTCTCCAAGGCCTCCTACCCCCACCCCACGTGGATCACCAACTTTAGACTCAGCACCCGCACCCTAAAACCTGCCATGGCAGTGCAGCTTAGTCCTTAGTGAATGAACCAGGTCCCTGACCCTGTCCTTGTCCTCCCAGAGTCCGGAGAGGTCTCTCTACACCTCCGAAGCCCATTGCTCTCCTGTCCTCACAGCCCAGAAACAAAAGCCCAGCTTTTCTGGCCAGACTACCTCCTCAGTGGTGCTTCCTTGGATTCTAACCACTGGGGTTTCAGGATGTTGGGTGGCCCAGACTTCTATTAGAGCTAACCTTTCTCCTCATGTCAGGGAGTGCAGTTACAGACCCTATCTGTTCTCAGCCAGAACCACCCTCCACCTCTTAGTCCGGAGAATTACCCATCCTTCAACATCCACCCCTGATGTTCCTCCTGCAAAAACTTCCCTCCTCTACACTGGACTAGAATCCCAGCTAGGCTCTCTGAAACCCTTGAGGGCCAGCAGTGTTCCCCACAGGGTGTCTACAGAGGCTACGCTCCACCCAGTGCTTCCATACAGACACTGCGCTACCGCACTCACCACACCATTCACAGACAGCAGCTGGTCTCCCCTCTTGAGGCCACCGTGGCGATCAGCCACACCTCCGGGGATCACTCGAGAGATGTAGATGGGTGAGTTCTGTTCCTTGCCGCCCATGATGTTGAAGCCCAGACCCTCATCAGTCTTGGGTAGTTCCACGACCCTGGGATGTGCATGACCCTCACTGGCTGTGAAGGCAGCCACTGTGGCCTGGAAGAGAGGAGGTGCCTTGTTGTGAGGGCCCCCCTTGAGGGAAGGGCACTGCAGCCAGGGAACAAAGGTCAAGTAGGGGAGTCCTGCCACAGCAGGCCCCTTGTGGTGACCAGCACCTGTGAGACCACTTACACCCTTCCACAAGCCAGGTCTGTCCTCAGTGCTTAGCATCTGCCAATCTTGCCTTCAGACAAATGGAAAGTAGCCCCCACCCCAGGGCCGAGGTGGGTGAGTTGGGGACAGGACCGAGTCTGCAGGCAGTAACAAGAGTGTGGCACTGCAGTTTGGATAGGTGTCCCTGTTCACGACATCCAACTGGATTGTCTTTTAGGGTCATCTTCATGGCAGGCGAGTGAGGCCAGTTTCCAGGCCTGTTGCTAAAGAGAATCTCATGTGCATTCAAGTTAAAAATGTGCAGTTATTTAAAGGGTATTATAAATAAATCTTCATAGGGTGGAAGAGACGAGCAAATGAGGAGGAAGGCATAGGGATAGCCAGCTTTGGGAGGGCACTGTGCCTGTGGTCACCCAGAGCTGGGGGGCAGGCGCCTACCTTGGCTGTGGCGTGAGCCCGCACCTCGGCGCTGCCAGTGATGTCCAGCGTGTCATAGAGCTGCTCATACACCTGAGGGTGTGGGGGAGGGAGGCGGCAGCTTTAGGGAGATGCCAGTCCACGGCCCTGGACATGACTACCTGAGTCTGCTTGCCCGTCGCCGCCCCCGCCGCGCAGCGCAAGGAAACTACAACTCACATAGTACCAGGGTGCTCACCTCGCGGATGGCAGAACAGAAGCGACTCTGCAGGACCCGCTGCAGGGCCTGCAGCTTCTGCGGGGGCAGCTCTCCGCTGCGTTGCAGCCGCTCCAGCAGCTCCACGGCCCGGGACACGTCTGCAGAGCGCGGTGGGGACCGCGAAGGCACGCGAGGGCAGCAGGAAGGGCGACCGAGGTCAGGCTGGAAGCGGTCGACGCATCCCGCGGGTCCCCTGGACCCCAACCCCAGGCAGGGTGTTCTTGGGGCGCTCCGCCCCAGACCCTCCCACGCCCACAGACCGCGCCCCGCCCACCCCGACTACGCCCGCCCCCGGCATTTGCCTGGCTGGCGCGGCCCACTGAGCCTAGAGACCGGACCGGATCCCCCGGAGCGCTTACCCCGCTCCAGCCCCAGCGGCTCCACCAGCGCAGCCATGTCGCGGCCAACACTAACCACCCTCCCAGGCGCCAGCGAGGAGGGGGAGGTGCAGCGCGAGGCCCCGCCCACAAGTGCCGGCAAGGAGGTGGCGCAGCGTGAGACCCGGCCCACACGGCTACCCACAGTTCGAGGCCCTGCCCTCACCACGGACGGCAAGGCGGTGCTACGCAGAGGCCCCGCCCACTCCGGAACTCTTGTGAAACCCTAGTCCTGTGCGTGCCTCGTCCCGGTGCCCCTACATCACTACCAGGTGCACGCGTTTGTTCTGCTTGCGATCTTCCTGTTGCACCTTCGGCGTGCTGCTTTGCTCCTTACAGCATGGCTGTGCCCTTCGGCACTTTCCCCTCATTTCCACATTCATAAGTCCAGAGGGGCGTGGTTTCACAGCACTCCAGGGGCCTAGGAAGGAGATCGCTGCGACTTGGAAGCCTGGGATACAGACATAGAGCCTGTCTCCAGAAACCAGAAAAATGAAATCTGAACCTGCAGATGTAAACTAGTCAGTAGAGTGCTAGCCTAGCATGCTCAAGACTCTGGGTCCCATCACCAGCAGAGCATAAATCACAGGGTAGTGCTTGCCTGTTATCCCAACACTCAGAAGCTGGAGCAGGAAGATCAGAACTCAAGGTCACCTTTGGTTACACACACACACACACACACACACACACACACACAGAGCCTGGTGGCTCACACTTTTAATCTCTACACTCCAGAGGCAGAGGCAGACAGATCTCTGAGTTTAAGGCCAGCATGATCTACATCAAGGCCAGCCAGGGCTACATAGTGAGACCCTGTCTAGAGACAGACAGAGACACAGAGACAGACCTGAGCAGGGACCTTCACAGTTCAGAGATTTTTGGAAGATAAAGTCAACGAGCCATAAAGCCTAGGTCACCCAGAGTGCCCAAGAGGCTGGGCAGTCACGATGGCACGAGTGGATCTGTATTTTCATGTAAATCTCTAAGAGTGACATAGGATGGTCTAATGGGTATCTGAAGCTCTCCGGGGGCACCCTGGGAGTCTGGATTGCAGAAGAGGCAGGAAGGAGGATGTCCCATCAAGCTGAGGCCTGGGGGACTGGCAGACTAATGTGGAACTGCTTGAATAGTGTCTATCTTGCTGGTACTTGTCTAGTAAGAAGGCCCTGGGTTCAGTCTCCAGCATTGCATAACCCCATTGTGATGGTCACTATGGAGGCAGGAAGACCATCAGTTGGTGGTCAGCTTAGACGACAGATGCTTAAGCCCTGAACACCTGAGCCTGTGATGTCTGAACTGGAGGTCAGAAGATGCTGCTGACTGTTAAACCAAGGGAGCTAGGAGGAAAGCTAGGTGGGGAGGCACAGGAGGAGTGGTCGGTGACAGGGAATGCTGTTGACGGTTGTTGGGTTCCAGGATTCTGGTTTAGCTGGGTGGGGATGTGGTCAGAAAAGGCTGTGTTCAAGGGCAGAGGGGAGCAGGCTTCTCTGGCTCTCCGCCACAGTCCTCTCAACACTAGCATGTCAATGATAAAACATCACTGTGGCAAGCGGCAGTGGCGCACACCTTTAATCCCAGCACCCGGGAGGCAGAGCCAGGCGGATCTCTGTGAGTTCAAGGCCAGCCTGGGCTACAGAGCGAGATCCAGGACAGGCACCAAAACTACACAGAGAAACCATCTCTCCAAAAACAAAACAAACCAAAAAACCCAACAACAACAAAACATCATTGTGCCTGTGCCTTTCCTAACTACCCATTTCATCAGATAGCCTAAGATGGCCTTGACCTCGGCCTCCTACCTCAGCCTTCCAAGAGCAGGGATTTTAAGCTTTCCCCCACCATGCCTGGCTTCAAAAGCAGCAACCTGAACCCAACAACCAGGTACCTGCTTCAGCTTTTATGGAGCTTAGTTTCTGCCTTCCTGTCTTTAGCTAAGGTACAGAGTATTGTCCTTAACCTTTTGAGCCACCTTGAGTGCCAGGGACAAGTAAAACCAAACTAAACAGACCACCCCTCAGCTAGGGAAATGATCCCTGATGGCAGGTTCCACTCTCAACCATGGAATGAACACATTATCAGGACACTTCGAAGGGCAGACTGGGGCCAAGACAATGAGTTTAGTATGAACTAGAATACTCCTTGGCCAGGACTGCTTAACCACACACCTCTTAACAATAAACCTCATGTCAGCGCTCCAAAAGACTGTTCCTCTTCCCAGTGAGCTGTGAAGAAATCCCTCTGCTCCTTACAAGGGGGTGGTGCCTAGTCTGTTGGGGCTGACAGTGCTGGGGCTTTTGCCTTAAAGTCTCTGGTAACAGGGATGGAGGTTGACTACAGTGTTCTGCTCTTGCTATGAAACCTAGTTGGGTGCCCACATCAGGTGACTCACAATCACCTCTAACTCCAGATCTGGGGGATCTGACATCTCTGATCTCTCAGGGCACCTGCACTCATGTACACAGGAAAGAACACACATAATTAAAACTCTGACCAATGGAGCTAGGGATGTAGCTCAGTTGGTAGAGAGCCTGCCAAGAATGCACAAAGCCTTGGGTTCCAAAATCCCAAGCACCCCATGAACTGTGCCTGGTAGCACACATCTGTAATCTCAGAACTAGGGAGGTAGAGGCCAACCTGGCCTATATATTAAGTTCCAAACCAAGCAGAAGTATACAATGAGACCCTATCTCAAAAAAGGTGGTGTGGGTATAAACAACACCCCTTTGGCTCCTCTGGAAGCAAGCCCAGATACTGCAAGTTGGTCCTGTATCAAACACTGCTTCTGTTTATTGGCCTAGATATTGGTATTACACTTATTTGTTTACTACCTTCCCTCTGGTGAACTTAGATATACTTGACTTTGTGTATGTGGCACAACACAGCACATATGGAGATCCATGCCCTCTTGGTAACAGCTTCTGTTTCATCTATGTGTTTATCTGATGTCTGTCTGTGACATCCTTACTGTGGGACTCAAGCTGGGTTTTGAGATGCTATTTCAGGTCCTTGCTTTGTTGGTTTTTACAAACTTCCATTCTTTCCCCTATATTCTCAACTTCTTTCCAAGTCTCAAATACAACAGCAATTGTATTGACTTTTTCCCCCCAAGGCAGGACTTGCTTGTCCCAGCTGGCTTTGAACTCCTCATACAACTGGCTTTAATTTTTTAAAAAAGATTTATTATGTATAGTGTTCTGCTTGCATGCACGCCTTCACACCAGAAGAGGGCGCCAGACCTCATTACAGATGGCTGTGAGCCACCACGCGGTTGCTGGGAATTGAACTCAGGAAGGGCAGGCGGTGCTCTCACCCACTGAGCCATCTCTCCAGCCCCTAACTTTCTATTCATAATTCCCAAAGTAGGAAATTTCAGTTTTCTTGCCAGTCTGGACCTACTGCTCTAGAAACTGCCATCCTGGGATGCCCCTCTACTTCCATTTGAACTGATTTTTTTAAACTCTTCACCAGTCAATTCCTAAGCCAAGAGGAATTTTCATTAAGTTTGTTCATCCTTCCTGGCATTGTCAGTGTTCATGACAAAAATTTGGGTGTTTTGGTATCTAAACTAATCCTAAACCCATCTACTAAATTACCACTTCCCACCCCCAACAGGGTTTTTCTGTGTAGCCCTGGCTCTTAGACCTCACTGTAGACCAGAGTGGCATCTAACTCAGAGATCTGCCTGCAGACCTCCTCAGGGTTGAGGGTGGAGGCACCTGACTGTTTAGCTGGGAACTTCCACTTCCTCCCTCTCCAGGTTCCACCCTCAGAAAGCCAGCCAAGTAGTGGATCCTCCCCTGGAGCTGCTCAAAGATCGCACATACAGGGGTATTTAAGGCCCCCTCCTTGGGAACAGTGACGTGACTTCTCCTCTTCCCACCCCTACACCCCCAGATCACCCAGGACTGCTTTGGTCGGATTAAACCTGGTCTTAAATTGGCTTACTGCATCGGCAGAGACCCACAACCGGGGATTCAAAATTTCTATCAATGACTTTAATTCCAGCACTCAGGTGGTAGAAGCAGAGGCAGGTAGATCTCTGTGAGGCCAGCTTGGTCTACATAATGAGTTCCACGACAGCAAGGGCTACAGAGCCTACCATAAAAACAAAAACAAGCCGGGGCGGTGGTGGTGGCGGCGCACGCCTTTAGTCCCAGCACTCGGGAGGCAGAGCCAGGCGGATCTCTGGGAGTTCGAGGCCAGCCTGGTCTCCAAAGCGAGTTCCAGGAACGGCGCAAAACTGCACAGAGAAACCCTGTCTTGAAAAACAAAAACAAAAACAATTTAAATTGTCAACCTCAGACTTGTTCATCTTTACTTTCCTTCGTCTGCTTTAGCTTCATCTCAATGGCCCTCATCTTCTACCTACTATCCTCCTTGGTATCCCCTAAGTCCTCTTTCTAGCAAGCCTAGGAAATTTCAAGTAGCTGTTGAATACTGATGGCCTAAATCCTTGATTTTGTATTTCTAGCCTGGTCTTTCTTCTAGTGGCCACCTGTCATGGGGTGAGGTAGGAGGCACTCCCATCAGAACAGCATGGTTGCTGAAATCTCACGCTTCAACATGATGAGATTCCAGGGGCTCTCATTACCATATTGAGCAGCTCAGGGGTGGACACAGGCTTCCTGGGCAAGTTACAGAAGTCTAATAGCCATTGCTGTGGATGTAGTGGCTATTTCCCACCAGTAAGAATGATGATAAGCACCCATTTTGAAGGCAAACAACATGATGATCCACAAACACAATACAGTGATAGCTAGGAGGGAAGGGACACACTCTTGACATCCCCCAAACAGGGATGTCACCACACCCCCAACCGAGAGTCAACAACTGCACAAAATCTTTGGGAAGGGCTTCTCACACTCCTCTAAGAAATCCCAATAAATCTATTCACCAAGCAGAAACCCAGTTGCAGTTTTCATCTCCCCAGAAAGAAAAAATTTATATATTTACATAGCATTTGGCATATACAACGTGAGGATGGACTCACACTCATTTACCATTTCAGAAATCTGTGTAATCTCTTGTTTCCACACACTTGGAAGAGCCACAGGCAGGTGTTCTCATCTCATGAAGACCAGGAAGCAGAGCACAACACACACCCCAAAACCTATCCCCACTGATTTATTTCCTCTAACTGGGTCCTACCTCTTAAAACCCACAAAATCTCCCAAATCACACCAGCAGTTGGAGACAAATGTCCCATGTGACATGAGCCTGTGAAGGCCATATTATACTCAAGCCTTATCAATTCTTTAAGAAAGGTGGCTATGTCTCCCCTGGTCATCCTCCAGTGCCTTTCTCAAGTTTTCGCTGCCCTAAGCATTCTACAATGAGGCACTCTTAGCCAAACTTAAGCTTACCTACAACATGGGGAAAGTCCACAGGAATGTGAGTCAAGTTTCCTTTCAGGACAGCTATCTGGAGTCCTGTCAATCAGGTCTAAATGGGACTGCCTTCAGCCTTTCTTCAGGACTGTGCCAGGCTAGCCACTGCTTCCTCAGGGCTCACCAGACTGAAAGCTCGCCCACTTAGTCTTCCATCTAACTGCTGATGGTTATTTCCTTAGCCAACTGTCTGAGCAGGAATCTTCCTGACCACAGGTCTCTCCTCCTGCCCCTTGGCCTACTGCTCCCTCACTTGTTAAGAGGGCAAGGGCTTCCCTCTCTTCCCTGCTGAGCAGCCCTGGCGGCCCGGAGCACAGCCTTTACTTCAGGTCATATAACATGTGCACCATCATCAGCACACCAAGTGGGGCTGGACAATATAAAGTGACAACCTTTTGGGAAGGGAACAAGTGCAGTAAGACACCAGGGGCCCACCATCAACAGGAAATTAATTTTATTTTTAAATCCAAGGGACCAGAACAAAAAAAAACAAAACAAAACAAAACAAAAAAACCAACCCTCTACCCTCGGAGGACAAGCCATGGTAGAAAGGCTAAGAAGGCAGACAGCAAAGTAGGAGCATGTCCACAACACAGGAGGCCTCTTCATTCGGGAGCTGCCTCCATCAGATATCCATTCTCTGGGGCCATGTACCCATCACCACCCTCTGCCTCCATGTACATGTCTCGACCATCACTACCTAGACCTTCCAGCCCATTGTCCTGACCACTGCCACCCCCACCCCGAGCCTCATCCCTGCCCCGCTCACTGCCCCGCTCCCCCCGTTTGTGCTCTCGATCCCGATCCCGGTCTCGATCCCTTCGACGTTCCCTCTCACTCCGGTGGCTCCTACGGCGCTCCCGGTCTCGATCCCGGCCCTTCTCCTCTGGGCCATCAGGGCCATCAGGGCCAAGCTCTCCAGGAGGCCCATCATCAGGAACTGCATCACCAGCTTCAGAGGGTTCAGCCATGTCGCCGCCGCCACCACCGCCGCCGCCACCACCACCACCACCGCCACCACCTCCACCACCTCGAAGCTCCTCTTTTCGTTCCCGCTCCCGGCGTGCTCGCTCCCGGCTTCGACTGCTCCGTCGCTTTCGGTCTCGGTCCTTGTCTTTGCTTCTCTCTCTGGAACGACGCCGCTCGTCCTTGTCTCGACTCCGGGAGCGTCTCCTCCGGTCCCGAGAGCGGGAGCGTCTCCGTTCTCTCTCCTTGTCTCTCTCTCGGCTTCTTTCTCTGCGCTCCCGCTCGCGGTCCCGGTCCCGGTCCCTGTGTGGAAGTGGGGAGGGGCCCGGCCTACATGAGATTAGCAGCGTGTGGCAGGACCCCATGACCGCCTTGTCCCAAGAAACCAGGTGCCCAACCTTACCTCTCATCATATCGGGAAGTGTCATCACGGCCTGAATGCCTGATGTTCACATCTGCCCCACCTCTTCTGGTCCCACCAAGGCCACCTCCTATGGGTCAAGCAAAGGCACACAGGGTCAGTGGGAACGCTGACAAAAACCAAATCCCTCTACTGGCAGCTGTGGTGCACAATCCCATGCCAATCACCCCCATGTTCCCTTGTCACGGAGGAGCCTGTTTGTCATGCAAGGCTTTAACGAGGTGCTAGAGCTCAGGGACACCCTAAGAAGAAACTTCATGTTTCCCAAGCTAGCCAACCTCATCTGAGACCTGAGTCTAGGCTAGCACACCAGCAACTTGTATTTTTGTGCACAAAGTCCCAATGTAAACCCACAGAAAAGCTGAAAGATGCTAGGCATGGTGTTACATCCCTTTAATCCCATACTTGGGAAGGAAGACGGGCAGGTAGAGCTTATGATTGTGAGGCCACTCTGGTCCATGCAATGAACTTTAGGGCAGCCAAAGCTATACACTGGGACCTTGTTCTCAGAATAGAAAAGCTAGAAAACCTGACACGCCCAGCTTCCCAGGGGACCTTTTCTTTCCAGCCTTTCAACTACCCTCTTGCTTCCCGTAACAGCCATGAACTTACATGTGTCCTCCCTGGAGTAAGCCTGCTTTCCTTATCTCTGCACCTTCCACTTCCCCGTCAGCCTCAATCACCACCTCAGAGCCTGCCCTGCTCCACACAATGCCACTCCCCTGAATTGTCAGAGGCTCCCAGTACCTATTAGGCAGGTACAAGGAAACCATGACTACACCCCTTCAGATCCTGATATGTGACAAAAAGAGGGACGCCGCTGACCTTGCAGATTTAACACCAGGTCTAGAAAGGTAGTGTGTACCCGACCAATAGCACTAAGGAGCAGGTAGCAACCTTCTTTTTCTTTTTTAAAGATTTATTTATTTGCTTATTTATTATGTATACAGTATTCTGCTTGCATGTGTCATTACAGGCCAGAAGACAGCACCAGATCTCATTACAGATGGTTGTGAGCCACCATGTAGTTGCTGGGAATTGAACTCAGGTCATCTGGAAGAGCAGTTGGTGCTCTTAACCACTGAGCCATCTCTCCAGCCCCGGAAATCTTATTTTTCAAATGGGGACCCACTAATGAGCCACTTGCTCCCAATGACTTGGCAAGGAAGACTCATGGCTGGGAATCCCATGTGCCTGTGGTTTCCTGCACCACCCATCTAAAGAGGGTCCAGAGAAGTGAGGTTGAGATTCACACTGAGGACAAGAGAAAGTAGAGGCCAGTCACACGCTAGGCTGAGTCTAGGCATAGGTAACAGGCTGGACTACTACAATACAGGACACAGAGTCCCAGCTGCTGGGTCACAACTTAACAACCGGCTTTGCCATCAACACAAGAAATACACTTGCTCCTGCGCACATGAGGTAAATAAATAGTACTCTTCATATCTGACTCGCCACAAGTCCAAAAGCAAGAGATAGTTAGACCATGTACTGAAACCTCAGAAACTGCGTTCAACAAATATCCCATTCTTAAAAAAAAAAAAAAAAAAAAAAAAAAGCTAGGTGGGGCTGGAGAGATAGCTCAGAGGTGAAGAGCACTGGCTGCTCTTCCAGAGGTCCTGAGTTCAATTCCCATCAACAACATGATGGCTCACAACCATCTATAATGAGATCTGGTGCCCTCTTCTGGCCTGCAGGCACACATGCAGACAGAACACTGCATACATAATAAATAAATAATAAAAATAAAAAGCCAGGTATGTAATTTCAACACTCAAAAGATTGAGACAGGAGGATCACATGAGCCTGAGGCCACCCTGAGCTTCACTGTGGAGACCCTGTCTCAGAACTACATCCGAGTAAAAAAAAAATACTTCTATATACTGCATGTGGAAACCAGCTGTACAAAACCTGTGTGTGTGAAGAAGAACCCATACTATCACATTAGCAGCATGTCTGCACACCAGGACAAATGGCTTGTTTCTGAGATTTGAGGAATCTCCCAGCACAGAAAGAACTCCTGGGGGTTGGGGTGCTAGGTCAACTCAGCACCGATGCTCAGGTGAAAGCAAAGCCAGGTAATGCTGCTGCCCGAGACAGAGTGCCAGCTGGCACACAAGCCCTGCAATCCAGGTGGAGCCTAACACCGAGCCATTAGATGACAAACAGCAGAGACTGACACTTGTCCAGAGACAGCAGCACAATCTCTCCAGATCCTCTTGGTGAGAATCCATTGATATCACAGGCCTGGGACTGAGACAAGAGCCCTGCATCAGTTGGCCCCTCCTTTCCTGCATACACGCAGGCAGGACAGACACTCTATATATACATCCAGCAAAGACCAGGGTCTGCTTGGGCACCAGCAGGTGTAGGTGTCTGTGTGCACCAGTGTCTAAAGCCATGAAGATGATGAGAGAAGACAGCTGGAAATGGAGGGGAAGAAGCAGTATGCGGGCTGGGGAGACTGAAGGCAGAATCATCGACACACAGGTCAGCACCTAGAGGGCAGAATGGACTCACCTAGACGCCGGGGCCTCCATCCCTTCACAGTCCGGCCCCTCTCCACATCCACAAGGACCCTCCTGCCATCAATCTTCTTGCCATCTGCGTGCTTGTAAGCGGCTGCAACAGATGTGGGGGAGGGGGGTCCCCAGAAGATGCTCTAGTCAGACAAGGATCCATGCAACAGCATCCCTGCCCCTCAAACCCCATCTGCACACATACACTCACACTCCCCAGTCAGCCAGGCAACCAACAGCCAGACAGCCCTCTTCCCACCCTGAAGGGCCTGCTCCATCCAATCCCTGACTCCTTTTTGGCACCCCCAATTATCATTGGGGGGCAAAACATTTATCCTGGCCACCCCCAGCTCCCACATGATGGAGCAGCCCCCTCCTGCCAGGGCGGCCAAAGTTGCTGCAAAGAAACTGGAGGTTAGCTGAATGCTGGCCTCTGCTGTGGGGAGGGCCCCTCCACACCCAGGCATGCACCCTAGACACCATGCTGGGCAGGAGGCCGGCTAGGCCCCTCCACACCCAGGCATGCACCCTAAACACCATGCTGGGCAGGAGGCCGGCTAGGCCCCTCCACACCCAGGCATGCACCCTAGACACCATGCTGGGCAGGAGGCCGGCTAGGCCCCTCCACACCCAGGCCACACCAGGTTTGTTTTTTGTTTTTGTTTTTTTTTTTTCCGTTTTTTTGTTTTTTTTCTGTGTTTTCATAGGGAGGTCAGTGCGAGGTAAGACATCAGAACAGAAATGAACAGGAGTGGAGACCTTAAGGAACTGGCAGGGATAGAGGTGGGTGCTGAGCTCCCCAGGGGCCTCCAAGGACCCTGGCTGGGCCCAGAGGTACATGTGCTGTGCTACTCAAAGTCCCTGCCTTACCTGAGCAGACTGACCCTGCCACCACCTAGCCTGGCCAGCTCTGTCCTCCAGGCCAAGCTCAATGACCAGTAGGGCATGCAGCCCAGCCTGAGCTCAGGGAAGCTGAGGAGCATAGGACAGAGTGGGGAGGCCCCAGAGCCCAGGCCTCTGATCAGGCAGGGCTGTTAAGAAGGCCAAAAAGTCCCTGTCCAGGTCCCAGCCCTGGCCTAAGGGACTATGCTCACCAACCACAATACCCTGCCCAACCCCTGCCCGCTCCCCCCCAATAACAACCAGAGGAAGAGAAAAAGGTGCCATTTACCGATGCCGGCCTTGCGGGTGTCCAAACCGAGCGGGATGGGGGGGGCTCGGCAACTCCTGGGGGCCTGGCGAGGAGGCGGGCTTCCCGGGGGTGGGGTGGGGTTGGGACATGGGACTGCTTACCTGGAGACCCCAAGCTTACCTGAGCACTCACACAGACCCCACACCCACCACCATTGGGGTAACTAAAGCTACAGGAAGGTAGCCCTGAGAGAGAGACTACACTTCCTACATCACCTAGAAACAGGGGATGAAGGAAGTAAAGGGCCTCAGAGCCTCACAGAGGAACGACTTGAGCCTGGGCTGGAAGCCCTTGGTCTATCCTGCTTGATCTTACACATCAGGCCTCAAGGCCTCAAAGCGCCTACCACCTCACCATTCCCTGAAACAGTCACGCTCCACTAGGCACAGGCCCAACTCTCAGTACTGGGACCAGGCTCTTCCCCTCCAATTCCACATGCCCTCCCGTCTAGTGGCAGCAGCTGAGGCTGGCACACAGGGTAACACCTGGGATCCGGGAAACAGGATGCTTTCTCATGCTCCAGGAGGGGCCAATTGGCCCCTAACCCCAGAGCAGAGTGAGAGGGGAGGGAACTTGAGAACTGAGGTCAGTCAAGTACAGGAACCCGGCTCAGGTTCCCCATCCCAAACCCCAGGAGAGGCCCAACCCAGAGAACAGCAAGAAGATCATGTAATTGTGTCAGTCTAGGCTTCTCTCTCTTTCCCTCTCTTCCGCCTCAGTACAGGTTGAGTAAAAACTACCACACCTTCAGTTGTTTGAAACCTGTTCCAGCCCTCCCATACTCTGAACCCCAACCCATGCATTTTGGGGAGCTCAGGCACTGGGCATCACAGTTGCCTTCTCAGGAGGCTCCCACCATGCCAAGGAAGATAGAAGGGATAGAGAACCCCAAACTAGAAACCAGAGTCTCCAAGACCACTATGGTGACAACCCCACAGAAGTCATAGGGTAGGGAGGGTCAGGCTAAAGGGCTCCACACAGAGCCCTGGCCCCAGAACACCCAACTTTAGGACACCCAACTTGGCCCCAGGTGTCAGGGGCTGGGTGGAGCCCGACTATGGACGGAGGTCAGTGCCTCTCCCACCGAGGTCCACCCTTCCCCTTGGGATCAGTGAGATTACCAGAGAGCATGTGGGTGGGAGCAAGAGGGGTAGAGGGCACCCAAATGAGGAAAGGGCTGTGGGTGAAGGGAGACTGAAGGGTAACTAGGGTGGGAAGGGAAGCCTCACTGTTCCTAAGCTGCCTGGCTAAGCTGGGCTGGTGTGCGGTGCTGTGATCTTACCCATGATACAAACCCTTATACCAACCATACACTGAGGTGTTGTAAGGGGAGCGTAAGCATCAGCTGCAAGCCAGCTGCGTGGTGGCTGCAGTGACAATAAGAACAGTCAATTAATACGGCGGCCCCTGGACACGCCGCAGCCCTGCCCACCCCCACCCACCCAGCCCTGCCCAAGTGGACGCCGCGCAGCCTCAATGGGGCTTTGTAGCTGTGTGGGTGGGTGCTAAACATGCCCACCAGAGCACTGCTTGATGAGAACTAGGTGGGGGCTGGGGCTGGGGAGGTGGAGGGTCGGGTGGCCCAGCACAGTTCTACTGGGGGAGAGGACTGGTTCAAAGGCCAGCTCTCACTGCAACCTGGCAGCCCCCAACTCCAGTGGGGGCCTAATGGGGAGAAGCTCCCCAAATCCGACACCTCCCCCCACCTCCAGGTGGCCCCATACCTCACCCAGTGCCCTCCTGGCCCGAGGTTCAACGTGTGACACTTACCTCCCTGGGCTCACACACACGTTGTGGGGGATTTGGTTTTTGATTTTTAAAAAACACGTGTATATATATAAAAAAAAAGATATATCAGAAACAGAGGGAGAAGAGACAATGCTAAAGTCAGGTATGGTAGGGGAGGGAGCAGACGACGGGAGAGGCTGGGAAGCAGAGGTGAGAGGGTCAGAAGGCAAGGCAAAGGCACAGGTACTCACAGTGCATGTCTCGTTCATGTTCATACTCAATGAAGGCATAACCACGGGGTTTTCCAGAGCGCTTACTGTATACCATGTGGATCTGCAGGGCAGGCAGAAGGCAGTGAGCTCCACAAGTTACAGGGCTGCCCCACCCACCCCACAACACAACTTATTCCACAGGCTTTGGGCTGGGGAACACACCAGGAACAGATGTGTCCTTCAAGTGTCCCAAGGGACTCTCACTCCAGTGAGAGCCCGAGTAAAGCGGAAACCAAAGGGCACAGAAGCAGCATGTGTGAGGCAGAGGGTCCCACAAATCAGGCTGGAGAAAGCTGTGCCTACAGCTCTATGGAAACTGGACATTCTGATGGTGATCCTCAGATGAGGCCAAAGGCAAACGGGCATTGAGCCAAGTGCCCCCAAAGTCAGCCAAGTGTGAGAAATAAACAATGTGCTGAGCATAAAAAAGGGTCACCGTGGATAATCCATGTAGAAGTCTGCCTGCAACCATGGCAAGAGGCCTGTGCTGACAGAGCCGAACATATGGGAAGGTGGGGAGGCTAGAGGACCCAGAGCACTTAAGAGGCCTCTGCAGGACAGAACAGGGATGAGGGAGCACATGGCCACACTGTGAAGGCCATGAAAAGTCAGGCAAAGCTTATGGGCTCTCTCTCCACATGCCAGTGACACAGGAGGCTTGAGTACAGAGAACCAGCATCCAGATAAGAATGCTTGGAGATACAGGGGTGGGGCAAGACAGGTAAGACTTCTGGGAAATAACAGGATTTGAGCAGGTTCCCAGGGATGACTGGTCCTCCATTCACATTACTACCTGCCCACACATGGATGGATACGGTCCTAAGCTTGCTCAGGAATACTAAAACTTTAACTCTACAACCTGCAATCTTCAAAAGTCAACTGAGATTCCAAGCTGACATGGTTCCATCAGGCCTCAAGGGGGGTAGGGCTGAGGGGGAGAACCAGTTCCTGAGACCCAGGAATCAGGGACAGGCCACAGGGCCCATCCTGGGCTAAGCAGCTTGTGTCCATCATGAGCGCCAGGTCTTACTTTGTCTCCCAGCAGAAGAAAATAAGGCACAAAGCAGTTAAGTGAGTTTTGGTATAAAAACTTAGCACAGCACCCATCTTTCTTGTTTTTTAGTACAGACCTCACTCTGTAGCCCAGGCTAATCTTAACCTTAAGACAACTTTACTGACTCAGTCTCCCTAGGGCTGGGATTACAGTTATGAGCCACCATACTTAAAGTTAGCATGTTTCCTTTCTTTTTCTTCTGTACTTTCTATTTACATAATTTTTTGAGATTGATCCCCTTATGACTGTGAGCCACCATGTGTTTTCTGGGAACTGAGCACAGGCCCTCTGAAGGGTAGCCAGTACTCTTAACCACTGAGCCATCTCTCTAGCCCTTACGGCCTATTGTTAATTGCTGACACATATATAGATGTGTTTGTGTATCTCTAAATATAACCTGCTCAGTCCATATATACCTGCATGTATGTTTTTAGGGCTGACCAATTGGTACTAGATAAGCAATTAGTTCCCTTCTGACTATGTCTCCTGCATGCATGCTCTCTTTTTTGAAGACAGGCTTCACTAACCTTGGCTAGCCTGAACTTGGTAGGTAGATCAAGCTGTCCTAGAACTCAAGACACACATCAGCTGAGATGTGCACACACACACACCCAAGTGCTGGAATTAAAGGTGTGTGACACCACATCTGGCAGCATATTTCCAGAAAAGGGTCACCCCAGCAGACACCCCAGATTGAGGGCCATGTAACACAACCTGTAATAAGTACCTAACTGCCTTGTAGCAATAACATCTGCAAACTATATGGAAATTAGCAAGTCTCCCTTAGCTACACAGCAAGTTCAAGGCCAGTTTAGACAACATAGCAAGACATTTCAAAATGAAACAGAAGCTGGGACGGGCTGGATAAATGGCTCCTCAGTGGTTTAGAGCATTTGCTGCTCTTGCTGAAACCCAGGTTTCATTCCCAGTACTCACAGAACAACTAACAACAATTTCTAACTCCAATTCCAGAGCAAAGGTACCGTGTACACTTAATATACACATATGTAGGCAAAATACGTATAAGTAAATCTAAAACCTAGTAATGATAAGGCCTGTTTGTGATAGAGGGAGACCCTGTCTTTCCTGTTTGTTTTTGAGACAGGGTTTCTCTGTATAACAGAGCCCTGGCTGTCCTTGAAGTCAGAGATCCACCTGCCTCTGCCTAACGCACTGCTGGGATTAGAAGCATGTGCCACCATATCCAGTGAGACACTTAACAACTAAATAAACAAATCTGAAGGGTCTGGTGTGCAGCTTAGTTGACAGACTACGATACATGAAACATTGTGTTCAATCCCTAGCATGGCCAAAAAAAAAAAAAAAAAAAAAAAAAAGTGGCGGTACACACCTGTAATACCAGCACTTTGGAGGCAGACAGGAGAACCAAAATTTAAAGTCATTCTCTATCTGCATAATGAACTCATCAGTGCCAAGCCTGGACTATGTGGGACAATCTTAAAGATTAAGAGCCAGTAAGTGAGCTGGCTGAGTTTGATCTCCAGGAGAAAATGGATCTTATAAGTTGTTCTTTGATCTCCACACATACCAGCCCTTTCTCTACAAGGTAATAATGTAATGCAGAGGACCCAAGTTCAGTTCCTAACCATTACACGGCAGCTCACAACCATGAAACTCCAAATCCAGGAGATCCAATGTCCTTCTGGCCTCCAAGGGCACTGCACTCGTGTGAATATACGTGGTGGCGGTGGTAATGCACACGTTTACTCCCAGCATTCGGGAGGCAGAGACAGGTGATCTCTGTGAGTTTGAGGCCAGCCTGGTCCACAGAGTGAGTTCCAGGACAGCTAGAGCAACACAGAAAAACCCTGTCTTGAAAAAACAAAACAAAACAAAGTAATACCAGAAATGGCTCAATGGTTAACCAGGGCACTTGCTGCTCTTGCAGACAACCTGGATTTGGTTCCCAGAACTCAGATGGTAGCTTATAAGTGTTACTCTGTGTAACACTTGTCCTGGGGGATCTATGAGGTACCAACATAGTATATTTATATACAAGCAAGCAAAGAACACTTGTGTTTATAAAATAATTTTAAAAATAAATACACAGAGCATCAATTATACAAGGGCTGGGGATATAGTTTCAGGTACCATGCTTGTTTAGCATGTATACTGCTGCCCGGAGCTTAAGCTCTAGTCCTGGGGGCAGAAAAGAAATACCTAATGAAGGTCTTGGACAGCAAAGACAAGAGGACTGGAAGTTCAAGAACATCCAAAGCTTTATAATAAGTTTGAGGCCAGCTTTGGATTCATGAAACTGCCTCGAAAACAAATCAGAAAACCAACCAACCAACCACCCGTCTACCTAGACTCAACCTAAGTGGGTCTGCCTCCTCACCCATATACCAACTTGCAGCAAGGTGAAGTTTGCCAATCTGTGTTATAAATCCACGAGGACTCACCACTTCCAATGTTACCCTTTTTTTTTTGGGGGGGGGGGGTGTTCCAAGACAAGGTTTCCTGGGTAGCCCTGGCTGTCCTAGAACTAGTTCTGTAGACCTGGCTGTCCTAGAATTCAGAAATCCATCAGACTCTGCTTCCGGAGTGCTAGGATTAAAGGTGTGTGCCACCACCGCCCCGGCCCAATGTTACTTCTGACATTAAAGCTTCACTAAAGGAAATAAACTCAGGCCCTGAAAAGATGTGAATCATTCCCAGGCTGGGAACCCAGCATTCTTCCTCACTTCAGGCTACTGCTCCCTCTTCCAAAAACCCTCAACTCAGCCCTTCACCCCAACCTACTTACTCTTTTGATGGGTCCATACACCTCAAACTCTCTCCGAAGCTTAGACTCTGTTGTGTCATAATTCTACAAGAGACAAATCTAAGTTAAACGGGAGAAGCACGCAGTTCCAAAGTCCTTAAACAGCCCAGGACTAGACCCAAGTTCTCAGCAGCCTAGGGGTCGCAGGCCAGGAGCTGGGTACTTACCACTCTAGCTACGAACAGAGTCTTGAAGGCATCACCTTGAGCATTGGGATCATTGTGAGGGTCCCCTGTACAAGGAGGAGAAAATCTTTTAAGTAGACAGAGCCCACAGTCTTGGGTAGAAGAACAATGGACAGAAGCTAAGGACAGGAAGATGGAACCTAAGTAGGCCCCCTTCTACAAGAAACGCTCAGTGACTTTAGCAAGCTTGATTACACGCCCTCTTTCAGGTTTGGTTTCCCTAAAGTCTTTTCTAGAGTAATGACAGATGAGGACAACAGGCTGCTAGGGTGAAAATCACATTAGATAGATAGGATGTGGCACACCAAAATGGCATTTCAGAACTATGGACTTTGGCCAGCCATTCCCAGTACAAAGTGAGCTGAGCAGTAACTGAATCCATGGGATCTCTCTGGAGGGAGACTCAGCTATCTTGTTCCGTAATATATACAGTCAGTCCTGCCACTCATTGGACAGAATTCAACACAGCCAGGGGAAAGCATGATACCAAACAGTCTCAGATCTAAGACTAGGCAATCTGAGTCCAGGATAAAGTGGGTGTGATGGCCCATGAGTAAATCCCAGCACTGAGGGGGGCAGAAGCAAACAGAACTCAGCCTGGTCTTCATAATGAGTTCCAGGCCAGGCAGGCTACACAGTGAGACTGTCTCAAAAAGAAAGTAAGAAAGTTCAGGATAGGTTTTTCTCCTCCATATCCTACAACCTTTGGCAGAGACCCTGGGCTAGTGCTGAAGAAAATTACAAGGATCAAGTGGCATAAATAGATAACTACTTCCCATTTGGCCTCCAAGGATTAAGTCTTCAGAAAAAGATCAAGAATCTATTAACCACTTGCTGGGTGGTAATACATGCCTTTTTGTTTGTTTGTTTTGTTTTTCAAGACAGGGTTTCTCTGTGTAGTTTTGGTGCCTGTCCTGGATCTCACTCTGTAGACCAGGCTGGCCTCAAACTCAGAGATCCACCTTTCTCTGCCTCCCGAGTGCTAGATCAAAAAGATGTGCGCATGGACGGGCAGTAGTGGCACACGCCTTTAATTGCAGCACTGGGGAGGCAGGTGGATCTCTCTGTGAGTTTGAGGCCAGTCTGGTCTACAAAGGGAGTTCCGGGACAGCCAGGGCTGTTACACAGAGAAATCCTGTCTCAAAAAACAAAACAAACAAATGGGATTAGAGAGATGGCTCAGAGGTTAAGAGCACTGGCTGCTCTTCTAGAGGTCCTGAATTCAATTCCCAGAAACCACAAGGTGGTTCACAACCATCTATAATGAGATCTGGTGCCCTTTTCTGGCCTGCAGGCACACATGCAGGCAGAACAGGGTATATATAATAAGTAAATCTAAAAAACAAAAAACTATGAACTAACTCCAATGAGTGAACAGTTGGGGTGCTGGGAGCTAAACATCTGTGCTGAACTTTCTGTGTTCATACTCTCCTTAAGCTGCAGCACAGTAAGCAAAGAGATCACAGAAGAGATAGGAACAGAGTTTAAGAGGGGAAAAAGTGATTGCTGAGATTTTTGAGGCCAGCCTGGGCAATTTGGAAGAACACCTGGCATGCATAAGACCTTTCAGCAAGAAAGCAGGGATACTTCTGTCTTCCATTGGTGGCCTACAAGTATGCTTAACCAGTCCAGACTGACTGTCCTTGTTTCAGATTGTATTTATTCTTGACAGGTCACAGGCATTGATACTTCGCAAGTCTCTTTCTCCCACCAACACAAAATATAAATCCAAAGAATCAGCCATGGTGGTGGTCCTTTTGATCCTAAGGGCATGGCTGTTAATATGGTGACAGAAGAGGACTCAAGCCATTAAGGCTTTCAACTACATCTCCACTTAAGAGATGGCCCTCAAAGTTGCAACTTCATCCCAGGAGCTGCCCTGCTACCTGGTCTTATCCAGAGATCAATCCTAGGGTGCTAAGAATCTGGAGGAGCGAGGTGTGAAGAGAAAGGAGTCAATGGACAGATATCATATCTCACTTTCTTTCTCTTTAAATGTCACTTTTTGAGGCAAAAGGAACCAAGAAAAACAAAGGGGCTGGAATAGTTATGCACTGACAGTAAATCCTCTTAACCCCAGCATTCAAGGCAGGTGGATCTCTGTGAACTCAAGGCCAGCCTGGTCTACAGAGTTATAGAACAGCCAGGCTATACAGAGAAACCCTGTCTCAAAAGGAAAATAAATAAATAGATAGATAGATAGATAAATGGGGGGGCACTCTCATGGGTATATAGGTCAGAAGAATAAAGTTAGGAGAGTACATGCACAAAGCCTTGGGTTCAGTGAAGCATAGCACCCCATAAACAGGCTGCTGAGACAACATGCTCAAAGGTGCCAAGGTAAAAGTGGGCAGCCATCTCCCAAACACTAGGTGTAGGGTGCATGAGTATTACCTGTCCAGTGCTGCCGCAGGGTAGATAGAAGCCAACTGAGAGTTAAACTTGCCTGAAGGGCAGCTAGAAGTACTCAGCACACAAGAGGGAAACATCTCTACTCGAGATGCCTATAGCTTTTGCTTACCATAAGGCTGATGAGGGACTAAAGGCAGAAACCTATGCCACCACCACCAATATTCCTTTCTGAAGGAATACATTACCTGAGAAACAGAAAGTAATAGCCAGTGCCTACTACGAAGTGTGCACATGTGGCATGCTGGTCTGTATACTCAGCTGCACCTCTCTGCACTCACTGGTCAGGACCCTGCCCGAGAGGAACGAGCAAACAAGAAGCCTGAAAGCTAGAAAACTTCACTAGGCTTTCAGGTTGTTGACGTGAAACCTCCAAACCCCCCTTTGACAAGCCACTACTTTTTCATCTTTAAAATGGGAAAAACCTGCCTGGCAGTAGTGGTGCATGACTTTAATCCCAGCACTCGGGAGGCAGAGCCAGGCGGATCTCTGTGAGTTCGAGGCCAGCCTGGTACAAAGAGCAAGATCCAGGACAGTCACCAAACTACACAGAGAAACCCTGTCTCGAAAAACCAAAATAATAATAATAATAATAATAAATAAAATGGAAATAACCATTCCTGCTGCACATAGACATCATCCATAACGTGAAGGAATACAGGTGCTCAGCCAAGAGACAGTCTCCTTGATTTTGACAGAGCAAAGCAAGCTTCTACAATTAGTGAGGACAAGCAGAGACCCTACTCTGCCTGATCAATCCTGTCTGTTCTATTTTGGAGATTACAATGTACATCCTTGAACTTGCTTCAATTACCAACATGGGGCCTAACTTGATTGACCTCTACATTCCCTTACACCAATTTGAGAATTTCAGTCACACCTCAGCTTGCTATGCTGGTCTTCAGTACTTTTTAAATAAACTGTAACCACAGTACCATTATTAACATTACCAATTTCTAAACTCATCTACAATCCCTCATTTAAAATCCTTCATCTGGGGCTGTTTCAGAATGACACTTGTATTTACAACACATTTACACTGTGTTCAACCAAGTTCCAAGTCTTGCTTGGTTGATGAGTCTTTTGACCTCTTACTTCATGGTCTCCCTACGGACTGCCTCCAACCTTTCCTTGTCGGTTTTTGTTGTTGTTGTTTTGTTTGTTTTTTAGGAAACCAGGTCACAAGTCTGTTCTGCACTCTCTCACATTGTCCACCTGGTGCAAAGCATACCTAGATAGGCAGGAAAAGAACTGGGCTTCATGCTGAGGGCAGCAGGAAAGAGAGAGGAGTGCTTGTCTTTACAAAGCCCCATAGAGGATCTTAGCTAGGGAAGACAAGACACTGTTACAGCACTGTCCAAGCCAAGCAGGACCTGAGCGCTACTGGTGGACATGGAACATCTGGTTTTGTTTAAAGTTTAAAGACAGATCTTGGTGACAAGCTGGGGAAGTTGTATTGGTGCTGTTCTACCTAATCTTAATTCTAAACTTTATCACATCTGGAATCAACTAAGACTCAAGTAGTTGGACATGGCCATAGGGATTTCTGGATTGAATCATTTGAGATGAGAAGATCCAACTTAAATCTGGGCCACACCGTCTGTTGGCAGCCAACAGAAGACCTGAATGAGGCTCTTTGCCTGCCTGTCCTCACTCCCTGCCAAGCTCACCCATCCTGCTGCTGAGCCGTTCCTTCACTGGTAGTAGAACCTACTTCTTCAGAATTCCAACCTAAAATAAAAACCAGCTGAGACATCCAGCTTTTTTTTTCTTTCTTTTTTCCGTTTTTCGAGACAGGGTTTCTCTGTGTAGCTTTGGAGCCTGTCCTGTAACTCACTCTGTAGCCCAGGCTGGCCTCAAACTCACAGAGATCCACCTGCCTCTGCCTCCCCGAGTGCTGGGATTAAAGGCGTGCGCCACCACTGCCACCACCGCCCAGCGACATCCAGCTTTGTGGACTGAACAATTAGCAGACTCTTAGCCTTTCTGTTGAGAGAAAGCCACTCCAATCAATCAATCAATCAATCATCAATCTCTCTCACACATCCACATAAATAAACACACACACACACACACACACACACACACAGAAAGTTCCCCCTATTTTATCAATTCTGTTCCTTTAGAGAACCCTAACACAGGTGCTAAAAACAAACTGAGCACCAACACACCAACATCTGGAAGCCATGTCTTGGGGAAAGCAGAATCCCACAGGAATTGGGACGAGGCGATTCTGTGGCTTGAACATGGAGTATGACATATTTAAGAAAGAGCATCTAGCTAGGTATAATATGAGAACCAGAGCTCCATGCACTAGCTTAGTTGTGTGCACTTGAGAAAATCCACAAGTTCTAGAAAACGGTTTAGAAAGAAATGATTCACTAAGGCTGCAGAAAATAGATGGGAGATAAACCTCATTCTCTGATGGGTCTTTACCTATTAAACACTGAGATCTGACCATTTTGTGAGTCTGGTTACCAAGCACTACTTAATCCTCCCAACCTAGATGGTGAAGCACCTCCATTCCCAGGTTCCGGAAACTAGGGATAGAGCCGAGACCAACTGGCCAGATTGCCTTATGCCTTATCCTGGAGAATGTGGTCCCTTACAGGGAAGGGCAAGTAATTGGGGTATCCCTACCTATTAAAAGACTAAACCAACTGGAGCTGGAGAGATGGCTCAGTGATTAAGTAAGAGCACTGATTGCTCTTCCAGGGGCTGGTGTTTGATTCCTAGCACCCACATAGCAGCTCCTAACTGTCCAACTCCAGTTCCAAGGAATCCTATGCCCTCTTCTAGTGTCCTACATGCAGATAGGCAAAACACTCATACATATGAAACAATTAATAAAACATACTAGAACTTAAAAAAAAAAGCCTAATCCAAGTCCTGTGCTTGGCAAGTGGTTGCTAGGAAAGTGAACCAATTCTGCTTTCTCAGACTCCCAAGAGAATAGTGGCCCAGCTGTGACCTGGGAAGAGGAACAAAATGAGACTGGAAGGGAAGATTGCTAGGAGAGAGGAGAAGCTTACACATTTTCAGCTCTGTCTCCACTTCCTGTTGTCGCCGTTCAATCTTTTCCCGTCTCTGCAATTAAAAAGAAGTAGAGTAAGTGCAAGCAGAGGTACTTGGATGGCAAAGACCATCTGTTAAAAAAAAGTAGCTAAAAATGCATTAAGACTAAGAGGTGCTAGGTGATGATGGTGAACACCGTTAATCCCAGCACTCAGAAGACAGAAGCAAGTGGATCTCTGTGAGTTTGAGGCCAGCCTGGTCTACAGATCAAGTTCCAGGACAACCAGGGCTACAAAGAGACCCTGTCTCAAAAAAGCAAGACTTAGAGGTAAAACAACATACCTTTCTTTCCATGCGTTCCTCTCGGGTTTCTGCCCTTGTTGGAGGAGGCGCATCTCGAGGGTCCTAGAACAAGAGAGGTAATGGAAAATATCAAGGCACACCACCAAGGAAAAGACTCTCAGTTCCTTCCATACACAAGGCCAATAGTTCCATATAAATACAAGACCCATGGTGAATGTGGTCCAATGAGTTTTGCTCCATGGACCAGTGCTGACCAGACTACTCCAAGTCTGTGGTAGGACAATGTAAAAATCTCCACTGGGTGGTGGTGGTGGTGTAAGCCTTTAATCCCAGCACTGGTTCAAAGCCAGCCTAGTCTACAAAGTCAGCTCCAAGAGAACCCAAGTAACTTTATGTCTACTAGGCGTAATTAAAAGAAAAAAAAGAAGTCTCATTTTTGAAGGTCCTTTTAAACGAAACACAGAAACAATTCCCTTATATTAGCAAAAGCATCAATCATGGGGGTGAGAGCGGGGTGTGGAGGGGTGCATGGGCGGATCTCTGTGAGTTCAAGGCCAGCCTCGTATACACAGTGAGTTCCAGGACAGCTAAGGCTACAGAGAAACCATGCCTCAAAAAATAAAACAAAACAAAAAAGCATATACACTGACAAATGACTAGCAGACATTTGTTTTCCATCAGATTATGATGTAGGTGGAACAGCTGTAAAGCACAGTACCAAAGTTATATGGCTTCCAAAGCCAGGGACTCTGCAACTTCCCACAGAATGCCAGTGATAGAATATAGGCCTGAAACAACAGTGGACAGGGCAAACCTCCAAAGCAAGACAACCTGTGATGTCACAGATCTGGAAATCCTTACCAGCCTCTCATTAAATACACATTGGCACATGACCTGCGGAAAGAACACCACTGAGCCGAACCCATTAAACTCAGTTTATTGGCTAGTAACATTTCCCAAGTGCAGGTTGACCACGGCAGGCAGGCAGAATCACCTGTTATCTATTATATTCTGGCTTTCTTACTCAATGGCAGAATGTTTCTCCTAATACTTCTGGTTACTGGGCAGCATTTCTTAGGTCTGCTCCAATGGTGGGCATAACAAATTTTCTGAATAAAAGAAATGACACCCAAAAGCTCAAATGATTCAGATTTAGTCATACATACCTAGCAAGTACAGAACCCAAACCCCAAGTTGCCAGCCTTAAGCACTGCAGGACGCACTGCTCAACCTTAGTAAACACTGTCCTCTTTCCAAAACTCTACATTTACCTTTATTTATTAAGATGAAGATGTAGAGGAAAGGCTCGAGGGTAGCCTTTCCTTCCACACTGTGGATCCCAGGAACAGAACTCAGGTTCTTGGTAGCGAGCACATTTACCCCCTAAGTCATCTTACTGTCATAAAAAACAGTAACTACAGCGACAAATCTGACATTTACTAACTGCCTTATGTCCTTGAACACAAACTCTGTGACTCAGCTCTCCACTAGTCTCATCTTACAGCCACCTCTTGCTAAAGGATAACCTAACCAATGCATTAATATGCTTCTGGGTTGGTGGCACATGCCTGTTATTGGGGCACTCTGAGAGTACGAAGCAGAGGACTATGAGTTCAAGGCCAGCCTTAGTGACAAAGGGAAATCAAGACCAGCCAGGACTCCATGAAAAACTGTCTCCAAACAACCCAGACACAAGCCTTTAGTTCCTGTACCTGAGAACACAGAGCAAAGCAGACGTATCTCTGCAAGCTTAAAATAAAAACAAGCCAGGTGGTGGTGGTGGTGGCAGCAGAGCACACCTTTAATCCCAGCACTTGAGAGGCTGAGGCAGGCGGATCTCTGTGAGTTTGAGGCCAGCCTGGTCTACAAATCGAGTTCCAGGAAAGACGCAAAGCTACACAGAGAAACCCTGTCTCAAAAAACAAACAAACAAAAAAAAAAACCAAACCCACAAAAGACACATTTGCCAATCTAACAAATATGATGGATCACACGGATGAAGGACTACCAGAGCCCTACAAAAGACATTCTTTTTTTTCCCCTTGAGACAGGGTTTCTCTGTGTTGTTTTGGTGCATGTCCTGGAACTCACTCTGTAGACCAGGCTGTCCTCTAACACACAGAGATCCGCCTGCCTCTGCCTCCCGAGTGCTGGGACTAAAGGCGTGTGCCACCACTGCCCAACCAAAAGATATTCTTAGCCCTACTTAAAACAAATGACATAGAGGAATGGCTCAGCAGTTAAAAGCACTGGCTGATCCTCCAGAGGGCCTGGGTTGAACTCCCAACACCTACATGGCAACTCACAACTATCTGTACCTCCAATTCCAAGGGAATCATGGCACCAAGCAAGCAGCATGCTTGTGGTACATGCAGGCAAAATACCTATACATATAAAACTTTTAAAAATTTTTGTACATATATGTATTTCTTTTCACTAATTTTACATCCAAAATAAATCTTAAAAAACAAAACAAAACAAGGAAATTAGCCAGTCCTGGACGTGCACACCCATTAACTGCAGCATTTGGGAACCTAAGTAGGACTGCCACACTATCAAGGCCACTCTGGGCTACACAGCAAACCCCTGTCCCAACACTCACAAAAAGGGGCTAGCACGATGGTTCTCCAGGTTAAGGCACTTGCCACCAAACCTAACAAACTCAGCCTGAGCTCCTGGACCCCCGAGGGGGAAAGAGAGGCTTAGAAGTCGTCCACGATGTTCACAGGTTTGCACATCCACACATATACATACATATACAACACATACAAGTGCAATTAAAAACTTTAAGCAGAAAACAAGATCAAGAAAAGCAAAAATCAAAAACACCCACACAACTAAAAATTCGTAAAAGATGAACTTGGAAGTGCGCCTGCTCCCATCCAGAACCCAAGCACCCCTAGCGTGCCCCATGTCTGAGTACTCACCTCAAACTCTCGGATGTATGGTGCAATGCCACAATAAGGTTGGTTATGATGTTTTTCATGTGGCAGCTTTTCCAGGGGTGGCAGGTACGGGATGGGGTCTCGAGGGGCAAAGAGGGCCAGAAGGTTGGGAGGCAGAAACTGCGTCATCTTGCCAAGCCTGAGACCAGAAACCTTACATTAGGGTACTTGAGCACAGGTTCCCTCCACGACCCCTTCACCCAAAACCAATCGAACAGGAGAGAGATCTTGAGGATGCAGCCATCCCGGGAGAGCGGTGGGAGACATCTGCATGAAAAAGGAAGGCCTTGGCAGGAGCTGAGAAACAAGACTGAAAACACAGGAAACAAAGAGGAGAAGGAGCAGGTGTGGACCCAGGGACCTGGGGCACCACGTTCTGGTGGTTGCTGGCTTCATACCTTGGGGAAGATTATGAGGTAGGGGTCTCAAGCCAGGGGATCTGCGTAAAATATCTAGGCTCCCAGAGGCGAAAGGAATTATGGGTAGAGGTCCAGGATGCGACCAAAAAAAAAAAAAAAAAAAAAAAAAAAGCGAGGAAAAGAGGCAACATACAAAAACGCAAGGGCCTGTGGGTAGGGGACCGCGAGAGGTGGGGGCGCTGAGGGAAGGAGGGCTGGGGCGCCCAGGGGACTCTGGGAAGGGACGTGGGGGAGCTGAGTCGCCGACTCGGGAAGCGGGCCTCGGGCGCGGGGAGAGGGTTCGGGGATCCCGCAGTGGCTTGTGGGTAGCGGCCCCGAACCCCGCTAAGGCCCCTCATTCACTCACTCACCGCGCGGCGCTCTCCTCGGCCTGACGTTAGTCTCAGGCCTCGCGGCCGCCGTTCACCGACGAAAACTCCCGCTCCGGCTTCCACTTCGGCGGCGTCCGCGTCAGCTGTCTCCAGAGGTCCGCGCCGCGCGCGCTAACCAGGACGGCCCTCACCACCCGCGCGGCCTCAGCTCGCGAGCAGAACGGGCAGCGGGTCCGGCCTCGAATCCCTCCGCCGCTCGCACTGCGCATGTGCTGCACAAATCAAAAGAAACCCCTAGTGCGGCCCAGGCCCTGCCGCGGCTACTGCGCACGCGCAGAGCCGGGACTCCGCCGTCAGAATCCTTAAATGCCCAAGCAGCCGTGACCTGGCAACCGTACTGCGCATGTGTGCTCAGGCCCCAGGTCGGCCTCCACCTCGCGCTCTATCCAACCGCCTATGCCCGCGAGACACTCACCGATGCCCCACCCCTTTTTCCTTACACTTCCCGGACCTTGTACGCATGCGTCAACGTAAGCTTAAGAAGATATCCTTCCGCAGCCTGTTAAAAAGTGCCTGCCTGAACAAGCTCCTTGTGTTTATATTCTACTTAATGTATAGTTCTTTCCCAAGTGTCTTCTATGTTCTAGCCACTGTTTGGACTCTAAGGACACAGCACGTGACAAAATTGTCTTCTTCTTGGAGGTCACATTGTTTGGAGAGATGATATATTTGTTTAGTGGATATTTCCGATATTTCTTTTTGTGTGTTCTTTTTCTTATTTTTTTTTTCCAGACAAGGTTTACTATGTAGCCCAAAATGGCCTTGCATTCTGTGTGTATATATAGGTGTATAAACATTGTGTGTGTGTGTGTCTGTGTGTCTGTCTGTCTGTCCTGGAACTCACTCTAGACCAGGTTGGCCTCCAACTCCCAAGGATCCTCCTGCCTCTGCCTCCCTAGTGCTGGGATTAAAGGCGTGCACCACCACACCTGGCTTTTTCTTCTCTCTTCTCTCTTCCTCTTCTCTTCTCCCCTCCCCTCCCCTCTCTCCTTCTCTCTCTTCTCTCTTCTCTCTTCCTCTTCCCTCCTCCCCTCCCCTCCCCTCCCCTCCCCTCCCCTCCCTCCTCTCTCTCTCTCAGAGACAGTGGCCCATATAGTAGCTCAGGCTAATACTCTAGCTTTCACTCCCATACTTGCTGGGGTTACAGGCACCCTGCACCCAGATTATTTGGTGCTTGGATCAAACCCAGGGCTTCCTTCATGGTAGGCTACTCTACAAACAAGTCCTCTCCACCCTGACCTTCAACTCTTGGCAATCCCCCTGACACAGGTTTCTGAGTGCTGGAATTACAGAATTTTGTCACTACCCAGGGTTTGTAGTTTAAATCCTAGCCTGGGCTACAGAGAGGCCTGTCTCAAGAAAACAAAAAAGTTGTTGGGGAGATGGCTCATGTAGGAGGTTGCTGAACAAGCATGAGAATCTTGAGTTCCATCCCCTGCACTCAGTAGAAACCCTCAGCATTAGGAGCTGTAATCCCACAGCTCTGGGGCTCAGTTGCCAACCAGTCAAAATTCCAGGTGTAGTCAAAGCTACTGTCGGGATAATTAAGGTGGACAACGACTGAGGCAAAACAACAAAATTGGTGTGTGTTGACCTCCAGCCTCCACCCCAACATTTAGTGCATGGTTGTACACAGCTTTAATCCCAGCACTTCAGAGGCAGTTGGATCTCTGGGAGTTCAAGGCCAGCCTGGTCTACAGAGTAAGTTCTAGGGCAGCCAGAGTTACCCTAGAACCCTATGATAGAATGACCCTGCCCCCTCAAAAAAAAAAAAAAAAAAAAGGTAGCTCAGGAACCCAGATAAGGTAACCCAGGAACCCAAGATGGCATTGAACATTATAAGTAGTGAAGGATGACCTTGAACTTCTGGTCCTCCTAATTCCATCCTCCCAAGCACTGAGACTACAGATATGTATTGTTATTCCCAGTCCATACAAGTGATAAGGATTGAACTCAGGACTTTCTGGGTTTTTTTGTTTTTGTTTGTTTTTTGGTTTTTTGTTTTGTTTTGGTTTGGTTTGGTTTGGTTTGGTTTTTTTGATGCAGGGTTTCTCTATGTAGCCCTGGCTATCCTGGCTCAGTCTGTAGACCAGGCTGCCCTAAAACTCACTAAATCCTCCTGCCTCTGCCTACTGAGAGCTGTGATTAAAGGGGTGTGCCACCATGCCCAGCAGGGTTTTGTTATTTTAATCCTGTGTGTGTGTGTGTGTGTGTGTGTGTGTGTCTGTCTGTCTGTCTGTCTGTCTGTAGTGGGGTGTACACATGGGTACAGGTGCCCCTAGAGGTTAAAGAAGGTGTAACCGCCAGGCAGTGGCGTACGCCTTTAATCCCAGCACTCGGGAGGCAGAGCCAGGCAGATGTCTTTGAGTTCGAGGCCAGCCTGGGGCTACCAAGTGAGTTCCAGGAAAGGCGCAAAGCTACACAGAGAAACCCTGTCTCGAAAAACAGAAGAAGAAGAAGAAGAAGAAGAAGAAGAAGAAGAAGAAGAAGAAGAAGAAGAAGAAGAAGAAGAAGAAGAAGAAGAAGAAGAATGTGTAACCTTTTGGAGATGGAGTTACATGTGGTTGCAATCCTCTGCATATTGGGTGCTGGCAATTGAGATCAGGTCCTCTGGGAAAGTGACACATTTCTAAATCCCTGAGCCCAGGGCTTCTTGCACACTGGGTAATCTAACCACTCTGCCAAGTCAAGTCTTGCTGGAGTGAAGGCCGGTCTCCAACTCACTGCTCCTGCCTGAGCCCCCAGAGTCCTGGAGTTACAAGCATTCACCATCACACCAGGTTGAATGTTTTTTTAAAGATTTGTTTTTATTTGTCTATGTCTGTGTGTACGCAAGTGCCAAAGGAGGCCGGAAGAAAGCATTGGGTCTTCCGGAACTACAGTTACAGACGACATACAGTTACAGTTACCTGATTCGGGTGCTGAGAACCAAACTCAGGTCTGCTTCAAGAGCAGCAACTAATTTTAACTACTGATACATCTCTCCAGCCTGACATAAATTTTTTCTTGACTATCCGAGAGTAAGTTGCAGTAGTACTTCAGCCTTCAATACTGTATACAGATCATCCAAGAAGCAAGGACACTCTCAAACAGAACCACAGCCTGTCACCGCTAAGAAGAGCGTGTTCCGCGGCGGCTACTCCTATAATCTAGAATTTGGGAAGTGGAGGTAGGACGATTAGCTTGAGACTCATTCTCAGGACTGGAGTGATGAGTGGTTCAAACTGTGTACTGTTCTTGCAGAAGTCAAGAGTTCTGGTTCCCAGCACCCTTAGCGGGTGGCTCACAAACACCCATAAGTCCAGCAGAAGATCTGCTGCCCTTTTCTGGTTTCCACCAGCACCTGCACTCAGGTGCTTCCCATACTCACCAATATACATATTTTTTTTAAAAAAGACCCTATCTCAAAACAATAAAAATTAAAAAGAGGGCCTTGGTGGCACACATCTTTAATCCAGTACTCGAGAGGCAGAGGCTGGCGAGTCTGTGAATTCAAGGCCAGCCTGGTCTCCATAGGGAGTTGCTAGACAGCTAGCTACATGGCGAGACCCTGTCTAAATAAATAAATAGAAAGTGGGTGGAAAAAAGAATTTTATGGAGCTCTTAATCATATTTTGACAAGTGATCCAGGAATGTTTTTATTTTAATGTAAAATATGATCCAATCAAACAAGTTTGTAAGACCTTACCTCAAAACAAAAGGCAGCAGAGAATCGGGCGGTGGCGGCGGCGGCGGCGGAGGCGACTGTGCACGCCTTTAATTCCTGCTCTCTGGGGGCAGAGGCAGGAGGATCTCTGTGAATTCAAGGCCAGCCTGGTTTACAGAGTGAGTTCCAGGACAGCCAGGACTACACAGAGAAATCCTGTCTGGAAAAACAATCAAACAAGTCAGTGGGGAGAGGAGGAGAGGAGACAGCAGGCAGGGTGTGGATCAGGAGCGGAGCATTTGTCCCTCGTGCTGGAAGCCCTGGGTTCCATCCCCAATACCTGAGTCTTTGTTGTTGTTGTTTTTTCAAGACGGGGTCTCTCTGTGTAACAGAGTCCTGGCTGTCCTGAAACTTGCTTTGTAGACAAGCTGGCTTCCAACTCATAGCGATCCTCCTGCCTCTGCCTCCTGCGTGCTGGGATTACAATACACGAGTCTTAAAAAGCTCTTAAATTGGGCACAGTGTCCCACACATGTATTCCTAGTAATAGGGACACTGAGGATGGAGAGTTCAATTCCATCCTGATCTACCCTGTCTTAAAAACAAAACAAAAAATCCTCCAAAAACAGAACAAGGGGCTGAAGAGATGGTTCAATAGTTAAGAGCTCTGGCTACTCTTACAGAGGACCCGAGTTTGATTCCCAGCACTCACGTGAGGGCTCACACCTGTCTGTAACACCAGTCCCAGGGAATCCCAGTGCCCTCCTCTGGTATCCGGGAGTCCAGGCATGCACATTGTGCACAGACATACATGCAAACACAACACCCACACATATGAAATAACAAAATAATTTTTAATTAAAAACTATTCCAAAATAAGTTTAAATATTTTTAAATGTAGCTCACCTTCCCTCTATAATAAGCATATTATATATCATAAGTAGGAACTTTTGCATCTGAAAAATGACAGAGCCCTTGATGTGGACAGGGAGAAGTTGGAGAAAGGGGCTGTTGGAATGGGTTCTAGATTTCAAAACGTTAGGACATCTGTTAAACTGGCTCTGTGGTGCATGCCCGTAATCCTAGGGCTGGCAAGATGGAGGAAGGACTATTAAGTTTGCCATCAACCTCAGCTACATACTTCAAGGTCAGCCTAGACAACCCCTATGAGCCTTTGCTTCAGTAGATAAAATGGTTCAGTGTTAAAGTATCTCCACCAAACAACATCAGAACTGAGTCCTGATCCCCAACAACCATGTAAAAAGCTGGACAGAGCAGACCTTGTTTGTAATCCTAGCGATGTGGGTAGCGGGAGAAGCGACGGGCAGGACACAGACAGCAGCGTGGAACAGTCAGCCGGCTGCAGTGCGCTGGTGTGAGTCCTGCTTTCCATTCAAGCAAAGCACAAAGAAGTAGGAGCATTTTTGGAACTGAATGAAGGGTGTTCAAGAACTGGGCTTTTGTGGTACTAGAGAGATGGCTCAGTGGTTAAGAATACTAACTGCAGGCTGGGTGGTGGTGGTACACACCTTTAATCCCAGCACTCCGGAGGCAGAGCCAGGCGGATCTCTGTGAGTTTGAGGCCAGCCTGGTCTACAGAGTGAATTCCAGGACAGGTACCAAAACTACACAGAGAAACCCTGTCTTGAATCCCCCTCTCCCCAAAAAAAGAACACTAGCTGCTCTTCAAGAGGATCCGAGTTCAATTCCGAGCTCAGCAACCACAGGTGGCTCAAGGCCACCTATAATGGGATCTGAAAGCCTCTTCTAGCATAAGGACGAACATACAGACACTCATACAGGTTTACTGTGTGTGTGTGTGTGTGTGTGTGTGTGTGTGTGTGTGTGTGTGTGTGTGTGTGTTGGTAGATATATGCATGTAACCATGGCTGCTGGAAGAGGCCAAAAGAGAGTGTGAATCCGCTGGAACTGCTGTTATGGTGAACCACCCATAGTGAGTGCTGGGAACAGAACTCGAGACCTCTGGGACGGCAGCAGGTGAACCATCCCTCTGGCAAGCCATCCCTCCGGCCCCCACTCAGTCTTTTGAGACAGGATCTCTCTATATACTCAGGCTGGCCTCATACCTTTAATTCTCCTGCCTTTTTCCTGACAGTTTATTGGTATGCATTCCACCTGGCTCCTAAAATATTTTTAAATATTTATTTATTTGTTTATTTTATGTATATGAATGCTTTGTTTTCATCCATACCAGAAAAGGACATCAGATCCCACTATAGATGGTTGTGTGTCACAACATGGTTGCTGGGGCTTGAACCCAGAACTTTTGGAAGAGCAGCCAGTGTTCTTAACCGCTGAGCCATCTCTCCAGCCCCTTAATATAATTTTTAATTTTATCTATTTACTATTTATTTTGGGTACTGGAGATGGAACCTAAGGCCTTGTAAATGCTAAACAACATTGTAAATAATCATGCCACCAGCCCCTCACTGGGGATTCTAGTCAAATGCTTGGCCACCAAGCCAGCCACATACATTCCAGCCACATACATTCTGCTGTTTTCTTGTAAATATCAATAACCAGATAACCTGTCCTGGGTCTCACTCTGTAGTGATTGCCTGCCTCTGCCCCCAAGTGCTGGGATTAAAGGTGTACACCACCACTGCCCAGCTCCCTTGGGCCTTTCATAGTTTGTTTGCCATATGGAATAACAGTTTAAGGTTCCAGTGATTAGAGTGTGGACATCTACTTCCACACTGTAGACACAGAACAAGGAGCAAGGACTCCAGCTGGCTTAGCCAGTGTTCTATTGCTGTGAAGAGACACCATGACCATGGCAACTCTTATAAAATAAAACACTTAATTGGGGTGACTCACAGTTCAGAGGTTTAATTCATTATCGTCATGGCAGGAAGCATGGCAGCATGTAGGCAGACATGGTGCTGGAGAGGTAGCAGAGAGGTCTACATCTGGAGTCTCAGGTAACAGGAAGAGATAATGAGTCACTAGCCTGGCTCAAGCTTCTGAAACCTCAAAGCCCACCCCCAACCCCCCAGTGACATACTTCTTCCAACAAGTAGACCACACCTGCTTCAACAGGCCACTCCTCCTAATAGTGACATTTCCTATGAGCCTATGGGGCCATTTTCATGCACATCACCACCCTGAGCTGTGCATGGGTGCCACAGGAAGGTGGGAGGGAGCGTGCTGGGCAGGACCATAGTCCTAGTCTGTGCAGGACAGGCGACCTCCTCTAACCTTCGAGAAAAGAAAAACCTCGTGTCAAATGGGAACACGGACTTCACGCCGATGAAGTGTTTTAATGTCATTTGAGGGTCGGGTTTGACACACAGCTAAAGACACACGGGGAAGGAGCCAGCCTCTAGAGAGGCTAGCCATTATCCCTGCTGCTCTTCAGGCTGAGGCCAGAGGATTGCCAAGTCAAAGCCCACCTGGGCTACAGAGTGAGTTCAAAATCAGCCTGGGCAACTTAGCAAGACTTTGTCTCAAAATAAAAATGGAAAACAAGAGAGGACTGGAGAAGTAACTCAATGGCAGGGCTCTCCTCTCGTCACATAGACTTTGGATGTCCTCCTCCAACACTCTCAACATTATTATTTGGAGACATTATCTCTCACTGAACTGGATCCCACACTCAGCTAAACTGGTTGGCCAGTAAGTCCAGGGATCCTGCCATCTCTGTCTCCCCAGGGCTGCCATGAGCAGATTTTTTAGTATACCGGCTCACTCTGTGGGCCAGGAACTTGGTGTGTGGATCAGGCTGGCCTCAAACCCAGAGGTCTGCTTACCTCTGCCTCACGAGTGCTACTATTAAAGGCATGCCGAAGCACACATAGTTTCATAACTGACTTTTTTTGGAGGTGGGGGCAGAGGCAGCATGATATCTGGGAGTCCCAGAAGGACATAAAGCTGGGAAGGGAAACGGCCAAGTTTAGCTGGTAATTACATCTTTTGGGCCAGGTCTCCATTCCGCCAGCAGAGGGCGTGAGGGATACCTTTCCCCAATAGTGACTAGTTATCAATGCCCTTTACTACCTCCCACCCTACCCCATCAGATGGGACTATTTTTTTCCCCAGTGTCATTAGACACCGGCGGCTGGAAACCCATCCTCTGTTTGCCCTTCGGCTCCTGATAGTGACCCTGCGCATCTCCCCGGACCGCTCCAGACCCTTCCCGGCAAGCCCCGCCTCCTTGCCTCCTTTGCCGCAGTTCTTGGCTTCAGCCCAGACCTTCCATACTAATCTCAAAGCACTTACAGAAATTCTAAGTTCAAACTCTGGTGCTTTCAGTAGCTAGGGATCCGGCTCACATACACAACACAGTTGCGAAAGAGGCCCCCAGAATTCGGCAAGCACCAGGACTTGCTGCAGAGCTCCTCAGGAGTGATGTTCAGAAACGCAGAGGAATAAACACAACACTCCAGACACATTCATTGAGAAATACTAGGAAAGAAATAAAGCCAGCAACGAAACCAGGCGTAGTGGTACACATCTGTCATTCCAGCTGTTGGGAGGCAGAGGCAAGAGGATTGCAAAACTGAGGCCAGTCTGAGCTACATACCCAAATCCACTGTCAGTAAAAAATAAAATAATAAAAGGTAGAGAGATACAGAGGCTCCCCAGCCAAAAAAACAGATGTGAGCGGCGACTGGGAAAGCGGATACATTCTCCCCCAAGATGGTAACCTGGGAGGACAGACTAGAGACAGAGATGGGAACTGGAAGAGGGAAACATGATGCAGATAGACGCCGTGGCTCTCGACTGTCATCCCAGCAATCCGAAGGACGAGGCAGGAGGATTGCCACGAGTTCGCGGTCAGCTTAAGTTACAAGCTGAGAAGATTGTCTAACAACAAACACATAAATAAATAGCCGTGATGGCATACACCTGTAATCCCAGTATTTGGGAGGTGGAGGAAGGAGAATCATAAATTCAAGGTCATTTCAGCTACACAGTTCTAGGCCACTTTGGGCTACATAAGATCCTGTGTCACGAAACCAAAAGCCAAACAAATAAAATAGATGACTACAAGGGAATGCTCCTGAGACCCACGGAAACGCGGGTGGCGGTGGGGAGGGTCAGGTGTGGCAACAGCAGAGGGCGCCCCGCGCCCCGCGGGGTCACGCCGCCCCCTCCCCCGCGCCCTGGCCAGACTTTCCATGCTATTTTTACGCGCGGACACCGGACACCCGGCTGGGCCGGCTGCGGCACCGGGGCCGGGCGTCGGAGCCACACGTCCGTCCGCCGGTCGTCCGAGCTGCGCGCGCTATGGAGCCGGGGTGCCCGCCGCCCTGCAGCTGCTGCGAGCGGCTGGTGCTCAACGTGGCCGGGTTGCGCTTCGAGACCCGCGCGCGCACGCTCGGTCGCTTCCCGGACACGCTGCTGGGGGATCCGGTGCGCCGCAGCCGCTTCTACGACGGCGCACGCCGCGAGTACTTCTTCGACCGACACCGGCCCAGCTTCGACGCGGTTCTCTACTACTATCAGTCGGGCGGACGGCTGAGACGGCCGGCGCACGTGCCGCTCGACGTCTTCCTGGAGGAGGTGTCCTTCTACGGGCTGGGCGCGGCGGCGCTGGCACGGCTGCGCGAGGACGAAGGCTGCGCGGTGCCACCCGAGCGGCCGCTGCCGCGCCACGCCTTTGCGCGCCAGCTCTGGCTGCTCTTTGAGTTCCCCGAGAGCTCGCAGGCTGCGCGAGTGCTCGCCGTGGTCTCTGTGCTCGTCATCCTGGTCTCCATCGTGGTCTTTTGCCTCGAGACGCTGCCAGACTTCCGCGACGACCGCGACGACCCGGGGCTCGCGCCGGTGGCGGCTGCTACTGGCCCGGTGAGGGGCGGGGATTTCGGGAGGGCCAGGGCGGGACCTTGGAAGACCTGGCCAGCCAGAAGGTGCGGCAAAGGGCAGGAGGATGGAAGCACTAAAAAATCCTCGAAACAACCCAATAGTGACTGAGGATGTGCCTCAGAGGTAGACAACCTGCCCAGAATTCCTCAGTGAGGGACTGGGATGTGGCTTAGCGGTAGATCTTCTGTATACAATCACAAAGTGAAGGCTGGGGATTGTGTGACCCTGTGGTAGAGCTGAAGCCTCCCCCTACACTGTGAGGGACCTGGAGGGATGGCTCAGCTGTTAAGATCACTGACTGTGGACCTAGATTCAATTCCCAGCACCACCCACATGATGGCTCACAACCATCTGTAACTCCAGTTCCTTGGCATCTGATGCCCTCTTCTGGACTCCTAGAACACCAAGGCACACACGTGGCGCACAGACATGCATGCAGGCAAACCACCCATTCACATTAAATAAATAATTTTAAAAAGAGTCCCCCAGTGAGGGGCGTGGCTCAGAGATGAGCCCCTGCCTAGATTCTCCAACTGAGAAGCTTGGGGCAATGCCTCGGTGGTAGAACTCCTGCCTAAAATCCACCAGTGAAGGGCTGGGGGCATGGCTCAGTGGAGAACAGCTTGCCAAGCATGTTCAAGGCCCTGGGTTCGGTCCCTAGCAGTGTGAAATGAGCATGTGGGGTCAAAGAGGCTGGAAGACTGCAGTGCCTGTGCATCTGGCAGAGAGACGGGAAAGATGGACGGCCAGCCCAGGGTCTACTGCTGGAGCATGGTAGGTTGAGGTGTAGGACTGAGACCTGAAGTAGCAGGAGTTTGCACGGAATCAGGTTGGGGTGTGGAGCTGAGGGCCATACAGCAAAATCTATAACCATTCTGAACCATTCTAGTCTGGGCTGGGTTGAAGGTGACAGGAAAGGCTAGGCACACAGAAGGCAGAACCAGAGCAGGGTCCTGCCCTTGGAGATTCAGTGTGTGTGTGTGTGTGTGTGTAAGGAAAGATTCTCCCTGATCAACCATGAAATCAGGAGTTCCCAGCAGTGAAAGAGCAGGGACTGTATTTTGGTTTAATTATTTAAAAAATTGAGGCTGGGGAGATGGCTCAGTGGGTAAGAGCACTGACTTCTCCTCCAGAGGACCTGGGTTCAATTCCCAGCCCCTGTATGGCAGCTCACAACTGTCTCTAACTCCAGGATCCAGCACCCTCACACAGACATACATATAGGCAGAACACCAATAAAATAAAATTTTAAAAAATCTATAGACACTGGAAAAATAAGTTATAAACAGGGTCTCATTATGTAGCCCAGGGTGGCCTGGAACTTGCTATACAGACCAAGAATGGACTTAAACTTGCAAAGATCCAGCTGTTTCTGCCTTCTGAGTGCTGGGGTTGAAGCTGTGTGCTATGGCCATTGGCCCTGTTTTAATTTTTGATGTTCTGTGGTGGAACCCAGGACACTGGGCAAGCACTCTACCGCTGATCCAAGCCCCCCGCCCCTTACTGGGTGATGCTAGACAGGGGCTCTACCATTGAACCACACCACTAGCACCTCACTGGGGGATTCTAGGCAGGAACACTATCACTATCAACCACACCCCTCAATCCTCACAGAGGAATTCTAAGCAGGGGCTCTATCAATGACTGCATACATCCCCAACCGTCTCCCCCTTTTTATTTTATCTTTAAAGATTTATTTACTTTATGTGCATGGGAGTTTTGCACCACGTGCCTGTCTAGTGCAGAGGGTCTCCAGGCTGGAGGTGCAGACAGTTGGGAGCCGCCATGTAGGTGCTGGGAACTGAGCCTGGGTCCTCTAGAGGAGCAGCCAGTGCGCTTTACTGCTGAGCCATCTCTCCAGCCTCTCACTTTTTATTTTGAAACAGAATCTCACTAAGTTACCCAGATCTGCCTTGAATTTACTTCTTCTGCCTCAGTCTACTGGGGATGACAGGCTTGTACCACCAGGCCCTTGCGACACAATCTTTTTGCCCATAGGTCTGAAGAACAGAAAGTCAGCCATCCAAAGGGAGTCCCTAGGGTCCTGGGTTGTATAGGACAGTCAGATCCCTGGGGGAGCTTGGGAACATGGCTACTCTACTAAAGGTGTTGGCCTCTCTCCCTAACCCCTTTCTGTGCCTCTGCAGTTCCTCACTCGGCTGAACGGCTCCAGCCCCATGCCAGGAGCTCCTTCCCGTCTGCCCTTCAGTGATCCGTTTTTTGTGGTGGAGACCCTCTGTATCTGCTGGTTCTCCTTTGAGCTGCTGGTGCGTCTGGTGGCCTGCCCAAGCAAAGCCGTATTTTTCAAGAATGTGATGAACCTTATCGACTTCGTGGCCATCCTGCCTTACTTTGTGGCGCTGGGCACCGAGCTAGCCCGGCAGCGGGGTGTGGGTCAGCCGGCCATGTCCCTGGCCATCCTAAGGGTCATCCGATTGGTGCGTGTCTTCCGTATCTTCAAGCTATCCAGGCATTCGAAGGGCCTACAGATCCTGGGTCAGACGCTGCGGGCCTCCATGCGTGAACTAGGTCTCCTCATCTTCTTCCTCTTCATTGGTGTGGTCCTCTTTTCCAGTGCGGTCTACTTTGCTGAAGTGGACCGGGTGGATACCCATTTCACCAGCATCCCAGAATCCTTCTGGTGGGCAGTGGTCACCATGACCACAGTTGGCTATGGAGACATGGCACCCGTCACTGTGGGTGGCAAGATCGTGGGCTCTCTGTGTGCCATTGCCGGTGTGCTCACCATCTCTCTGCCTGTACCCGTCATCGTCTCCAACTTCAGCTACTTTTATCACCGGGAGACAGAGGGTGAAGAGGCAGGGATGTACAGCCATGTGGACACACAGCCCTGCGTCACACTGGAGGGCAAGGCTAATGGGGGACTGGTGGACGCTGAGGCCCCTGAACTCCTACCACCACTCTGGCCTCCCGCTGGGAAACACATGGTGACCGAGGTGTGAGGGACAGCGGGGGTCTTCAGGAAGCAGTGGGCGGGCGGGAGGAGGGGCAGCAGGGCAGGTGCTGGTTAAGGAGCAGAGACTGAATGTGGAGTTAGGTCATGTGGTAGCTCCTCAGGGGGCTTAAGTAGGCACGGATGGCCAGGATTTGCATCGAGTCCAGGGGTTCCCCATTGGTTGTGCAAATCTCCGGGGGACCTGTGAGTAGCACTAAAAGAGGCTTGTCATAAGTTGTGGGTTTCCTGGGTCTGTGTGGGGTCTCCTTCAAGTATGCGATGAGCAGTTGTGTGGCTTTGAGTCCCCGAGGGCTCCACAAGTTGGCCCCACTGTTAACTGTGATCATGTGGCTGCACAGTCATGCGCAGAAGTTATGTGGAGATGCACAGAAGAGTGTATGGATTTGTGCTGCTTCTAGGACCCGCGTTAGTTTAGGTTCTGTGAGCTCTGGAGCCTTGCAGACAGAATGTGGTCACCCTGGGTCCTGATGGGAACAACTGGGTTCAAGTATAATAAGAGTTAGGAGGAGGCAGAGACCCAGAGAGTGAGGGGCAGAGACCCCCAAGCGATAGTCTCTGCATTGTATAACGTTAGTGGGCTGGAACCTGGTGAGGGCCACGCGAAGCTGAGATGTGTGTGACAGTGTGAGTCTTCCAAGGGCCGTGCAGTTGAGTCTGAGGACGTTGGTCTCATGGGACGGACCATGCTGACGCCTGTCACTGGGAGTCAGTCCTGTGGGAGTGTATGTGAGGGCCATACGGCCATAGGACCAGGTGAATTCGTAGCATCAGGACCCAAGAGTCACAGCACTGATAAAATAACTACAAGGGAGCAAGCATGGCCACATGGGGGGGTGGCCCACTGAGCAAGCTTGCTCAGGGCTGTGCACTCTAGCTGGCAGTTCCTGTCTCCCTGGGTCCCCACCCCATCCATCTGGAGAGGCTCTGGGGGAACAAGTAGTCAGCTTATCTTGCTCATTTGGGACCCAGGCTATGCTGCCCCGAGCTGTAGCACAGAGATTCAAAGACTGGAGCTACAAGGGGAGAAAAACACAGCGGAGAAGGAGTAGGACCAGGGGGACAGAGATCTAGAGGAAAGAGAGGAGAGAAAGGAAGGGGGTGAGAGAGAGGAAGGAGGAGAGGGAGAGGGAGGGGGGAAGGGAGAGAGACCCAGAGAGAGGAAACCAAGAATGAGGGATGGCACAGAGTGGTGGATGTCAGACATGCAGAAAGAGGGAGAGATGTACTAAAGAGAAGAGAGAGAGAGAGAGAGAGAGAGCGGAAACCATGTAGCCTTGAGCCCAAGGGTCAACCTTTCTGTTCTCTGAGTCATAACAGACTCTAAGCCATGGCGTCAGCATCCCTCACAGCCAAGGAAGGTCACCACACTCCTGGAGGTGCTCTGTGTTTCCTAGGGCAGAAACCCAAGGCTGTAAAACGCTGTGGCTTCCCCCAAGGTCACACAGAACGTCAGAGGGCCAGGCCTGGCACCGGCCTGCCTGTTCACCCCCACAGCTTCTGGTGTGCAGGTATTACCAGAGGCCACGGGGCCTGTGTCTTTTTGTTTCCTTTTGTCTTTTGAGACAGGGTCCTTCTGTGTAGCCCGTGGAACTCACTTTGTAGACCAGGCTAGCTTTGAACTCACAGAGATCCTCCTGCCTCTGCCTCTCAAGTGCTGGAATTAAAGGTTTGGGCCACCACCGCCTGGCAAGGCCCTGCCTGCATCTCATAGAGGAGGAAGCTGATATTGGAGGGAGCAGTATTATCCTGGGCTACAGAGAGAAACGTTTTTGGAGTCTTCTGGGACTGAGAGACAGTTTAGGGAAGAGGAGAGGTTACAATTGCTAACAGAGATCAAGGTATTTGACTGGCATTAACTTATTAAAGCCTGTTCACTGGTGCCGAGTGTTGAGTTATTTTTGATAGCGATATCACCTGCTTCAGTCACATGCAACTCTTGCTTAAGACCAGAGGGTAAAGCATCTCAGGGGGACTGCCAGGAGGATCTGCCTCCTTTGAGACATCAGACATCAGGGAAAGGATGTGAGAGGAAGAGGCCCTGTTCACCGCCAGCCATCTTGCTATACAAGCGAAAGGAGGGAGGGCGGGGAGGGCGTGATGGTTGGTGCTGGACATGACCGAAGCTCAGGGTGGTCGCTTCTCTTTTACATAGACTCACATCCAGTCGTAGATATGGAGACTGACCTGCACACAGGCACCAAGGACAGATGGAGGGCACCAACTCGATCACAGGAGACATGGAGGAGAGGATGGGTGCAGACAGATGCCAGGCAGAAGAGAAGCAGGGTTCAGAGAGCAAGGAGATGGGGAGGGGGAGGAAGAGGAAAGGAGACCAAGAAAAGAGACAGAATTTCCCTCTTCTTTACAGACTTCTCCCTTGAGACTGGAGTTGGAGCCCCTTGGTAGGGATGTCAGGAAAGAGAAGTCAGAGGGGTGACCCAAGTGGACACCCAGGCTAGGAAGTGTCCCTTCCCACCTCCAATAAACAACTGGAGTGGGCTCTGAGTCACCCTGGCTGGGATGGCAACTTGTGGGGAAAACCCTAATCTGGGGACACCCTTCCTGCCACTTTGCCATGCTATATTTAGTTTGAGGGGATGGGTGCTGGGTGACCCCCCCAAGGCAAGTGTCAGCTTTCCTCCTAAATATAGCTGGGGGTAGGGGAGCCAGAGTCTCACAGAGGGCCATGGGAGAGCAAAGGGCCACCCAAGGGACTGTCCAGCTGCAGTGATGCCGGCCCTGCTCGAGGTCTCCTGCCTTTCCCTCCGAGGTCCACTTCTTGGACTATTTCCCTCCCTCCGGGGCTCTGGCTCTTCTGGCCGAGTTTTTCTCCCCTCTGTCTTCTTTCTCTTCACTATGGGTCACAGTTCTCCAAGCCCACCATGTTCTCCTCGCTCTAATTACCTTGAGGTTTTCTTACCCGCCCTGAGACTCCCTGGTCCCCAGCCAGGAAATTCCAGGATAGACGACTATGTGGGGGAGCCCCACAGTCACTGTCTCCGGCCTTATCACTGCACAAGCCCAGCTGGCTAATGTCTGGCAGGGAGATCCAGGAGGGGAGACAGGAGGAGAGGGTGGGAACCTGTCCTAGACACCATAGCAATTCCAGGCCTGAACCGGGGACTGAAGGAAAAGCCTGGGGCCTGGACCGCCGTGTCTGAGGGAGGAGGGCTGGGTTCTGAACACGGGTCTGAACCCCGGTGTCTGAAGAGGGAGGGCTGGAGCCCGCACCCCTAGGTCTGAGGGAGGAGGGGCGGGGTCTGGACCCCAGTGTCTGATGGAGGAGGGCTACAGCCCCGACTCTGGAACTGAAGTTGCCCAGGCCCGGCTTCCGAGGTGCCGGCACGCGCGTGCTAGGCGGGCTCCCCCGCCCCTCCTCCGCCGTCGGGCGCCGCCCCGCCTCCTCCCCGACCCAGGCCCTCCCAAGCGCGAACGGCGAGTAGCCGGCTAGCAGCGGGTGTCCGAGCTGCCAGCGAGCCGGAGGAGGAGCCGCGGCGGCGCCAAGGGCAGCCAGGGAGCAGAGAAGGGCGCCCCAGGTAAGCGCTCCGCGCCTCCTCCGGCAGATGCCGCCTTCCAGGTCGCCCAGCCCCCGGGTAGGGAGGGACGGGGGCGGGGCCGACAGGGGCGGGGCTTGGCGGAGGAAACTGAGGCAGGACGGAAGTGTCCAAATGGTAGAACCGATCTCCTCCAAGCGACTCAGGAGTAGGGATCCCCAGTCCAGTTTTCCTGGATGGAGAAGCAGGGCGTCCCCATTTATAAGCACCTTGGAGGAGCGGCCGCAACCCCAGAACCTGTGGGTCTGAGGGAGGAGGCGGCTGGAGTCCAAGAAACCTAGTCTGCAGGGGGAGGCATGTGGGGAACCAGAACATCCTCGCTGAGGGAGGATGGTTCTGGGGCCTGGGACCCATGGGTCTGAGGAAGGAGGCAGCTGTGAGCCTGGACACCCAGTCTGAGGGAGGAGGCAGCGGGTACCCGCACTCCCCGTGCTGGTGTGGTCAGCCTCTGCCCCTGCTCACACTCCGAACTTCCCATTCCCCCCCTCGGAGCCTGGCCAGACAGACACTCCAGGTATGCGCAGTCGGAGTCTTGGGCGGGCCCTGGCCTGTCCTGCGAGGAGCGAACATTCCAGGAAGCAGCCTCGGGGACCCGGGGCCCTGAGCGTGGGCCGGCAGGGACCCGGGTGTCCAGGCCAGCCCCACCCCCGCCGCGTCCGGTGCAGGGGCGGGAGGAGGGGATGTAATCTCTTCCAGTTGCCTCACCTGCCCCTCCTTTCTGCACCCCACCCCCATCTGCTCCCCATCCCTCCAGAGCTCTCACCTGCACCGGGAAGGGGCCTCCGGAGTGGGCGGGGCCTCCACTCCAGGGTACCCCAGGCTTTCAGAGACTCGGGAAAGGGTGGCTTTTTTGGGGGGTGGGGGGCGTGCCCTTCCCCCGTCTGCCTATGTAACCGGTTTCCTTCCTCCCACAGGTGGTTGCCCCCTCCCTCTCCTGAGATGTCAGGGAGGAGACTACCTGTTTCCTACACAGGGGCCCCACAGAGCTCGGGGGCCCCCATCCCCAGAGTGAGGAGGTGGAGGTGCTGCTGACAGGTCTGGTATTCATTCATCTGCTGCTTTCCAGTCCTGGGCCAGCTTCTAGAATGTTCTAGCCTCTCCATCTCCCTCCCAGCATCTCCCGGCACCTGGGTCAGTCTCGCACTCAGGGGTTTCTCTGGGTTACAGGACACGGGGGCCAGATGGCATTGCCCAGCATCCAGTCCACGCCACTTGCCGGCTGTGTGACCCGGTAGAAATCGTTTCTCCTTCTGTTTGACTGTACAGCCCTGGCTGGCCTGGAACTCACTGTGGAACCAGGGCTGGCCTCAAACATGTGGCCCTCTTCCCGCCTCTGCCTCCTGGGTGCCGAGTTGACAGGTGTCCATCCCCACACCCAGCTTTGGCTCTTCATTCACACCAGCTGAATAGTTAGTATTAATCTAAAAGTTAAGCATTCTCCAAGTTCTAGAACACAGGGTGCCCTAAGGTCCTCCCACAGTCTGCCAGGCTGACAGCCGTGGGGGGGCACAGGGGGGACCCTGACTCCTATTACCCAGGCGTCTTCCTTCTTCTCGGTTTTCAGGTGTGCAAGCCATGCTCCCTCACCACTCCCGCTCTTTCCTCCTTTTCCTTTTCCTCCTCCCCAGCGTCCCCATGGAGCCCCAACCCCCATCCTCCACCTTGCCCCCATTTCTGGCCCCTGAGTGGGACCTGCTGTCTCCCCGCGTGGCCCTGTCAAGGGGCGCCCCTGCTGGGCCCCCTCTCCTCTTCCTGCTGGAGGCCGGAGCCTATGGGGAGCCGGCGGCGACCCCAGCCAACCGCAGCCGGCGTGGGGTGAGTGAGACTGCGCCCGCGAGCCGCCGGGGTGAGCTGGCGGTGTGCGACGCAGTGAGTGGCTGGGTGACGGACCGGCGGACGGCGGTGGACTTGCGTGGGCGCGAGGTGGAGGTGCTGGGCGAGGTGCCTGCAGCAGGTGGCAGTCCCCTGCGTCAGTACTTCTTCGAGACGCGCTGCAAGGCCGAAAGCGCTGGGGAAGGCGGCCCGGGTGTGGGCGGAGGGGGTTGTCGCGGCGTGGATCGGAGGCACTGGCTCTCAGAATGCAAGGCCAAGCAGTCCTATGTGCGGGCGTTGACTGCAGACTCCCAGGGCCGCGTGGGCTGGCGTTGGATTCGGATCGATACAGCTTGCGTCTGCACGCTGCTCAGCCGAACAGGCCGGGCCTGAGGACTCCAGCTTGGGAACTGCTCAGGTTGAGGAAAGAAAAGAGCTGGATGCTAAAGGACCTCAGAGGCGACCTGGCTGCTCTACTGTGCCTTCTGATTGAGAACTGGAAAAAAAAAAAAATCAAATCTCTCATTTTTGAGAGCTCAATCCGTGTGGAATGTTTGATGAAACCAAGTGGAGTTTGAAGGGATGAATAGGAGTTCTCCTGGAGGAACTTGACAGTAATAATAATAGCCAATGATTGCTATCTACTGTTTATTAGACCTAATACTTAACTCTCTGACCATTCCAACATCAGAGGATCCTGGCTCACCCTGAGAAGAGGGACCAGGAAGGAACGTGTGAAAAAGGGATGTGAGCAGGGACTGTTTGCCTAGCATGTATCAAGTCCTGGGCTCTATCCTGAGGACCACATCATAAACCATGTACAGTGGTGGAAATCTGCAATGCCAGCACTTGGGAGGTAAAAGCAGGCAGATCAGGAGTTCAAAGTCATTCTTAGCTACATAGGGAGTTTGAGGCTAGCCTTGTCTACATGAGAACTTATCTCAAAAAAAAAAAAAAAAAAAAAGAAAGAAAGAAAAAAATAAAAAGGAGTGGGCTTTGTTGTGATACATGCCTGTAATCCTAATACTCGAGAGGCTGCAGACAGGATTGCCTCTAGTTCCAGGACAGCCTGGGTTGCATAGACTGGCAGGCAGGGGCACGGGGTGCAGGGGGTTGGGGGGATGGGTCGTGGGAACATGATGGAAGCAACTGGCCCTAGAACCTCGAGGAGGTGGTCAGTGGGGACCATCATGGTGGAGCTGGGGTTGAAATGAGGAGCCTGACCTGGCCAAGGCAGACAGGTGTCGGAATACAGCACTCTGCTTTGAGTGGTGAGCATCCAGAGAAGTGCAAGCAGGCTTGGATGCCTCATGCCCAGAGCAGACCTAGTCTTTTTTGTTTAGTTTTGATTTTGGAGACAGGGTCTCATGCAGCTCAGGCTGGCTTTGAACTCACGACTGAACTCCTTATCTCCTGCTCCCCCTCCCAAATGTGACATTACAACTTATGCAGTGCTGGGGTTGGAACCTGGGCCTCCTGCATGCCGGGCAAGCATGTCATCGCCTGGACCCCACCACACACACACACACACACACACACACACACACACACCTTTTTTTTTTTTTTAAGATTTATTTATTATATAAACAGTGTTCTTTCTGCAAGTTTGCCTGCACACCAGAAGAGGGAATCAGATCTCATTACAGATGGCTGTGAGCCACCATGTGGGTGCTGGGAATTGAACTCAGGACCTCTGGAAGAGCGAGCAGTCAGTGCTCTTAACCTCTGAGCCATCTCTCCAGCCCCCACACATCTCTTTTTAAAAATGTCTTGGGACAGGTTCTCACGCAGCTCAGGCTGGCCTAGAACTGGAATATGTTGCTGAGGATGACCTTACATTTTTTAAAGATTTCTTTAATTTTATGTGCATTCGGTGTTTTGCCTTCATGTATGATGTGCATCATGGTGGTGTCTGCAGTGGCCAGAACAGAATATTGGATCCCCTGGAACTGGAGTTACAGATGTTTGTGAGGCACCATGTGGGTGCTGGGAACTGAACCCTAGTCCTTTGCAAGAGCAGCCAGTGCTCTTAACTGTTGATCCATCTCTCCCGACCCACCTTCATCTCAAGTGCTTGGATCACAGGTGTGTGCATCCACACCTGGGAGACAGGGAGGGCCTCTCTACAGTAGACCAGGCTGGACTGACAGCCTTGTGTTGGAGCAACAGCCTATGGCACCGCAGGAGGGGGTCTAAACATTCTTTGGAGGCCAGCTTCTCCCACCCTGAGTGAGCCTGGACCACTAGCCAGGCAGAACCTGCCCCTGATGCTCTGAGGGTGGCCTTATTCCCATCCTCTAACCACCTCCCTCTGTCTCTCTGACTTCCTGTCTCTTTTCTGTGGGTGAGGAGCCCCTTTTTTTGTTTCCTGGTGTATTTCCCACCCCCACCCCCGTCGCCCAGCCTCCATACCCAGGTGGAAGTTTTCAGCCAACTGAAAGGCAGGCAGCCCTGGGGACGCTCGCCCTTCAGCCTTCATGGAAAAGAGCTGTCTGGAAACTGTTACCCCGAGGTAGGCAGGCCTGGCAGAAGAGGAGGCAGCCCCAGGGCCAGGGGCCCTGCAGGAAAGGGGCGTTTAGTTCTCCACCCTCTGAATCAGCCTGTCTCCGTGTGTGCTGTCCCCGCCCCCCCCCCCCCCCCGACCTCCCGCCTCCTTTCTCCTCCTCTCTTGGGAGTCTCCACCCTTCCCCACATATCTGTGTCTCTGTGCCGGTCTTAGGGTCTCCTCCATCCTCCTCTTCCAAAACCTTAGTCTGAGTTCCCTGAATTCTCCCCACGCCATTGGCTGGGCTGAGGGTGGGCGGGTTCTGTTACGAGGGGCAACGGCTACACCACAACAAGCCACTTCTTGGCTTCCGAGAGTGTGAGAACTATGGCAGGCCGGACACTAGCTCTGCGATATGGGCCCCCTTGTTCCCCCATTTCTGAAACTGAGGTTCCTGGAACTTGGCCCAGCTGGCATCTCACCAGCAGCGGGGTCGCCCACCACAGGATCCCACCGGCACCCTTTCCTCCGCCCATTCTACAGGTGAGAGGACCCAGGGCCCAGGAAAAGGGTGCTGTTCACAAACCCGTGTGCTGGGAGGAAAGAGGACTAAAGGGTTAGACTCTGGGTTTGAACGGGGCGGGGCCCGGGAGCCTGCCTGCAGGCCAGGAGCTGGAGGAAGGAAAGGGGAAGCCTCCTTGGGTCTTTGGGCTGAACTATGCACCTTCTCCCCAGCCTACGGTCCTGACACCCCTGCCCGAAGCCGTGAGGCACGACCCGCGCATCTGGGCCTTTGACGAAGTCATCAGCAGATGGGAAACCACCTCAGGCTCGGCACACAGGCTCAAGACACACGGTGGGCCCTGTGCTCAGCCCAAGGCAGCAGAGCACGAGGACCCTGGGCGGGTACTTGGGATCAAGTCTTTGGCAGAGAAGGTAGGGTTCTGGAATCCTGCAGCCTGGTGGATGGAGAGCTGGACACGGAAGCCCCTGCTTGCTCACCTTGAGTCTTTGGACCACCTTCTTGTAGCTAAGAAGACACCAGGGTTGGGGTGTCCCCCTGGACACAAAATACCAGATCAGCGAGACGAAGGCAGAGTACACGGGCTGCCCAGGTCTGGACCAGAGTGCCCCTCTCTTTGTGGAGCCCCAACCCCCGGCGCTCGCTGACCACCACCGTGGGGGCCCTTCCCAGGTAGAGCAAGCGAGCTTGGACCTGTGGGAAGGAGCCTGGGCTGTCCAGAGGGTTAGGGATCAGACTCAATTGCTGGGCTGGGGAAGCTTGCACTCGAGGGTGCAGCTAAAAGGTATTGGATTAGGGTCAGGATACTGACACTTGACCTCAGGAGGAGGCTCAATGTTGCTTCTGAGGCTGTGGGGTGCTGGTGCAGTGAACGAAGGTAAGTAGTTGCTCCTCAGATCTGGACTAGAATATTCTGAGACAGGGTCAGGTTAGCAGACGGAAGTTAGGTTTACAGGCAAGGAAACAGTTGGGTGCGATTGTTATCCAAGATGCACTTAATGTCCAGTGTCTGGGTAACTGGACTAGGAGGGAACTGGAAAGGGGGTGTGGCTGCAGCTGGAGTTTGGGGTTTTGGCCAGTGTTTAAGATAGAGTGCAGGGCTCCCGAGGACCCTGATTTGAGGCACAAAGCCTGAGACTAGTGGGAGGGCTTTGATAGGGTACACCCAATATCCTTCTTGTCCACTTCCTTTCCCGATGCTCCTCAGGCCCTAGTCCCCTGGACGAGAAATCCAGAGCTGGCTGGCCAGCCCTTTACAGTGGGGAAGACGGGTGTCCTGGGCCGCCTCCAGCCCTACCTGACCACCTCTTTACGTGACTTCTCCAGGTGAGCCTCTCCCCTCTCCCCTGCAGCTCCAACTGCAGACACAGGAAGCGCAGTACTGACCCAAGCTCCACTCTGGAGTTCAGAACCCAGAGCTCCCTCCAAGGCGGCAAGAGCCCATTTCCAGGATCCGAACTCTGCTGCTCTTGGTCCTATTCTCCTGCTGTTCCACCCACAGGAAGGAGCTGCCTGGACACCCTGGCCAGGACAGAGTGGCGAAGTCACAGCCCCCCCGCCGCGTTAAGCTGCACCTGCCAAGGGAGCGCCTAGCTCGGGCATGCCCCGTGCCACCAGCTGTGCCGTACCTAGGGGCCCTGCCTCTGACCCGGGAGTCTTATGGGCCCTCGGTGCACCCGCTCCGCAAGCTGGACCGCTTTTGCCCACTAGAGGCCCCCTGGGGGGGCCCCCACCTGAAGCCAGTGCCTGGCATCTACAGCGTGCCCAAGGCCTACTGCACTGAGAACTCCCGCTATGGGAGTGCCAGGGCAGAGCTGGTGTGAGCATGTGAGCCCTGCCCACCAGGCAGACATACACTCCAGCCTCGGATTTGTGGGTTGTGGGCAGGTCAACCCAGGCATACCCCGCGATTGCAGAGGAGCCTCCTCCGGGCGGAGCTTACTGATCAAGGCGTTTTATAGCTGAAACCACACCCATTTCTGGACCCACGCATCCTGATTAGGGAGTTGGGTGAGGGGCGGTTGCTCCACCTCTGGTCGAAGGTGTCTGGGTATAGTTGGAGGCCCACTTGGCATGGGGGACCTAAGGCCGTAGCTGTACCTTCCATAAGGTTGCACCGAGGCATGAGAATGAGCTAGCCTCCAGCACCTTAGGGGCCCGGCCAGCAGCCTACAGGATACTCTCCCCTTTCCCCTCCCGTGACGGGGGGGAAGGAGCCAAGGGTCCTTCCTGCACCCCCAACGTCCGCTAGGCTCACACCTGGGCTGAGTATGAGGCCAGTCACCATGACACTGGAGCTGGTTCCTCACTTCCCTGACCTTGTCTGTCTCTCGCCCCCAAAGAGATTAGTGTCCAGGTTACCCAAGCCTACAGCCGCTGCTTGGTGGCCTTGCCACCCCCACAACCTGCAGGTATAAAGTCAGGTGGCCAAGGTAGGGAAGGCATCAAGAATGGAGAGACTCCAGGTAAGAGTGTAGGCCCGGGACGTCTCCCAACTCCACCAGACCCTGGCTGAACAGATGGACAGCCCTGTGACCTGTGTGTGTGTGGGGGGTGTCCTAGCTGGTGGGCTCCCAGCAGGACAGATCTGGGTCTGATGGCAGGGGATGGGCCCTGAAGGCCAGGATCTATATTATACTGAGTGGGTCCAGAGCCCGGGATGAAAGTCCAGGGCTAGGCTGAGACACTGGCTATGTCCCAGGGGCTGCTACTGTGGCTGTTGCTGAGCCCAAGTGTGGTAGGGGCCTCCAGGGGCCCCCTGCGGCCACTGTGCCGGCCTGTCAACGCGACCCTGGCTGCAGAGAACGAGGCCTGCCCAGTCTGTATCACCTTCACCACCAGCGTCTGTGCCGGCTACTGTCCCAGCACGGTGAGCTCACCACGTGGGCCGGGGCCTCGGCCAGACTCACGACAGGCGGCACCCGGGCAGGGGCCATAGCTCCTGCGGGGGTTGGGAGGACCGGGCGGATATTCAGCGCAGAGCCAGGGTGCCGGAGCATTCAGCACTGTTTTTCTCCCTGGGCCCCAGGTTCGAGTACTGCCGGCTGCCTTGCCGCCTGTGCCCCAGCCTGTGTGCACCTACCGTGAGCTGCGCTTCGCGTCTGTCCGCCTCCCTGGCTGCCCCCCTGGTGTGGACCCCATGGTCTCCTTCCCCGTGGCCCTCAGCTGCCGCTGCGGGCCCTGCCGGCTCAGCAGCTCTGACTGCGGGGGTCCCAGGGCTCAACCGCTGGCCTGCGACCTCCCCCACCTCCCCGGCCTCCTCTTCCTCTGAGGAGCTGGCAGGTCTTCCACCTGCCCCTCCCAATAAAGGCTACTTTACAACTGCACTGGGGTGTCCTGTGGGCTGAGGAACACAGCCGGGCTCCAGTTTCCAACCATTTTATACAAAGTCACAGTGTCAGAACTTGTAGACAACAAGGGGGGAGGGCTGAGTGGAGGTCAGCTCAGGAGGTGTCCATTGTGTCGCCTTCTGTGGAGAGGGGAGCCAGGCGTGAGTGAGGTCCAGGGCGCTCCCATGGAGCCCTCTCCCACAGTGGCAGCAGCCTGGGTGGCTGGGATACTCACTGAGCTCATTGAAGAGGAAGGCATCTTGGTATTCCTTCATGTACTGTGTGGAGCGGGACTCGTCCAGGAAGAGGGAGTATACACGTTTGATGTCGTCCACCTGCACCTCTGTGCCCTAGGGACAGGTGGGACTCAGCTTGTGTCAGCATGAGGTCATGGGTCCGACCCCCACCCCAGTTTTCTTCTCTAAGATCACTGTGGTTCTCGGTTCCCACTGAATGCCCATGTGCCGTCCCTTCGGCCCTCCAGGCTAACTTGATGGCTCACCTTTCGTTTCCGGCACACCAGGCTGGCCGCTGTGATAAGCTGGATGGCGTAGCGCAGGGAGGTCTCCAGGCCAATGCGGGTCAGCACTGTGTAGGCATCCTCACTCATCTCCACATCCTCCTCCTCACAGCTGTGGGGAGGCAGGCCTCAGCCAGGCAGAACAGCACAGCAGCCCACCCATCCCCTCAGAGCGTGCACACACACACACACACACACACACACACACACACACACACACACACACGACACGTCGCAGAACCACAGATAAGGAGGTTAAAAAGCTCTGCAGGCACAGGGGGGGTCTCCCGCCCCCGCCCCCCAGCTCTCCCCATGGGTAGGATGCCACACTGGTCTTCCCAGATACAGAAGTCTGGGGGAATCCCTCCCATCCAATCTCCGTGTCCCCCATAAAGGGGCCAGGGGTGCCCCACCGGATGCGCAGAATCTGCTTGGTGTCCTTCTCACTGTAGGGGGATGTTGACACAATGAGCAGGCGGTCTAGCAGGTCAATGGGGATGCCATGGGGGCTCTGGTAGCTGGTGCCTCGGATCCTAGGGGTCAGGAAGGACTGTTAATGGGTGTTCCGGGAAACCGTGCTGGCCATCACACCCACCCGAGAGCTAAGTAACTAACTGCATGAGCACTCTTATCACCTGTAGGCACCGGCCTCCCCAGCAGGCTAGCGGCTGCCTGTTCCCTGCTGCCCAGGGAATTCTTGGTGGGCAGTGGGACCCACAGCAATCTGCTCCAGTCACAGGCAGTTTAGCCACAGCTAGGATGCTGATCTCCAGCTGCCAGACTCCAACCTCCCACTCACGCACTCTCCGGGCCCGGGGAAAGCTGGCACACTGACTGGGGACGGCAGGGGACATCAGAGGACAAAGCGATTGGGAGCAGGACCTCGCTCAGCCAGTGCGGACCTCACAACTGGCTGCCCTCGGTGCCCTGGTCTACAGCTGCCCCTCCTGCACCCTGCCACCCTAAACCTATGGCCTTGGGCAAGTCGACGAGTCTGCTGCCTACTGTGAAGAGGGAGACGGAATGGGGAGAAGGAAGAGCAGAGCCGGTGAGGTTGCCGGGCCACAGCCTCTAGTGCTGTCTGCCCTCTGCATCCTCACAGCCACCTCTAACTCCAGTGCCAGGGGATATGACGCACTCTTGTGGCATCGTGGGTACCACATGCCTGTGAGCGTATACACAGACACACACAAAAGTAAATCAGAAAAGGGGTTGAGGAGATGGTTAAGAACACACACCGCTCTTGCAGAAGCCTCAGGTGGGCTCCCAGTACCCACACTGGGTAGCTCATAACTGCTTGTAAGTCCAGCTGCAGGGAATCTGACCTACTGTTATGGACTGGGCACACTCCTCAATCACACTTGCACACCCCCCCTGCCACATAATGGGGGAGGGGATGCCATGGTAAAAACATGAGACAGGCTGATGTGCTTGATGAAGCTCATGAGCCACCACCAGAGGGAGACTGGCCGCCGAGCCCTGTCCCTCCTGGCTCCCCAAACCCAGGTCCTCTGCAAGAGCACTATGTACTCTTAACCTGGGAACCATGGCTTCAGACCTGTTTTCTTTGAGAAAAGGGTCTCATGTAGCCCATGCTCAGCCTCCACAGTGCTAGGACTGCTGCTGGAGTGGACGCGCCACAGTATCTTGAGGTCAAAGTATCTGGGTCTGAGTGACCTGACTACCACAGCAGTTTGTAACATGTCTAATAGACGCTCCTGTGCCCAGCCTCTTTGGGTGCCTTGACCAACAGTTCTGAACTGCACGTGGGACAGATTTTCTATCTGCCCAGGACTGTGGGGACAACGGCGAAGGCAAGCTCGGAGAGGAGGTGCTAGGGTCCCAACCATGGCACTCAGCAGACAGTCCATTTACCCACAGGCTACCATCAACCCCCGGTCCAGAGTCCCTCTTCACCCAGAAACCTCGACAGCTCCTCACCGGGTGATGCCTCGGTTGGTGGCCATGATGAGGACAGGGGCCATGTCACTCTCCAGGGCCCGGTTGAGGAAAGAGAAACTCTCAATGTCCAGCATGTGGACCTCGTCGATGAACAGCACCTGGAAGCCGTCGGGGCACAGATCAAGCTCACCTCCACCCCTTTCTTTCCCCAGGTCATAGCTGCCCCCCCAGTTCTAGGCACTCACCCCAGGGATGATCTCCGCCTTGCCTTCCTCCCTCCACTCAGCCACCTTGGCATTGATCTGTTCTCGGACTTCGGACTTGATCTCCCCTGTGTCTCCTGCGGGAGACGGGGGCATCAGTGGACTAGAGACTGTGTCCAGGACCAGGGGTGGGCAAAGACAGAGGAAGACAAATGCCACGGAGGAGGGCTGTAGTGCAGCAGGCCCAGGACCCTGGAACACCCCACACAAGACAGAGGAGGGACCTGAGGAGGGACTCAGGACAACGCAGGGAGTGATAAACCCAAATGGAGCACAGAAGGCAAACAGGAGGTCTGGGAAGAAAGACCGAGGAGGTGCTGTGCCAGGAGAGGAGAAAGCTGACCTGAGAAAAGGGCCAGAAAGCCCTGAGTCCGAGAGTTGATGACGTCAATCTCGTGGAGGGACACGGTGTGCACCACCTCCTTGCGTTTCTGCAGCTCCCCGTCTGGGCACTGCACGAACTTAGTCTAGAGGGCCGAGGGCAGGGGTGAGGGCAGCAGGGCACAGGCCCCGGGGCCCCACACCGGGAGATACCATAGCATCCAGACCCCTGATGTGACAAGATATAGAGATGTCCCAGTGCCAGGTGAGGGGTCAGCCAGTACCTGGGAGCCCATGGCGTCATAGTCGCGAGCTCTTGTGAAAGAGCGGCCCAGCTTGGAAATCTTGCCGGTGGCCTTGTCAATAGTGATCACATCCCTGCAGGAGCAATAGCAAAGAGTGAGAGGCCCAGGTGGTGGGGGCGCACGCCTTTAATCCCAGCACTCGGGAGGCAGAGGCTGAGGCAGGCGGATCTCTGTGAGTTCGAGACCAGCCTGGTCTACAAGGGGAATTCCAGGACAGCCAGGGCTACACAGAGAAACCCTGTCTTGGAAAACAAAACAGAATAAGAAGACTCTCTCACTGCCCCAGCCATCTTCATGGCCCCAGTGGCTCACCCAGCCTGGACCTTGTCCTTGGTCAGAGACTCGATCATCTTGGTGCCCAGATCGTAGATGGTCTCCATCTCTGTGGTCTTGAGGGTCAGTTTGCCCACCTTGGACCCCTGAGGGGACACACCAGGAAATGCTTAAAGAACCTCATCCCTTTGTGGCCACAGCTTCAAAATTGCCATGGCACAGGAAGCTCGTGGAGGGGATAGCCTTGGAAGGTGGCTACCTGGGTACCAAACTGTACCCCCAATGTGTGCTGCTGCATCACTGTGAGCCCTAAGAGTGGGGGGAAGTGCCAAGTGCTGGCATGGCTCTCCGTGCCCCAATGAAGGGCACTAAGCCCTGGCCCCAGACCCTCTACTACTGAGCTGCGCATCCTCAGCCCTATTCTTATGTTTCTGAGACAAAGTATCACAAGACCTCCTGCCTCAGCCTCCCCAACATTTTAACCACAGCAGAAAACAAGCATTTTTGTTGATTACAAAGCGAAGACAACTGAAACGGGCCAGCACACGGCTCGGTGGGCAGGGCTTTAAACCAATCTTAATGACCTTGGAACCCGCATGGTAGAAGAACTACTCCCACAATTTATCCTCTGACCTCTACACACACTAAATAAATGCAAAACCAAAAGAAAACAAAACCTTTTATAAAAGGTTAATTAAAAAAAAATCCTGCTGGGAGGTGGCACACCCCTTTAATCTCCGCACTCTGAGGCAGAGGCAGGCGGATCTCTGAGTTCGAGGCCAGCCTGGTCTACAGAGGGAGTTCCAGAACAGCCAGAGCTACACAGAGAAACCCTGTCTTGAAAAATTAACCAAACAAACAACCCACATTCTCCTCAGGACATAAGCATGCTTTATACTACTCAGGCCTGGTTCAGGGAATCAACTACCTGTTTCTGGCCCCTGTAGAGTAGGAGGCACCGTTAAAGGCGGACTAAGGAGGAACCTGGGCTTATCTGTACATAAATATTTTAACGTTTGATTCTCTTTAATTGCAAGCATATGTGTGTCTATATGAGGATTTGTGCACGTGAGTGCAGGGGCCCAAAAAGCCAGAAGAAGGTATTGGGTCTCTAGAACTGCTGTCGCAGGTGGCTGTGGGTGCTGGGAACTGAACTTGGGTCCCAGATTAGCAATACATGTTCTTACTCACTGAGTCATGAAAGAGAAAAAAATCATAGCTATATATGCACAAAACCCTGAGGTCCTTCCCCAGCACCACACAACCCAGGCACGGTGAGGCCTAGGAGCCTAGCTCTCAAAGGTGGGGCATCAGAAACTCAAAGTCACCTTTAGTTATATAACAAGTTCAAGGCAAGTCTAGGCTACATGAGACCCTGCATTTAAAAAAAAAAAAAAATCGGGTAGAGGGCTGGAGAGATGGCTCAGCAGATAAGAGCATTTGGATCCCAGTACCCATGCTAATAAATAAACAAATAAAATATAATATGATAATAATAAATCAGGCATGGCCACATGCAGGCCAGTGCTGCTGGGGATGAAAAACGGGTCACAGGAGCTTTCTGGCTGCCAGCCTAGTTCTAAGTCAGAAAGAGACCTTGTCTCAAAGAAAGAAAGCGGCGTGACAAAGCAGGACACCTGACATCATCCTCTAGTCTCTGCATGTGTGAACACGTGTGCACACACACAAGTACACGCAGGGCTGGGTGTGGGGTGCACATCTTTAATCCCAGCACTCGAGGCAGGAGGGTCTGAGGGTTCAAGGCCAGCCTGGTCTATATTGAGATCCTTTCTCAAAAACAACACACACGCACGCACGCACACAACGAAAAAGAGGAGGGTCCCACGACACACGAGTGGAAAGTGACCACGGTGAGGTCAGTGGGCTGGACCACTTCTTTCCTCAGGCATCCAATAGAAACTGAAACGTCACATGAAGAACCAGCAGCAAGCGTTTGTTTATTTATTTATTTATCAAAATAGAGTTTCTCTCCATAGCCCTGGCTGTTCTGGATCTCGCTCTGTAGCCCAGGCTGGCCTCGAACTCACAGAGATCGGCCTGCCTCTGCTTCTGCCTCCCGAGTGCTGGGATTAAGGCATGCGCCACCACGCTCAGCTGCAACACAGCACTTCAAAACCAGGAGATCACCCACTGCCCTACACTCCTACTGATACAAAGCATCCAGAACCCGCAGGTCCAGAGGCGGGAAGAGATCACGTGGCTGGGGTAGGAGGAAGTCAGGGCTGTTGGTAGACATGTGTATGTTCTCATGGGGTAATAGAAAGTTCTAGAACCAGACAGAGGTGGTGATGGCTGCATGACCACCAAGCCACTCGCTCTGAAACGGCTGGTTTCTACTGAGCGGGCCGTGGAAGGGCCCCGCACGGCCCGGACCGGAGGCCCCACCCTAGCAACTCCTGCAACGGAAGTTCCAAGAGCCTCTAGACTCGATGCATCAGCCCTGTGCAACCTCACCTCAGTCCTTAGAGACGATTTCAGACCAACTGCAAAGCAGGACGAAGGAGAACCTATTAGACTGTTTACTCTCTAAATTCAAACAGTGCATTAACTTTAAAGGCAGGAAATAAGACAGCCGGGCAGCTGCCGAGGGCACACGGGGCCTTAGGTTTGACCCAGCACAGAAAATCCCAGAAACTCCCTATAACCAGGCAGAACAAAGCCAAGTGCCAGACAGACAGACAGACAGACGCATCTGGGTGACGTTGGAAGCAGGAAGTGTGCGGAGGTAGGTCACCTGTGGGCCTCAGAGCAAAGGAGCTCTGCAGGAAGAGAAACATCTGGTTCTTGGTCCCCACAGTAACTCATCAGCTCACACACTCATTTGGCTAGCTTCTCGTTTTACAAGAAAGTCCACCTCGGCCCTGGGACACCCTGCCCTTTGGCTGGAGGTGGCCTGGCCATGAATATGGGTGATGTAGGAACTGTTGAGACTGAGACTCACCGTGCCTGTGGCTGGCCGGTCAATCTGGATCTCCACTACCTCTCCTTCAATGATCTCTGTCTCCTCCCTGGGACAGACAACAGAGCCTGGGTCAGACTGGCCCAACACCCTGATTCCCTGAGCAGGATTTTGGGCAAGCAGAGTGGATATCTCACAGGATACTCACTTGATACGGACACCAATGGAACGGCGGAAGGCTTGAGTCAGAGCCTCTGTCTTGCTCATCTCCAGAGAAAAGATCTCACTGCCTGCGATGGCTGTGAACGGTGTGTCGGGACCCAGCGCCTGGGCCATGCCTGGGGAGCAGCGGTCAGGCGGCTGTGACTGCTGGCCCCTGGCCCCGGGTCCCTGACTCGGTGGTGGGCCATGCTCTTCCTGACTCCTCAAAACCATCTGTGCTCTACCCCCTGCCCGCCCACCAGCCCGTTTAGTTTCCACATTCTGCAGTCTTCCACCTTAGCACACACCGCCTTGCAGGGCACGGTGACATGGCCACTTCTTTTGGTGAGTGCTATTTCTGAACCGATTCTGGATGGAGCCCTGACTCTGTGCCTGGCCCCACAGTCTTAGCAGATGTGGGAGTGAGAAGACAGCTGGGTCAGGAGAGCCTCAGAGGCAGAGATGCCCGAGGAGGATTCTGAAGGATGGACAGAGTTCCACAAGGAAGAGAGGCGGCTGGGATCCTCAATCACTAGTGGACTCAGTACAGAGAAGGCTGTCTGTCTGTCCAGTGTTCACCCTCTTCCTTATCCCCAGAACCCCCACTTTATGAAGACAGCAATGATCCAAATTAAAAATTACCAAACAATGCTGGTGTGGTGGCAGCCACCTTCACCCTGCACCCTGGAGGCAGAGGCAGGCGGGTCTCCAGGACAGCCAAGCCTAAGACAGCTAGAGCCGCCGCCTGCTCTGCAGCATGTGAGCTAGAACCACAAATGCAGAAGCACACGCTTCCCCACAGGGCGGCTACACCTGAGGCCTGGACTAGAGTGGGGAAGGCTGGAGCTTCAGCAGCCTTCTTGGAATACAAGGTCACCCTAACATAGCAACAGAGAAGTAGAAAATGTTGAGGCTAGAAGTCAGGGGACCCCGTATAACTGCTCAGTGGCCCCAGACAACTTCCTGATGCTTCTATGATTGTCTGTTAAACAGTTAACCTGTCCCTAACTCCCGAGGAGAACGTCTGCCCCATGAGGCCGCTTACCCATGGCGATGGCTGTCTTCCCAGTGCCTGGCTGGCCAGCAATGAGGACGGCCCGCCCTGCGATTTTCCCTTCTCGGATCATCTCCAGCACCACGCCAGCTGCACGCCGGGCAGCTAGCTGCCCCACCATGCCCTGGGAAGCCTGTAGAGTGGAAGGTGAGAGGACATGGAAAGTGACTGACGGCCTCCAGAGCCACCGCTGTGTTCCCACCCCACCTTGCCTGCTGGAAAAACAAGGTTTTCTTTTTCTTTCTTTTTTTGATACAGGGTCTCACTCTGTAGACCAGGCTGGCCTTGAACTCACAGAGATCTGCCTGCCTCTGCCTCCTAGCACCGGGATTGCAGGTGTGCATTACTGTGGCTGAACTGCTTCAGTGTAGACTCTTTGAGAGTTCTGAAGACAGGAATAGCCCTGCTCAACTTGGCAGGAACAGCCCACGTACCCAGCCCCATAGCTCTACCTGTCTTGGTTCCAAGGCATCATCCAGTCCTAGACCCCGGATGTGGGAGTGAGCGCCTGTGTGGGAGGAAGGGAATAATCACTGGCTGGTTCCAGGCCACGCTGTGTGGACTGAGTCAGGGGCTTCCCTCAGAGCTCAGGCTGCCCTCTCGGTCAAATGAAGCCAGGAAGAGGCCTGAGCATGTACAGTTAAGTGTTCAGCATCCAAGAGCTGAATGATGCTACCAAGGTCCCAGGTACTGGGTCCAAGAACTAACGGTGAGGGCCAGAGTGGGAAGACACTGGTACTCGGTACTCAGGGCTCTTATTCCACATCACCCTGACAAGCCAGAGCATGTGACCATCATTCCCGGGCCCACCCACAGGAATGGGGCACAGACAGCTTAAGGCCCCAGCCCAGACCCCATCCAGGAAGAGGTGAGGACAGGAGCCCCTGTGCACCAGATGGCTCTGTAATAAACCCAAAGAACACAGGTGCCAGACCCAGGCACAACCCACCTCTATGCCACCACACCCTGAAAGTGAGTGTGTCACTTCTGGTGGAGATGGGATTCGGCAAGCCCTGGAACTGTGTGAGTCCTTGGGTCCCACTCAAGCATTGGGAATGGGAGGGTGTTTCATTTCAATAAAGTAGAACTCATCAGCCAGGCATGGCAGTACACATCTGTGACCCCAACACTCAGGAGGTAGAGACAGGAGGTCAGATGTTCAAAGTCACCCTCAGCTACACAGTAGGTTCAGGGCCAGCCTGGTCTACATGAGACTGCCTCAAGAAGAAAAACAAGGCCAGGCGTGGTGGTGCACACTTTGAATCCCAACACTCTGGAGGCAGAGGCAGGCGGATCTCTGTGAGTTCAAGGCCAGCCTGGTCTACAGAGTGATTTCAGGACAGTCAGGCCTACACAGAGAGTAAGTAGAAAGATCCTGCCTCAAAAAAAAAACAAAGCCGGGCAGTGGCGGTGCATGCCTGTAATCCCAGCACTCGGGAGGCAGAGCCAGGCGGATCTCTGTGAGTTCGAGGCCAGCCCGGGCTACAGAGTGAGATCCAGAACAGGCGCAAAGCTACACAGAGAAACCCTGTCTCTAAAAACAAACAAACAAACAAAAACCCACAAAGAAGAACACTTAAAGGATGCAGCAGCTCAGGGGTAGAGAGCTTGCCTAACATGGACGAAACCTCAACAGAGAGCATCCAAGGGCAGTCGTCACCCGCGCAGCGGTCTCTACCAGGTCTTCAGCTGCAACAGGCTCCTGCCCTTTAAACAGGGAAGCATCGATGGCCCATGCTTAAACCACTGTCTTAAGTTTTAGAGACAGGGTCTCACAAAGTTGCCCAGGCCGTCCTGGAACCCATGCCCGGAACCTCAGCCACCACATCTGCCCACAGTCTCTCAGTGACTCTTAACATTCACAAGGGGCAATTGTCTTCGCTCCACTTTGCAGGTCAGAAAACCGAGGTGTTCAGAGTCCACTCATGAGTCCACAGCCCTCTACTATGTCTTAGAGGTGATGAGTGACCTCTGAACAAGTAGGCCAGCAGGACTCCCCAGAGACCCCCGCCAGCCTGCACCCCAGGCTTGCTGCAGGTGGTGAGCTGTGTCTGAGCTGCTCTGAGATTTGGTGACCTCAATAGGGATGGCCGTCTGTTGAGTGCTCTGCAGGCGGGGGCCTGAACCCACCAGGAACGGGGCAGGTCCAGTCCAGCCTCAGGAAGCATCTGACCACAGGCTCTGTGTGCAGGGACATGGCTCAGATGTTCCTCGAACTTCCAGAAACCTCATGGAAGCATCCGGCCTATGGCAGCCAGTATCGCCTGGGATGAGGGCCCCACCACGTCCTTCTTGTCTGCCTGTCTGGACACTCAGCAGCAGTGGTCTCCCCGGTCCTGACCCCGCTCACTTACCAATCCTCTCGATTCTTGTCACATCCCGGATCTCAGGGACTTTGGTGGTGGCTGCCTGCAGGTAAGGAGGATGGATGTGTGAGATTCCCAGGAGCTCCCTTACATTCCTTCCCTCACAGGCAGGCAACAGTCCAGGCGCAGACCCCCACCCCCACCCCACCCCTGTGCTGTCACTAATGGCAGTGATCAGCCCCACTACAGAGAGGCCCAGGAGACTCTCAGACCAGTGCTCTGGTTACTATTAGGTCCATGTCCCACGAAGAGCACAGTCCACACCTCTCTGGCATAACTTGGACTCCATGTTTGCAGTTGAACATGCTAGAGTGCTGTCCACCAAACACCTACCAGGTAGGGCCTCCTGTGCATCTGTGCTCTGGAAGCAGCAGCTAACACCATCCCCTCTCAGAGAAGAGACATGAGAAAAGACCTCCTAGAATGGCTGAGCCCTTGGAATTCTCCACAAAGCAAGCACACCCATGTTCACAACAGCCAAAGCCACACACATCCATATGCTCGGTGACCAATGAGTGAGAAGCAGGAGATGTTCTATTCATTTATGAAATATTATTCAGCCATAAAAAGGAGGAGTGATGCTCTGATACCAGATATGCCTGGGAAGAACACTGAATGGCTGAGTGGGCTCTTCCATGTTGGATCAACAATTAAGAGTACTCCCTGGCTGCTCTTCCGGGGACCAAGATTAAATCCCCTGTACACATGTGGCGTCTCACAATTGTGTATAACTCTAGTTCCAGGAGATCCAATATTCTCTGCTGGCCTCTGCAGGCACAGACTTACATGGAGACAAAACAGCCATACACATAAAAGAAAACATGATTTTAAAGACCTGCATGTTGAATGACTCTTATATGTAGTATCCAAAAGAGATAAGTCCAGAAATAGAAAGTAGAGTAATGGCTGCCAAAGGCTCAGGGAGGGAGGTGTGGGAACACTGGGGGTGTCTGATAAGAGCCTGAGTCAGGAGAAATGCTCTAAATCTGGGGCTAGCCCAAGCTACAGAGTGCAACGAGACAGAGAAATCCAGATGGTAGACCTTTGCACATCTCCAAATATCGTGATGACTCTAGGAAACCACAATGCTCAGCATGCCTCCTCCCTGAACAGACCTCCAGGATGCTCTACAAATGTTCACAGCTTGCCTCTTGCTGTTCAATCCTTCTAATTGACTGTCTCTGTAGGCTGGAGGGACTCCAGGAGCACAAGACCCCAAATGACTACTCCACACACACAGGCCCTTCATAAGGCAAGCAAGCAAAGGCCACACCCAAGAACCCCAACTCTCCGGACAGATATTCATGAGAAGTTTGTCTTCTACAAGGTCAATTCTGTCCACTGCTGAACAAACACCTTTTAAAATTCAAGACCCAGCAAAGTATAGGCCAGGGGTAGAAACTCCTCCATGCTGTGTGAGGGACTGTGTTCCATCCTGTGATATTTCATCTTTTTTTTTTTTCCCTGTGATGTTTCCTCTTGATGGAGTTTATAATTACCATGGAAACAAACTTCTGGGCATATCTGTGAGGGAGTTTCTAGACTGGGCTAAATGGGAAGACCCACCCTAACCGTATCGTTTTTACTTCGTGACTGAGGATGCAACGTGACCTGCTGCCTCGGGCTCCCACTGTCACAGGGACTGAATCCCTTCCAACTGCGAGCCAGGAAACAAACCCTTCTATGATGGTCAGTTTTACTTTTATGTCAATTTGACACAAGCTAGAGTCCTTAGGGAAGAATAATCTTAACTAGGAAACTGCCTCCCTGGGGCCCGGCGGTGGTGGTGCATCTGGGAAGCAGAGGCAGGCGGATCTCTGTGAGTCTGAGGCCAGCCTGGGCTACAGAGCGAGCTCCGGGACAGTTGGGGTTGTTTCACAGAGAAAGCCTGGGAAGGAGGGAAAGGACACTGCCTCCACAAGACTTGCCTGTAGGCAAGCCTGAGGGCGTTTTCTGGATGGATAACTGAGTGACGTTCAGGCTGAGGACGCAGCAACAGCTGTATCGCTGTGGACAGCAGGTACACTCCTGCCTTCAGACACACATTGAGGAAGAGCCCACGGAAATCCCTGGCTAACACTATGGTGCCAACTACGCTCACGCTGGCTCCACCCTCGGGGCTCAGGTCCAGCTGTGCTGGCTCCCTGGTGCCCACGTGGGGCTCAGGAAGAAATGTCTAGGCCCACATACACATAACCCCCCAAAATGTGAAGGCTGTGGATCTGTCACCAGGCTTCAGAGGTTGTCCAAGGGGTTCCTGGCAATCCTTCAAACTGTTGAGGCCATGGGCCATGGGATGGAGGCAGGTCAAAGGTCAGAAGCACCGCAGGAGTCAGAGTCAGAGTGACAATGAAGCCTCCAAGGCTTCACTGTGCTGGGGGGGGGGAGCTCTGAGGGAACCAGCAGGTAAAGGTGGCTGCCTCCAAACCCCACCACTGGAATCCCATTTCTGGGACCCACGTGGCGGACTGAGAGAAACCACTTCTGCAAGTGTACATGAGTCCTGGTGAGCGGTCACCTACACAAATACACATGCCCACAAAATAAATAAAAATATATAATTTAGACCAGATGGTGGCGGCATGCGCCTTTAATCCCAGCACTCGGGAGGCAGAGGCAGGCAAATCTCTGTGAGTTTGAGGCCAGCCTGGGCTACAGAGTGAGTTCCAGGAAAGGCGCAAAGACACAGAGAAACCCTGTCTCGAAAAACCAAATAGGGGCTGGAGAGATGGCTCAGGGCTTACGAGTGTTCATTCACTCCTCTTGAAGAGGACCCGGGTTCAGTTTCCAGCTATAATATGGGGCTGAAGAAATAGCTTAGTGGTTATGAGCAGGGCTGCTCTTCCAGAGGGTCCAGGGAGGTTCATTCCCAGCGCCCACATGGCAGTACGCAACCATCTGTGGCTCCAATCCCTCCTCTGTCCTTCGTGGGCACCAGGCATGCATGTGGTACAGACACACACACAGGAAACTACCCATACAGAGAAAAATGAAAACGGGCTGGGGAGGTGGCTCAGTGGTTAAGAGCACTTGCTGCTCTTGCAGAGGACCCAGGTTTGGTCCCAACATGGTGGCTCATATCCATAGTTCCAGTTCCAGGAGAACCAATACCCCTTGCTGGCCTTCTACAGGCACTGAAAGTGCATGATGCATATACAAGCTCCTATACATAAAATACATACAATACAATAATAAACTTAAGTATATTAAAAAGTAACAAAAAATTTGAAGTGACTGCCAGGAACCCCTTCGGGAACTCTGACCTGAGTCTAAATACAGTCTTGCATCTGTACCATACGGGAACAGGGAATTAAAAAACAACACACACTGGGACAGCCCAATCCAAGGACAGAACTTCAGATGTTTCTCTCACCTCCCTCATCTTCTTCCTCCTTCTCCTCACCATGGCAACACCAACACTCTCCACTGCCCTTCCTACAACTTGACTGGGCTCAACACCGGAACTGAGGCCACCAGAAGGCCACAGGAGTTCTTCACCTGAAGTCTGGGGAACTGAAGCCAGACCCAGTGTGTGTGGTCTCACTTCCTGGGGTTTACTCACTCATTTTAACATCCAAATAATTGTGTGTTCACACAGACATGTGCCCTGTACGAGATTCCAGAAAATGCAAATACTCTCTGGACAAAACGGCAAGCTCTGAACCCACACTTTGTTTCTCTTCCTCTCGGACACACTCTTGGTTCCTGACACATCTTCCCGTCCATGTGACACATGCTCTCAAGTACACAGCACAGGTTAATATTGGCTACTCTCTCCAGGGCTCAGGGTGCCAGCCTCACAATCTTCATAGACACTGGGACAAAAGACTGTGGAACTGGCCACAGACTGTATCAAGAGGAAGAGTGATGGAGTTTCTGGAACATGATGTGGGGAGGAGCCAAGATTCTGCCATCCCAGGCTCTTGTTTATTTACTCATTCTCATAGAAATCTGAGTATCGTGTGTGTGTGTGTGTGTGTGTGTGTGTGTGTGTGTGTAAAAAGAAAAAGAGAAATCCTGAGTATCCACATGACTCCTCCAACACACTTAGGATTCTTTCCCCGCCCCCCAGACAAGGTTTCTCTGTGTATCCCTGGCTGTCCGAGAGAGAACTTGCTCTGTAGATCACCAGGCTGTCCTCTAACTGAGCGATCTGTCTGCCTCTGCCTCCTGAGTGCTGGGACTAACAGTGTAGGCCTGGCAGACCTAGGATTCTTTTCTGTTGTTTTTCAAGACAGCGTTTCTCTGCGTAGCCATGACTGTCTTGGAACTCTCTCTGTAGAACAGGCTGGCCTTGAACTCAACTCAGAGAAATCCACCAGCCCCCGCCTCCCAAGAGCTGGGATTAAGGTGTGCGCCACCACGGCCTGTGTAATAGAGTTGCCTTCTCCATCAGATTTTAAGGCCACGACTAGCTTTCTCCTTCCGCAGAGGTTCTTCCTTCAGATCCAGGTCAACCCTCTTCAGTCCAGGCCTCCTCCGGCCCTCCTCCCTCAGACCCAGATGCCCACCCCGTCCTCCCCCTCTAGACCAGGCCTCACTCACAGTCCTCTCAGACCCAGGATTCAGGCTCCAGCCCTCCTCCCTTGGTATAATCTCCTCCAACACTGCCCATGTGTCCTCCCGAGCCTCCTTGAGGACCACGCGACTTCCTCAGCCCTCTTCCTTCAGACTCGTGCACCCACCTCTGCTCTCCTCCCTTAGATACCTGAGTCCCCCTCTTTATCTCTTGCTCAGACCCAGGATCCTCCTCAGCATCCTCCCTCATGAGTCCTCCCCACCCTTCCTCCTTCAAAGCCAGGCATCCTCCTTATCACTCTCCCTTCAGACCCAAGAGTCCTCTCCAGCCGCCTCCTTCGGACTCCATAACGAAGGTTATTCTTAGTTCTCCACATGCATCCAACACTTACCACAGTTGCCATGATGCACACCAACCGCCAATGCCCCAGCGGAAACGGAAATAGGCTAGGAGCGGCCTTTGTTCTCTCTAGGCTCCCCGGTCATCCAGGCATCTCTATGGTTTATAAACTATGTAAATCTCTCCGGGGGGCGTACACTAGGCCGCGCCCACCCCAGAGGCTACATCGGAGGGCGGGTGTCTGGGTCCTGGGCGGGTTCCTGACGTCTCCTGCTCCTCCTTCTTTTACCCAGCCTCCCCGCCCCCCAACCGCTAAGACCGATTGCAAAATTCTGAACACTTTTTGTAGCAACCACACGTCTTCCACGATCCCTTTCGTCTCTATCCGCCCTTCCTCCCCAAATTGGGGCCCCAGCTGAGACTGATAGTTCTATTCGCCAATTGCTTCCATGCTGCGCGGCAACAAGCCCCGCCCCCTGCAGATCCCGGGAGGGTCTGGCCAGAGAAACTGGATCCCATCCGCCAATAGGAAGACGCCGCAGCCCCCGTCCCCCAGACGCGGACCAATCGTGCTAGACCAGCAGGGCGGGCAGCGCCTCCTGGCGGCCGCAAGGCGTCACTGCAGCTGTCCGCCCCACTCAGTGTCGCCGCGCTGCCTACCTGAGTAGGAGCGCTCCGCGGCGGGGGTGCGGTCGTGCAATAGGAAGCGGAGTGCTTTGCAAGCTTCCCGTGGGACACCCGCTAACCCGGCCGGACACCAACTCTGGTCCATCTCCAGCTGGTCTCTCTGGTTTCCATTTTTGGTGCTCGAAGTGCCCCGCTCGCAGCAGCCATGCCTCTCAGCCGCAGTCTCTCTATGTCCTCGCTCCCAGGACTGGAAGACTGGGAAGATGAGTTCGACCCGGAGAACACAGTGCTTTTCGAGGTGGCCTGGGAGGTGGCCAACAAGGGTGAGAACGCTAGCCTCGGTCCCTTGACCGAGAAGGGCAGTCGAGGATGGGGCCCCAAAACTCTGATTCATACGGACACAGAGCTACCGTGGGGGGACGCTTGGGTCCTGTGAAAAGCGCCTGTGACTTCTGTGTCCTTCTCTGAGTAGGCGTCCTAGGCCCTGGGGGGAAGGGACAAGAGACTACTCTTAAGATGGAAGGAGGTTTCAGGTCCTGCGATCTAGGGGAGAAGGCACTCAGAGAAAGATTCCTGGGTCTTGAAGGGAGGTTTTCGAGGGCCGAGAGACCTGGGATCTAAAAGGGGAAGAGCTGATGCATGTAACCCTGGGGGACATTGGAGCTTTCGGGTCTACGGTCCAGAGCATGTGACTGTGGACTAGAAAGAGCTGCTCCTAAAAGTTGGGATTCATGACTTCTTCAGGGAGCATGGCGGACCAGACCACTGTAGTGTAAAGATGGGGGGAGCGGGGAGGCTAGAATTCTTAGGTCCAAGGTAGGAAAGAGTTGGGAACTTGAATGCCGAGCTGTGAAGGAGCCCAGGGCCTGAGCCATGGCTTTCTAAGAGGAGAGGTGTCTCCTTAGGGCCCAGGTCACTTGCATGCTGGGATGGGAGGAACCCACAGTCCCCAGTTTTGTGTATGGGGTCTAGGACCACTACCTGCTTGCTGGTGAGGAGGCTGGGTTGGAATCCCCAGGAGCTGGGCTGTGTGGGTCTGAGGGTTTCGTTTTCTGAATCTTGGGGGAGAAAAAGACTGAGTTTCCGAGCATGGTGGGAGTTGGCAGTACTGCCAGGGTGCTGGTTCCAGATAAAGAAGCTGAAGACCCAGATTCCTAAATCTGAGGTGGGGTCACAGGAGGGGCAGGGCCCAGCCCTGAGTGAGCCTAGTCAAGGCCCCTGGAGGTGAGGAATGTTAATTCCAGGTTCCTTTAGGTAACTGGGAAGCTAAATGGGGCCATATACCATTCTTCCCAGTGCATCTGAAAGTTGGGAGTTTAGAACCTGGGTCTTAGCAAGGCGGTGGTGGTGCACGCCTTTAATCCCAGCACTCAGGAGGCAGAGGCAGGTGGATCTCTGTGAGTTCGAGGCCAGCATGGTCTACAGAGCGAGAACCAGGACAGGCACCAAAACTACAAGAGAAGCCCTGTCTTGAAAAAACAAATTAAAACAAACAAATAAAAACAACAACAGAGAGCGAACATGGGTCTCTGATCCTTGTTCTCCCAGCTCCTAATTCCCTCAGACTAGGAGCCCTTCCTGTCCCAGGACCATGATTCTAACTGGAGCCTGTTCCTCCCTGGACATCCTTTCTCCACTAGACCCAGGAGGGCTGCCCTCCGGTCCGGTCCGATGTCCATGACCCAAGCAAGCCCCAGCCCCTACCTCCTGATTCCCAAGCATGGGCTCCTGGTCTTCTGTCCCGTCACCCCGCAGGCAGGTCTCAGAGCTGTGGACCAATGGTGGGGTTGTCTGTCCTTTGCACTTTGGCCCACAGTGGGCGGCATCTACACTGTGCTGCAGACGAAGGCGAAGGTGACAGGGGATGAGTGGGGTGACAACTACTACCTTGTGGGACCATACACGGAGCAGGGTGTGAGGACCCAGGTGGAGCTACTGGAGCCCCCAACGCCTGAGCTGAAGAGGACTCTGGACTCCATGAACAGCAAGGGCTGTAAGGTGGGACACAGCCTACGGGAGTGGGGGGGGGGACGGAATGGACGGACATGACCTGCCAGCAGGGGCCTAGCAACAGAGAGTAGAATGGGAACCGGAAGGCATGGATACAGTGGGTAGCGCTTTCCCAGCAGACCTAGGGAAGAAAAGTGATGGACAGGTATGGGATCTGGTGAAGAAGGCCCAGATGGGCACCAGATGTCTGTGAAAAGATGGATGCAGGTGGATTTAAGCTGCTCAGACCCACAGGGTAGAAACAAGCTGGAGCTAGACAGCAGGAGAGCCAGAGCCAGGTGTTAGGTGTGACCCCAGCACTCGGGACCATAACAAGAGACTGTCTCGAAATAAATGAATAAAATAAAGAACAACAGCCAGATGGGCAAAAAGACGGACTATTGATGAAGAGAGGAGAGAGGGATAGAGTCTGATGGAGCCCATCCGGGAACTAATGATAGAAGGCAAGGGGTGTGACTCAGTGATAGATTCCCCTGCCTAGAGCAGGTCTCTGTGTTCACTCTTTTTTTTTTTTTTTTTTTTTTTTTTTTGAGACAGGGTTTCTCTGTGTAGCTTTGCGCCTTTCCTGGAACTCACTCTGTAGCCCAGGCTGGCCTCGAACTCAGAGATCCGCCTGGCTCTGCCTCCTGAGTGCTGGGATTACAGGTGTGTGCCACCACCGCCCGGCCCCTGTGTTCACTCTTAAGAGAAGCACTCAGGAGGATCTCTGTGAGTTCGAGGCCAGCCTGGTCTACAGGGAGAGTTCCAGGACAGGCTCCAAAGCTACACAGAGAAACCCTGTCCTGAAAAACAAAAAGGAAAGAAAGATGAGGGCCGTAAAGAGAAAAACAAGGGCAGCAGTGGCTCATGCCTTTAATCCCAGCACTTGGGAGGCAGAGGCAGGTGGATCTTTGTGAGTTTGAGGCCAGCCTGGTCTACAGAGCGAGATCCAGGACAGGCGCAAAGCTGCACAGAGAAACCCTGTCCTGAAAAATCAAAAAAGAGAGAGAGAGAGAGAGAGAGAGAGAGAGAGAGAGAGAGAGAGAGAAACAAAGGGAGGGCAGGTGAGAAGAAGGAGAAAGCCTAAAGAGGTGTGTCTGTCCTCCGGGGAGAGGCCATGAGAGGCGGAAGTCACAAAATTAGGGACTGGAAGACAGACAGGTGCAGGGCGGGGTGGGCTCCAGCATCCAGTCGGGCCAGACCATGTCCCTACGGGACCCCAGAGCGGCCACATCCCTCCCCCAGGGCAGCTGTTCCTAATAATAGACCCCTCCCAGCAAAAGGGCAGACAACAGCTGGGGGGGGGGAGGGGTTCCCCAGTGAGACTCTGGCAGGACCAAGCTGGGTTGGGACAGAGGGACATCGAGTTTTAGGAACGTGGCAATGGGTAGGAAAGTTGTTAGATGTGTGACTACAGATTACAAAGCAGGAGAACGAGGAGAAAGTGGCGGGCTGCAATTATGTCGGGTACAGTGAGGTGAGGGAGCGTGAGCTGGCTGAGCTCGGGGACCAGGCTCGGGAATAAGGCGGTGGGTGAGACCTGAGGCTGGCTTGTCGGAACCTCCCTCTGCCTCTCTCCCAGGTATACTTTGGGCGTTGGCTGATCGAGGGGGGGCCCCTAGTGGTGCTCCTGGATGTGGGGGCCTCAGCCTGGGCCCTGGAGCGCTGGAAGGGTGAGCTTTGGGACACCTGCAACATCGGGGTGCCCTGGTACGACCGTGAGGCCAATGACGCTGTCCTGTTTGGCTTCCTCACCACCTGGTTCCTGGGTGAGGTAGGCCCTGCTACAGACCCCACCTCACCGGTGTTCTCTACCCAGACTTCACACTCTCCTCCTTCCCTCTTGGGCCAGAGGGTGGGCTTCCCCTGGGCATTCGTGGAATTGTGGGTTTGTAATCCAAGGGTCGACTCTGGTTTGGGGGACATGATGCCCAGGAGTCTAGCTTCTTTCTCAGAGACCAGAAGAGCCAACCTCAGCTTCATTTTCTCTGATCTTCCGGGTGTAAACACACCAAGCCTCCAGGGAGTCCTGTCAGTACAGGCTGGTTCACAGGAATTCTGGGAGTTACTCTCTAGTTGATATGGAGTGCATCTGAGCACTTGGAGGGGACTCTTGATGCTAACGGATCTTGAGTTGGTTTCAGAACCAGGAATCTGGGCTCCTCCACCACTCCCCTGTCCTAGGGTTTTTAAAAGTTTTAGGAAACTAGCCGGGGCGGTGGTGGCGCACGCCTTTAATGTCAGCACTTGAGGGCAGAGGCAGGTGGATCTCTGCAAGTTCGAGGCCAGTCTGGTGTTTTAGGAAACTTAGCTACAATGCCCTAGGACAAACAGGAGCTACTTGATTCAAAGAATTCTGGACGTTTTGGTCCTGTTTTTTACCCATAAAATTTACTACCCCTGATTGAAATACCAAGTGTCCTGGAATTGTGAGCAGGACTTAGGGACACGGACATATTGGTCCTTCCAGTTCCACCTTGCCAGGATTCAGACATTGGTAAACAAACAAACAATTTCTGGGGATGAGGACAGCCGGTTGACCTAACTTGAGTTTAATCCCTTGTCTCTGTAAATGCTGCCTGCTGTGAGCATAGTGTCAGCGGTCACCTCTCCCCTGATTCCTCCTCCTTCCCTCTGTGCTGGGGATTGCTGGTTCCTCTGTGCCATGTGGAAACACAGTGACCCTGTCCCTCTTTCCCCATAGTTCCTGGCCCAGAGCGAAGAGAAGCCGTACGTGGTTGCCCACTTCCATGAATGGTTGGCAGGCGTTGGCCTGTGTCTGTGCCGTGCCCGGCGATTGCCAGTGGCGACCATCTTCACCACCCACGCCACACTGCTGGGCCGCTATCTGTGTGCTGGTGCCGTGGACTTCTACAACAACCTGGAGAATGTGAGCTGGAAGCATGGGAAACACAGGATTGCATGACAGCCCAAAGCTCTGGCAGAGAGTCACGCTCCATAGAGCCCAGGCTCCCAGGCTCCCGCCATCAGACACAGGGCAGACCCTGCACGGTCGTCCCCCCCCCCCCAAACCCTATTCTCAGAGTCCAGCTGCCAGTCCCTGTCTCCCTCAGGACCTTAGTGCAGTCCTGAGGCTCACCCAGTCCTCTACCCTGACTTCCCTCCCTTCCTGCCCAGTTCAATGTGGACAAAGAAGCAGGCGAGAGGCAGATCTATCACCGCTACTGCATGGAGCGCGCGGCTGCCCACTGTGCTCACGTCTTCACCACCGTGTCCCAGATCACCGCCATTGAGGCTCAGCACCTCCTCAAGAGGAAGCCAGGTAGGGTCTGAGCTGTGGTCCCTCCACGTGGATGAGGTAGGGGAACACGCCAAGCCACAGAGAATAGAACATCAACTCCCCTAAGTCCCGGGTTGAGATGGCAACTTGTAAATGAAGCTGGCTGGCTCTGGGTCCTGAAGGATGATAGGGGCTATAGTTTCTTTTTCTCTCATTTCACAAGTGGCCAGTATGTGCCGATCTTCTGAGAGAAGTGCAAATACTGTGGGCTTTATTTTTGAATGAAGTAAGGTTGGGACCAGGTTTGCGCCTCCTGCCCCGCGGGCTCCTCTGCTTTGCCCTAGGTCCTGATGTGGCTTGTGCTTTATCTGTTGGTTTGTTGTAAGTGTGCGTGCGCGCACACACACCAGTTTATATTTCTATGCATGTATTTGTCGATACCCGAGGAGAATGGCGGGTTTCCTCTCTGTGACTATCTGCCTATTTTTTAGAGGTTTATGTTATTTTTACTTATGTATATATGGGGGAGGGTATGTGCACCCACGTGTGCATGTGTGTGTGCATGTGTGTGTTCACGGAGCGTAGAAGAGGACTTGGGTCCTGACCTTCAGATGGAGTTACAGGCTCTGTTAACCACCCAAGGTAGCTGCTACAGGAGCTGTAAGCTGGCCTGGCCTCTGAACCCTTCCTCTCCACAGCTTTAATAAGGCGGGGTCTCTCATTGAACCTGGAGTTTTCCGTTTTGCTGAGGCTATTTAAGCTCCCGGGATCGACCCCATCCCCAGTGCCGGGGTGCCGGGGTTACGGGCATACTTAACCGTGCCCAGCTTTCACTGAATGCTGTGGGTTTGATTTAGGACTTCTTTTTTATAAAATGTTAAGTTAGTATTTTCACAAGCATAACTGTCAGTACCTCAGCCCCTACAGATGGATGACCACGTGGGGATCTGGTGTACTCAGGGACTCTGGGAGGTGTGGCTTTTCATCTGTCCTTCTCCCACTCTGAAACAGGATCTAAAAATACCACCGGTCCACTTCTCCCAAGATATACCTTCTCTTTCTCTTTTTTTCTTTCTTCAGCCAAGGTCTCACTTATGTACTCTGGGGTAGTCTTTTTTTTTTTTTTTTTTTTTTTTTCTTTTTTGGTTTTTCGAGACAGGGTTTCTCTCCTGGAACTTGCTTTGTAGTCCAGGCTGGCCTCGAACTCACAGAGATCCACCTGCCTCTGCCTCCAAGTGCTGGGATTAAAGGCGTGCGCCACCACTGCCCGGCTCTCTGGGGTAGTCTTAAACTGCGGGTTTAGTTACTGAAGTGCCTCAGTTTCCACAGTGTTGGGATTATTAGCACGCTCCCTCACGCTTGGCCACAATACACTGTCTATCTTCATGCTTCCTTTAGGGGCTCAGCCATTTCCTCCCTGCATAGAGTTTTTAAAAACATTTATTTTTTTATTCAATTGTGTGTCTGTGTGCATGTGTGCGTTCCCCCAAGTATATGGACACTGGTTACTCATCTGGAGGACCCAGGTTCAATCTCCAGCACCCACATGGTGGCTTACAACCGTCTGTAATTCCACTTCCAGATCTGACACCCTCTTCTGGCCTTAGTAGGCAGCAGACACATGTGGTGCACAGCTGTACAAGCAGGCAAAATAAAAGGAATAAATCCAAAAAATAAAATAAAAAGTGAAGAAGGGTCAAGTGTCAGAGCTGAATCAGTCCCACGGAGCTGAGCTCACAAAGGGGCGTGGGGACGGGAAGTTGCTTTCGCTGCCCATAGGCATCATTGACTTTGATCAGAATGAAGAATGAAACATGGCCCTTCTCCCCGAATCCTAGATATTGTGACCCCTAATGGGTTGAACGTGAAGAAGTTCTCTGCTATGCACGAGTTCCAGAACCTTCATGCTCAGAGCAAAGCCCGAATCCAGGAGTTTGTGCGTGGCCATTTTTATGGGTATGTGAACCAGGTGGCTAAGAGAGGAGACCAGGGGTTGAGACTCCTGGATCTGATGGAGGAGGGTTGGACTCAGGACCCTAGCTCTGAGGAAAGGAGACTCCCACATCTCAGGGAGAGGGTGAAGGTTTGAATTCCTTGGTCCTTCAGTCCTGGGACAGCTATGTTCTCCATTACATTCTTGATATCTAGAGCTATGAGGTGGGTATTAAATAAATACCCATCTAAGGAGAAAATCCTACGACTTGCATGTATTCCTCTGTTACCTGCGCATTGTAAAAAATGCTTTAGCCCCGTGGCTTCTGGGGTCTGTAGTTTTCAGAGCAGGGTTGGGAGCTCACTCTTCCTGTGGCTGATTTTTAGGCACCTGGACTTCAACTTAGATAAGACTTTGTATTTCTTTATTGCTGGCCGCTACGAGTTCTCCAACAAGGGAGCTGATGTGTTCCTGGAAGCCTTGGCCCGGCTCAACTATCTGCTCAGAGTAAGGCCTGGTCCATGGAGGGGGAGCAAGAGGAGAAAAATGTGTGCCTAGCCAGGGAGCCGGGGAGAGCAGAGACCTACCAGGTGATTATGGAGACCCTTGGGTAGGAGCAGAGCATAGGAACCAGAAAGATCAGAAATCAGGTCTGGTGGCACATGCCTATTATCTTAGTACCTGGGATGGGGGTGGGGCGGCGAGGGGGGCCTGAAGCAGAAGGATCAAAAATTCAAGGTCAGCTCTTTTTTACAGAATGAGTTCAAGATCAACCTGGGCAGTTTTGAGACCCTGTATCAAAATAAAAACAAGGCTGGGAGTGTGGCTCAGTGGTAGAGCCCCTGCCTAGAATCCCCCAGTGAGGGGCTGGGGTGTGGCTCAGTGATAGAGCCCCTGCCTAGAATCCCCCAGTGAGGGGCTGGGAGTGTGGCTCAGTGGTTAAAGCACCTACCTATGCAGGAAAATTTGATTTTAATCTCCTATATTGTTATTTAAAAAAAAAAAAGGAAATCTGAAGTCCCATAATTCCTAGCAGCGATGGCATGGTTGAGTCCAGCATCCTGACATCCCTCTGCTCCTTGTCCCAGGTGAATGGCAGTGAGCAAACCGTCGTTGCCTTCTTCATCATGCCGGCCCGGACCAACAACTTCAACGTGGAAACCCTGAAGGGCCAAGCCGTGCGCAAACAGCTGTGGTGAGCCGTCCTTGGCCAGACCCTGTGGGTCCATACCTACTGTGTCCCTGGGCTTATCTCTTCGTGGTTATCTCTGACACGATCAGGATGCCACACCCATTCCTAGTGACGTCAGCACTGAAAGCATGTGGCCTGGCTGGACAGGTGTGAGCCCATGACGGGGCAGATCGTCCACAGTAAAGTTTCTGCCCTGCCCCCAGCTGTGGCCCTCCTTGTTATTCAGCCGAGCCACTGCGTGCTCACTGAGCCCGTTTCCCGCCCTCTGGAAGCCGTCATTCATTGTCCACCAGTCTCCGAATATCTACATGTGGTGGGCACTGTTCTAAGCATGTTTTTTTTTTTTTTTTGTTTTTTGTTTTTTGTTTTTCGAGACAGTGTTTCTCTGTAGTTTTGCGCCTTTCCTGGAACTCTCTTTGTAGACCAGGCTGGCCTCGAACTCATAGAGATCCACCTGCCTCTGCCTCTTGAGTGCTGGGATTAAAGGCGTGCGCCACCACCGCCCGGCAAAAAAGATCTTTTTTTTTTTTTTTTTTTTTTTTTGGTTTTTTCGAGACAGGGTTTCTCTGTGTAGCTTTGCGCCTTTCCTGGAGCTCACTTGGTAGCCCAGGCTGGCCTCGAACTCACAGAGATCCGCCTGGCTCTGCCTCCCGAGTGCTGGGATTAAAGGCGTGCGCCACCACCGCCCGGCGTCTAAGCATGTTTGAGAAGCGAGGAAGAGGTAGGAATGCAGCTCAGTTAGCGGAGTACCGGGAAGGACAGGCAGGAGGGTCAGAGGGCCAAGGTCATACTGAGCGCCAGGCTTCCAGGGGAGAGGAAAGAGGGGAATGAGGAGAGGGGTCCAGGCTGGCTGGGTCAGCGTGTCCCACGAGGACGTGGGCTGCAGCCCTGGGAGGGTGTAAGTCACGAGAGAGTAGGGTGATAGTCTTTTCCGAGCGTGTGTGCCAAGATGTTCCTCTCTCAGAATATTATTCCTCTTGTTTATAAAACAGGGCCTAGTGTCACTGTCCAAGATTCATGCGAATCCTAATAATAGCTGACATTCTGGAAGGCTCCGTGGCTGGGCTTTCTCTTGACCTCTCAGGCTCTCTGCAACTCCTGAGGTTGATGCTATTTTTACACTCATCTCATAGATGAGTCACTGAAGCCAGAGAGGAAAGGCCACCTGTCCTCGGTGACACATCTCAAGGAACTCAAGCATTCTCCAGGCCCCTTCCTCCAATTTGAAGCCCCCCAGGGCATGGCTTCTCTACCCAGACCTCAGTTTCTCTGTTGCTCCAAAGCCTGACAGTAAATAGTAGCTGGTGTGTACGTGGTATTTTTTCTCTCTCCCCTCCAGGGACACAGCCAATACAGTTAAGGAGAAATTCGGGAGGAAGCTTTACGAATCCTTACTAGTGTGAGTGCCCAGCCCTGGCTCTCTTCCCTTTACTGGTAACCTGACCTGTTCCATCACTTGACTCTCAAATGTGTCCCCGTCCCCTTGCAGGGGGAACCTCCCAGACATGAACAAGATGCTGGACAAGGAGGACTTCACTATGATGAAGAGAGCCATCTTTGCCACTCAGGTATGGTCAGTACCCCTGAGAAGAGGGCTGGCCCTTCCCAGCATTTCCTGGGGCCTCTTGCCTCAAAGGTTTCTGGGAGTTCTGTTTTCTGGGTGGCCCTTTATAAAGGGTCCGGTTCTGAGGTCAACAGAAATGTCAGTGTTGAAACATAAACCTCCACATCCAAGGGAACGAGGGTGTTTGTTCTGGCCCAGTGGTGGTGGCGCACACCTTTAATCCCAGCACTCAGGAGGTAGAGGCAGGTTCGTCTACAGAGTAGGTTCCAGGACAGCTAGAGAAAACACTGTCTCCAAAAACCAAAAAAGAGACAGAGACAGACAGAGTTTATCCTGGAGCCAAGCATGACCATGGACCAGGAACACAGACTCAGGTCACCTGGAACACCATGTACCAGCATAGTAACAATTTTTTTGACTTTTTATGATAACAGAACAAAGGAAGTAATAATGAAAGGTATTTTTTTAATGCATTGGTGGAGACACCAGGTTGAGAGGGGTGCAGCAAAGGGGACATCGTAGACCAAGGGTGCTGTCGGTGACATTTCTAGTCTTAGCTGGTGAAAACTGGGGTTTCGCTAAGTTGATACATCCCAAAAGCTTTTATCTGTTAGTCATGGCTCTTGTTAGATCAGAGACAGGTGGAAAGGAAGGGCTGTTTAGTAGGCTGAAATAGCCCAAGAGAAACTTTTGTTGGTGGTATTGGTGGTGGATTTTGTTTTGTTTTTGAAGAGTAGTTTTCTCTGCTTAGCCCTGGGCTATCCTGGATCTCTCTGTATAGACCAGGCTGGCCCCAAACTCAGAGATCTGCCTGTTTCTACCTTTGGAGTGCTAGTATTAAAGGCATGCATCACCATGTGGCTGTGTCTTATTTCCCACAGAACCCTCTGATTCCTCGGGTTGGAATTAAATGGATGGGAAACATTAGGAAGATGTGGCCCACAAAATGAGAACTTCATTTTGCACTATATTGACTGACTTCCTTTGCTCCCGAGCCTTCTGGGAGTTAGAGTTCTTTCATTTCCAGGGGTCAAGGGACTTTGGTGCCTATAGTCAGCATTGGTGAGGCTGAGTTTGGGGATCTAGGCAGCTAACATGCACTACTGAGGTAGGATGCACTTTTGGATAAAATATTTCTGAAGTGAGGCAGCTGCTTCATACATGCTAACATGGGGCTGCTTGGAGTTGGAGTGTGTGGCCCTCATACACCGCCAATGTGTATGCCCTTTAATGAGATGATGTAACAGTTGCAAAGAACTCTTCAGGGTAGAAAGGTCTCGGGTTTCCTGTCAATCTATCTTTGTGTTGCAGCTGTGACTCCTGGGGGCGGGGGATGAATTTTCATAAGAAAACTACAACTCCCAGCTGCCTTCCACCTTGCTCTCAAATGGACACAATGGTCCACTTGACTGCCTCACTGGATCTTAGCCAAGAGACAGAGAAGTGATCCACTTGACTGCTTGACTGGGAGCATCGAAATTTCCTTGGGGTTTCCTTTTTTTTGGGGGCGGGGAGGGCAGGGCCAGCATTCTGCTGCCATCATGGTTTTTTTTTTCTCCGAGACAGGGTTTCTCTGTGTAGCTTTGCGCCTTTCCTGGAACTCACTTGGTAGCCCAGGCTGGCCTCGAACTCACAGAGATCCGCCTGCCTCTGCCTCCCAAGTGCTGGGATTAGCCATCATGGTTTATGTTACATGGTCACATCAACCAAGATGGTGGTAAAGTCCCGTGGTTGCGTCCATCTTATCAAGGTTCCTTGGGGTTCCTTTAAGGACAGACAAAGGTGTATAACAGAATACAGACACTTTCTCATAATCTGCGGAGTGCCTTAACACCAGCTCTGTCTCGGTTTAGCTGGATTTTTTGTCATTTTGTTTTTGCTCAAAAATAGTTACAAGGAAAAGGCTGGGTTCTAGTCTGGAATTTGTTGACCTCTGTTGGTAGCGTCTTCAGATCCCTGGTGTCGTCATGGCCCAGGAGCAAGTAGCAAATGGCCTGTCTCTCCCTTGACCCCCCCCCCCCCCCCCCACACACACTTGTGATTTCTACAGCGGCAGTCTTTCCCCCCGGTGTGCACCCACAACATGCTCGATGACTCCTCGGACCCCATCCTGACCACCATTCGCCGAATTGGCCTTTTCAACAGCAGTGCTGATCGTGTGAAGGTGAGGCCCGGCCCATGCTCGCGTCGGGTGATGGGTGGGGTGCCAGGGGAAGGGTTATTCCTTGGGCATCGTGCTTCTTATCTCCGTACTTCATCAACTGTGCTGTGAAGAGACACCATGACCACAGGAACTCTTGTGAAGGAGAACATTTAATTGGGCCGGCTTACAGTTCAGGGGTTTAGTCCGTTATCATCACAGTGGGAATCATAGAGCCATGCAGGCAGACATGGCGCTGGAGAGGTAGATGAGAGTTCTACATCTGGATCCACAGGCAGCAGGAAGAGACAGTGAGCCACTAGCCTGGCTTGAGCTGAGATCTCAAAGCCTGCCCCCAGTGACACACTTCCTCCAACCAGGCCACACCCACTCCGACAAGGCCACACCTCCTAGTAGTGCCGCTCCCTATGAGCTATGGGGGCCATTTTCTTTCAAACCACCATATGCACTATTTAGAAAGAACCCTGACTTCTGAGGCCAACTGAATTAAGGTGAAGTCTTGGGCTTGTTGTCCACTTTGCTGTGTGTGTTTAGAGTAGTGTCCCCTCTCTGGGCTACTCTGGGTGTTTAGGAAGTAGCTAAGCCCTTTTCTTCCATTGCCAGGTGATTTTTCACCCAGAGTTCCTCTCTTCCACAAGCCCTCTCCTCCCAGTGGACTATGAAGAGTTTGTCCGTGGCTGTCACCTTGGGGTCTTCCCCTCCTACTATGAGCCCTGGGGCTACACGCCCGGTGAGTACAGACATGAGGGGTGGCAGAACGATGGGATCGTTCTGGAGTGATCCTGCAACATGGCCCCCCCTCCGTTGAGGGTCGATGGTAACAGCCCATGCTGTCCCCATGTGCATTGTTGAGACACAGAAGTCGGCGGGCTCAGGCCTAGACCACTGGCGTTCACTGGTTGTCACTAATAACCTCGTCTCCAGTTTGCGGGTGTGTGATCCCTCAGCTCCACGAGCTGCCGATGAGCAAGACTGTTCCCAGTGCTCACAGCCTTGCTGTGCGGCCCAGGCTGGTCCTGAACTCCTGATCGTCTTGCTTCCACTTCCAGAGTGCTGGCATTACCAGCCTGCACCACTGCGTCCTGTTTTTGCAGTGGTGGCTGTCAGAACTAGGGCTTTGTGCTTGCTAGGCAAGCATTCTACCAGTGGACTTCCTGCCCTGGTCCCCAACGCCTTTTAACTTCCTCTCCACACCTCTCAGGGCCCTGAGCTCTGAGTTGGGATTGCTTGGGTATAATTATCCCTCATTGGGGAAGACTATGGGGTTTTCTTGTTTATTTATTTATTTATTTTTTGGTTTGGTTTGGTTTTTTCGAGACAGGCTTTCTCTGTGTAGTTTTGGTGCCTATCCTGGATCTCACTCTGTAGACCAGGCTGGCCTCGAGCTCACATGTATCTGAGGATGGCCTTGAACTCTTGACCTTCCTACCTCTATCTTTTTAGTGTATTATAGGCATGTTCATCAAATCTGCGTGCGTGCGTGCGTGCGTGCGTGCATGCGTGCATGTGTGCGTGCGCGCGCGTGCGTTTGTTTCTGTGGCTGTCTGTGGCTGTGTATCTGTCTCTCTCACACATACACAGTGAATTATTATTTCTCTTCCTCACAGAGCTTGGGTGAGGGTTACTCAAAGGTGTGTGGGCAGCTCTAAAGCAGGTATATCACAGAGTAAGTCTCACCCATCTCCGGGACTGCAGAGATGGAGGCCCATCTCCATGCTGTAGGACCTCCTAAGACCACAAGACCAAGGAAAGCCGGAGCAGGATTCCATAGATCTGGGAGGAGATGTTGGCAGGAGTGGCTAGAATCTCCAGAGAGGTGTAATGCCCCACCCCCTCCTTCTGTGGGGGCGCATCAGCAGGCCGGGTCTTGAAAGTCATCACATTGCACTAGTGAAGATGATAATGGTTGTTATGCCTGGAGAGCATTGTTCTATCATGGGCTCTCTGTTGCCTAGGCTTGAACTCATGGCAGTCCTTGCCTTAGCTCCTGAGCCTTGGGATCACTGACTGCCATTATATCTCACTCTGAGATCTTTTCTTACCTCTAGTGGAAACAGACTGTGAGCTGGGTGTGGTAGCACACTGGGGAAACTGAGGCAGGAGAGTCATCATTTCAAGGCCTGCCTGGGCTCCACAGTAAGACCCTCAAAAGCAAACCACTAACCAGCAGCTAGCATGTATACCTGTAATGCTAACTAATGGGATGCAGAGGCAGGAGGATTAGGAGTTCAAGGTCATCCTTGGCTACCTAGTGAAATCAGGGCCATCCTGGGCTACACGAAACCCTGTCTCAAACAATAGGACCTGGAGAGATGGCTCATCAATTAAGAACACTGACCAAGCCAGGAAGTAGTGATGTATGTAATCCCAGCACTCGGGGGCAGAAAGCATATCTCTGTGAGTTTGAGGACAGCCTGATCTACATAGTGAGTTCCTGTCTTGAGAAAACCAAAAATAAAATAAAATAGAGGAGTTAGATTCAATTCCTAGCACCCACATGGCTGCTAACTCTAGTTCCAGGGGATCCAACATTTTCTTTTGGCCTCTGCAGGCACTGCATACATGTGGGCAAAATACATAAAAAATAAAAAAAATTCAAAACAACTACCAGCCTGACTATGACCATGTGATAATCCAAAGCTTATACTCTGACACACACATACACACACACACACACACACACACACACACACACATACACACACACTCTGTATCTTAATGTCGTTGTGGTTAAGTCAAGTCCTATCTATCTATCTATCTATCTATCATCTATCTATCTATCTATCACCTATCTATCTATCTATCTATCTATCTATCTATCTATCTATCTATCTATCATCTATCTATCTATCATCTATCTATTTTGAGACAGGGTTTCTCTGTGTAACAGTCCGAGCTGCCCTGGAACTCTCCCTGTAGACCAGGCCTGCCTCTGCCTCCCGAGTGCTGGGATTAAAGCCGTGCGCCACCACTGCCCCGCGGTTAAGTAACGTTCTTTATGTGAGCCCAGCACTAGTGTTCCATAAATAAATATCCTCTTCATCACGGACTTTATAGCAGATCCGCTTTTCTGAGTCTCTTAGCTTCTCTTCTAGAAATGTGGGAGGCCCTCAGCACCCTGGCGGGCGCAGTGGGAATACACTTGGCTCAGTTACCAGCAGGTGGCAGTGTAGAGGCATCTCTTGCGGGGCAGGCTGGAGAGACCCGTTGAGTTTGCATTTCCCATTCTTGGCCCTACAGCGGAGTGCACCGTCATGGGCATCCCCAGCATCTCCACCAACCTCTCTGGCTTTGGCTGCTTTATGGAGGAACACATCGCAGATCCCTCAGCTTATGGTCAGTGCAAACGGAAGACAGCATGGGGGGCCTGGCCCACAATTCAGACCTTTTTTTTTTTTTTAACAAACCGTGATCTCTGCCTCTGTAGGCATATACATTCTGGATCGGAGGTTCCGCAGCCTGGACGATTCCTGCTCGCAGCTCACCTCCTTCCTCTACAGCTTCTGTCAGCAGAGCCGGCGACAGCGCATCATCCAGCGGAACCGCACAGAGCGGCTGTCAGACCTGTTGGATTGGAAGTACCTAGGCCGGGTATGACCCACGTCCCTTTCCTTAGTCTCTGGTTCTGTAGTCTTAAGAGGCTAGAGATGGACGGGTGTGGTGGCGCACGCCTTTAATCAATCCCAGCACTCAGGAGGCAGAGGCAGGTGGATCTCCATGAGTTCGAGGCCAGCCTGGTCTACAGAGCGAGATCCAGGACAGGCACCAAAACGACACAGAGAAACCCTGTCTGGAAAAGTGGCTGGGATTTATCTGCCACTCGCTTGAGTGTAACCTGTCCTTGACACGTTTTGCCCGTCTTTCTGCCTAGTACTACATGTCTGCACGCCACATGGCTCTGGCCAAGGCCTTTCCAGATCATTTCACCTATGAGCCCCATGAGGTAGATGCGGTAAGTGAAGCGGGTACCAATGCTGGGCAGGGACGGGCTGATTTGGGACTGGCGGTTGGTTGGTGGACACCTCTAGGGACTTAGGTGGCGTCCATGCCCTCTGTTTTGTGCCCGCTCCGGGGCATGCAGACCCAGGGGTACCGTTACCCACGGCCAGCCTCCGTGCCGCCATCGCCCTCACTGTCCCGACACTCCAGCCCACACCAGAGTGAGGATGAGGAAGAGCCCCGGGATGGACCCCTGGGGGAAGACGGTGAGCGCTATGATGAGGAAGAAGAGGCTGCCAAGGACCGCCGCAACATCCGAGCCCCAGAGTGGCCACGCCGGGCCTCCTGTTCGTCCTCCACTGGCGGAAGCAAGAGAAGCAACTCAGTGGATACTGGACCCTCCAGCTCACTCAGCACGCCCTCCGAGCCCCTGAGTCCGACCAGTTCCGTGGGCGAGGAGCGCAACTAAGCCTCTCTCCCCGGCTCCCTGCCTGTCCTGCGTCCCTCCTGGGGGCCTAGACAGATGGGAGGGTGCCGAGCACCACTCCAGACCCAGTGGGACCCCTGCCAGTGTGGTCCATAGCCCAGTTCAGACACTCCAGCCCTTCGGCTCCGATCTTGGAGTCCCCACACTCCACTCCGCTGTGCCTTTCTCGAATTGCAGAACACATTCTTTATGCTCTAGCCTGGAGTCTCCAGGCTTAGATTGGGTCCCAGAGGCCAGCAATCTGCCTTTGTTCTTCCATGCCAGAGGTTATAGGACAGCTGGTGTATTGTTTTCCAGGCTGCGGCTTTGTTCGATCCTACAGCCATACAGAGGATGCCATCGCAGGCCTGCCCTGAGAACCACCTCCTGTTAGAATCTGTGTGGCCTCCCTGCAACTGGGACAGCCAAGTTCAGAGTTAGGACACCTCAGGGATTAACATAGTTGTGTATGGGGCCGGAAAGGTAGCTCAGTTGTCAGTGCTTGCCTAGCATGCCCGAAGCCCTGGGATTTAGCTCCAGCACCCCTAAACCTGGTGTGGTGGTGCACATCTGTAATTCCAGCACTCAGTAGGTAGAGGTATAATGGCCAGGAGTTTCAGGTCATCTGCTACATAGGGAGTTAGTTCATGGCTAGGTTGGGCAACAAGAAAGGCTGTCTCAAAATCCAGCAAAGCAAAGGTGAGAATGTTTATGGTCCTCCATTTCAAGCCACAACAACCCAGACAGGCTGCAAGGCTGGTCTCCCCGGATGTCATGTTCATTTCTTCAAGGGAGCATGCAGAGTTGGACCACAGGTTATTCTTCCCCTTGGTCCGGTGTCCCCTCCAGGAAATGCCTCTGTTGAGGACAGAATGGCTGTCGACCCCACAACTGCCCAGCCTACTGTGAAACAACTGGACTCTGACTCCCAGTGGCCAAAGCAGGAGTCTTGTCACTGTGCTGCACCCCAGTCCCCTTTCCTGATCTAGAAATAAGGAGCCAACTGGCTGCTTGAAGCCCCACAGGTACCTCGAGGCCTTTCTGCCTGCAAGCTTGTCCTGCCCCGCTCCTGTGAATGGGCGGGCCCCTCACGTGTCCCTCACGTGCTTGTCTGGCCTGAGGCCTTTCTTGGTTTGCGTCTGGAGGGGGAGGGCAGAAGGTGTGTGATTGGAGTGTGTCTAGAGATGAAAAAAATATACCTGTATTTAAGTTGCAAGTGTAACTGGACACGGACTCTTGATTGGTGACCCCGGGGTGGCTCAAATTCCCAGCAGTCCTGCCTTCAGCCTCTCAAGAGCTGGCACTACAATACCAGGAGTCCCAGCTTCCTCTTGGTTTAGTTGTGCTCTAGCCTGCCCCCAGTCATCTGTGGAAAGCTTTGGGTACTGTTCTGAGATGCCAGTGCTGTTCCTCAGGAAACAGGAACAGATTAGAGATGCCAGTGGAAGATGCTTCGGTGACCTGAGGTGGGAAGCGGTGACGTGGAAGTCACTGGTGTACACAGCGGAGGATCTGAGTGCAGAGCCTCCCTGACTGTAGAGGGAATGAATTCCCAGTGCCAGCTTGGGCAGTTTGGCAAGACTCGGTCTCCAACAGTGGGAAGCGGCCTAGGGGTGTGGCTAAGCAGGAAGTCAGCCCAACAGGCGAGAACCTAGGTTCCGCTCCCAGGACTTGGGCCAGTGACTTCAATTTCTCAGGAATACTGGCCCTTTCCTCCCGGACATCACATCTGCTGTAGGCAGGTTCCCAGGCCATGGCCATCAGCTTCGTTGCCCTGTGCATGGCTGAGTCCTCTAATGTCTACTACTGAGGGTGAGGTGACCAGATCACAAGACTGTAGTTGTATTGGGGTCACTTTCCTGCTCACGTGACTGCTTACCTCAGAATCCTGAGTCTACCACAGTGCAATGCTGTGGTTTCATACAGCCCCGTGTGTTAAAGGGTCTGAGCTGACACAGCATTGTCCTGTGCTTCCCATGTTTGGGCAGCGGTACCAAGTTTCACATCCTGTTTTGGTTTTGAGACAGGGTTTCTGTGTAGTTTGGCACCTTTCATGGAACTCCCTCTGTAGCCCAGGCTGGCCTCAAGATCCACATGACTCCCGCGTGCTGCCAGGCCTGTAGGTCAGCAGTCAGTGGACACCCTGTGACCCTAGCTGCCCCACCCTCCAGCATGCCTTGCACGGACACTTCGCAGAAGCCAGGCAACTTGTATTAGCTTTGTAGCTCCTTGAGGGTTAGTAACAAGAAACCCAGGACTGCAGCAGACTCCCAGGACCTTCACCTTGTGGGTGAAGATTCCACCAACACATGTGGGTTCCCACAGGAAACAAGACCAGGGCCGACCTTTTCTTTCCCCGGTGACACCCTCACAGAAACAGAAAAATCACCAGCTGCTATTTCAAAATGCTTTATTTTCACTTGGTCCCAGACTTGGGAGGGGCTCCAGAGCGGTTAACAAAGCTGCCTAGAGGTTGGGGTGAAGGTCCTGAGACTGGCTGGTGCAGAGCAGAGGAGGGAGCCCCATGGAAGGTGAGGCCTCCTAGTCATGCTTGAGAGTGAGCCTCTCGAAGAGGTACTCGCCCAGAGATGGCGGGGGCACAGCGGTCTGTGCTGGCACAGCGGTCTGTCCCGGCTGCAGCCCAGTCACCCTGCGGAGGTTGGTCAGGTGGTTGCCCATCTTCTTGATGAGCTTCACCTCCTCATCCAGGAAGTGGCTTTCCAGGAAGTCACAGAGCTGCAAAGGAAGAAGAGACATCAGACACCCAGTCGCCAGAGGCAGGTGTGAGCTGGAGGCAGGTGGAGTGTTACTGGGAGTTCAAAGCCACACAGCAGCAGCGGTCTTGTCAAAGAAGGGAAAAAGGATTGACAAGGACTTACGTGAGGATCTGTGCGAGCAGAAGCCAGGGCATGAAGATCCAAGAGGGCCTGGTTCAGGCTCTTCTCCAGGACCAAGGCAACTTCCATGGCCTCCAGGGATTTACCCCACTCATCTTGGGAAGGCTTCTACACAGCAGAAGACAATCACAATGTCTCAGAATCTGCCTTACACACTCCTCAGCCAAGGACAAAACCGAGTGCACAGGGAAGGGAAGGTCCAGCGGGGAAACATTACGGCCCACGCCTTTAATCCCACCACCGAGGGGTTTGGGAGGCAGGACAGGCAGATCTTCAACCTGGCCAATTAAGGTAGGGCTACAAACTAAGAGCCTGCCTCCCCCAGGTCGCAGCAGTCCCGCGTTCTAAACTTTTCCTGCATTTCCCGCATTTGGTTGCCTCTACCCACATGCCCCAGGCGCCCACGTGGTGACCTGGCTTGTGACACCCTGTCGTCCCCCAACACACACCCCTCAAGAACGGAGGGCAACCTCCCGGCCGCCCGGCCCCGGTGCGATCGATCCCATGCGCGGCATGCTCGCTGGAGTGCCAAGTCCGCCGCTGCCCTCACCTGCACGTCCTGGAAGAGCGCGCGGCCTCCGCGTTCGTTCTGCATCTTGAGCAGCCGCTCGGCGGCCTCGCGCTTCTTCTCGGCCAGTTCGCGGAAGAAGTGGCCGACACCCTCCAGAGCCAGGTCATCCCGGTCGAAATAGTAGCCCTGCGGGGAGGAATATCACAGCCGAGTTAGCGGGACGCGCGCGGCGGCACGCGCCTTTAACACGCAGGGGCGGGGCGGGGCGGGTCGATCTGCGATTCCGAAGGCAGCAGCCCGGCCTGCACCGAGCGTTCCAGGCACAGTGCACACGGTGTGAAAACAAGGGGTGCGAGGGGGCGAGGCCGGAGCGCGAGGTCTCCGCCCTCCGTGGAACAAAGGAGGCCGCGCATGCGCCGCGGGGCGGGCGAGGGCCGGCACGGAGGGCAAGCCCGGGCGACTCACCAGAGAGAGGTAGGTGTAGGAGGCCCGCAGGTGCAAGTTGACCAGGCGGTTCACGGCAGCCTCCACTTCGGTGGAATAGTTCTGACGGACCTGGGAGCTCATGGCTGATGCGCAGGATGGAGCTGACCGCGGAGAGACGGTGCTGGCGGGTCCTGGGGGCCGACGGCGGCGCGGAGATGGTCCCGGAGGCTGCGACTGGAGACACTGGGAGGCGGCTGGGCGCTAACAAAGGGAGGCCCCGGGTCTGCTCCGTCCAAACACTGTTGAAGCAAGACACAGACTCGGGATCTCCGGGCGCTGCCCGGCCCAGGCGCGCGCGGCTCCTTTTATAGGATGCGGACCCCCGGGGGGCGGGGCGGCCGAGAGCAGGGATCAGCCAATCGGCGGCCGTGGGAGGCGGAGCTGGCGCGCGGCACCTGACCAATCCTGAGCCGAGGAGACCCTCGGCCCCACCCTCCCCCCCGTGAGGGGAAGTCACGCGCCCGGAGCGCGAGGCCCTTGCGAAATGGAGGCTGGGGGCGGGGCGGGGGTCGCGATCACTTTGGGGTCCTTCGGGGGGTCTTACACACACACACAAACCAAGCCTGGGGACGGGCCGGGGTGGGCGGGGTGCTGTACCGCGACGCCGAGCACTGCCCCGCCACGAAGGGCCTCACGGGGATGCTGGGTATGGAGGGGGCACCCGGGGTCCTAGGGCTCGCGATGGGAACGTCGCCGTTTTGTTTTTTCTGGAACCTTCTGGGGGAGTCTGGAAGCCTCTAGGTAGTCTTCAGGGCGGAGAGCGTGCTTAGACCTTAGGCGCACGGACCTCGGGAGCCCCGGCCAGCCTGGCCGCCTGGGTCACGTGGTGCTGTGGGGGGGCGGGGGCTGCTTTTCTAGAAACTGAGGTGTGATGGGCGGCGGGGGGGGGGGGGGGGTTCCTGGGCGGCCTCGCCCGGTCCCGGGGCGTGCTTGCAGCTCGCTCTTCTGGAGCTGGAGAAATCCCGAGAACAGGACCTGCAGACCCAGAACAGATCGTCTTCAAACACTCGATGCACGCCAGGTCCCTAGCACAGGCCAGGCCAGCCAGGGCTCCAGGGGGCACGAAGGCGAGCTGATGCGATCAACTGGAAAGCGTGGTCACGGGGCCCTACCCCGGGGCCGGGGCCCTCAGCGGAGGGAAGGGGTGGGTGGGCAAAGCTGCTGAGTCACGCTGAGCTCAGCCCGGCGGGGCCGTGGGTGCGGCCCGGCCTCACCCTGGCGGGCAGCCTGTGGCGCCCGCCGAGGGACTGGGGGGGCGGGGGGCTGTGGCCTGTTTTTCTGCGCTCGCTCCTCGTTCCCTGCCTGTGGTCAGGCAGTTTTACCCCCGGGGGTGGCCTGACGTCTGCGGTGCCCTGCTGACTTGGGGCAGTTACTCATTAACCACGGCTCTGCAGAGCCCGGCCTTTGGCCTCCAACGCGACGGGCCTGGACACGGCTGCACAGGCAGAGCAAGACCAACCCCCAGGAAAGAAGGACGGGGAGGGGGGGTGCTCGAGCCTGAGGGCGCGGCAAGGTGGGGGCTGCAGCCTCAGAGCTGGGCGGAGGGCAAGGACCAAGTCCCCTTTAAATGTCCGCCTCTCCTCTCCAGCACCTAGGAGTTTGCTCCAGTTCCTGTGGCCTCCTCTCCCTCCATTCGGGACCTCTGGCCTCCAGGCCTGCATTTACAGGCCCGGCCCCGGGGCTAAGGAAGCCGCAGCTGCTACTTAGGCTTTAGGGAGCGGTGTTCCTGTTTGGCTGCCTCGGGCCACCAGCCGGCCTGGTGCCTGTCATACCAGATGGGTGGACTATTGACCATACAATCCAAAGTGGACCTGAGGTTTATTGTCCCCTCCCCCAGGCCACCATTCCCACCCCTCCCAATAATTACAAAAGTAAGAAAAACGCCTGTCCCCTGTCCCCATCAGCCCCCCCCCCAATGCCATAATTTATGAAGAAAAAACACAGTCCAAGGCGGTGGGCGGCCTCAGCCCATCTTCTTCCAGATCGTGAGAGAGGCAGTGAGGATTCCAGCCACAAAGATAGTCACTGTCTGCCACGTGGGCGTCCCGAAGTACGAGAGGAGGCCGTCCTGGGAACAGACATCTGTGTTACTGTCACACCAAACTGCAGGGGGGGGGGGCAGGGGTCACGTGACGGGATGCTAAGGTGCTCCCAGGCCTATAATCCCAGCACCCAACACTCAGGAACCTGAAGCAGGAGGGTTACAAAGTTGAATGTCAACCTGGGAAATCTGTTGAGACCCTCACTCAAAAACTAAGTTCAAGGTCAGTATATTGTACAAAGGGAGTCCAGGGCAGCCTGTCTCAAAAAAACAACTAGGCCAGGTGGTGGTAGCAGCGCACGCCTTAAATCCCAGCGCTTGAGAGGCGGAGACAGGCAGATAGATCTCTGAGTTCAAGGCCAGCCTGGGCTACAGAGTGAGATTCAGGACAGGCACCAAAACTACACAAAGAAACCCTGTCTCGAAAAAACAAAAAAACAAAACAAACAAACAAAAAACGAGACCAAAAACCCAACTATCAGAGGACTGGTGAGGTGCTCCTGTGGGAAGGAGCTTGTTGCCAGGCCTTTCTCCATATACACTCCATCTCCAGAGCCAACGGGAGAGCAGAGGACTGCAAACTATTCTGACTTCCACACACATGCCCACAAGCACACGGACATGCAAAATAAATAAATTTAAGAAGTAAATATGGCCGGGCGGTGGTGGCACATGCCTGTAATCCCAGCACTCAGGAGGTGGAGGCAGGCGGATCTCTGTGAGTTCAAGGCCCGCCTGAGCTACAGAGCTAGTCCAGGACAGACTCCAAAGCTACAGAGAAACCCTATCTCGAAAAAACAAAAACAAAAAAAAAGTAAATAAAGGGCTGGAGAGACAGAGAGATGGCTCAGCAGTTAAGGGTGCTGGCTGGTCTTCCTGAGGACTCGTGTTCAAGTCCCAGCACCCACATGGCAGCTCACAACCGTCACAACTCTAAGATCTGACACCATCAAACATACATGCAGGCGAAACACCACTGCACATAAAATGAAAATAAATTATTAAAAAAAAAATTAAAAGTACCCCCCCCCACAATCCCCAAATGGAAAAAGAAAAACATGATTATAATCTGGAAGTGGTGGCCCACACCAGTAATCCCAACACGAGAGGATGGACTGGAGGGTCACGCCTGGACTAGTGTGGGCTACACAGCATGAACCTGTCTCAAAAGAATGAGGACAGAGGCGGCAGCTGAGCTGGCAGAGGGCACAGGGCCTGGGTTCTACCCCAACGCCTCACAACCTGGCATGATAAAAGCAGGATGATCAGAAGTTCAAGGGCTATAATTCCAAATTCCAGAGTTATCTGAACCTGGAAAATATTTTCTCTGTAGAAAATAATAAAAATGGTAATATTTCCCAATAAGCCCTTTTAAGCCAAATAATAGTTGAATTATATATAAATATTGATTAGATTCTGGGATACAGAAGAATTATAACCTGTTTTTATGTTAAAAAATAATTTAAGTGGAAAATGCTAAAGGACTACTGAACTGATGTTGCATTTACATATCTATATCTGTATAAAATAATGATTACAAATGTTTGTTTAAAAAGGTGAAGTGTATACTCTGGTTACTCTTTAGATCGTATAAATCTTTCGCCTTTTACTAAAAATGTGAAATGGCCAGGCATGGTGGTGCATACCTTTAATCCCAGAACTAGGGAGGCTGAGATAGGTGGATCTCTGTGAGTTCGAGGACAGCCTGGTCTACAGAGTGAGTTCCAGGATAGTCAGAGCTACACAGTGAGACCCTGTCTCAAAAAAAAGGGGGGGAGGGGCTGGAGAGATGGCTCAGAGGTTAAAAGCAGTGGCTGCTCTTCCAGAGGTTCTGAGTTCAATTTCCCACAATCACATGGTGGCTCACAACATCTGTAATGAGATCTGGTGCCCTCTTCTGGCTTGCAGTCATACATGCAGGCAGAACATGATAAACATAATAAGTCTTTTAAAAAATAAAATAAAATAAAAATGTGAAGTGCAAATGTGAATTTAACAAGAAGCTGTAGATTTTCAACACTGTAGACAAACTCCTTTGTTACAAATAAATATTTATGCTTCTAAAAAAAAAGTTCAAGAGCATCTTCAGCTACAGAGCAATTTTGAGGCCAGCCTGAGATACATGAGACCATCTCAGAAATAAAGAACTATCAAGCTGGGGTCAAAGGGTCACCAGTGCTCTTGAGAGATTCTGGAAGGAAAGGCATCTATCTGCTGGTACAAATCAAGTCAGGTCACAGAAGTCAGTAGGTACCAGACGCACCAGGATGGTATATGTAAGAACAGATCATGTCTGATGGCCTGGTGCACCTCTGTGATGGCCCTTGGTTCTACTTAAGTGGTTCTCAATCTAATCCCATATCAGATATCCTACATATTTACACTATGATTTGTAAAAGTAACAATGAAATACTTTTATGGTTGGGGTCACCTCAACATGAGCAACTGAAGAAAGGGTCGTAGCATTAGGAAGGTTGAGAACTACTCATCTAAAGTGTGGCAAGGACTAAAGGGTCTCACCCAGCCACCCTGGTCTTGGATCCAGACAAGCAGCCGCTCTCGGAGGAAGTCCAGTGTCCAGCCCATGATGGTTCTGATTAGCTCGGGCACTTTGGTGCAGAGGGCCTGTGGGAGTAGGAAGGTTACACTGGGGACTGAGTCCTGTGCCCGTTCCTGGAGGTGGCCTCAGGCCTTGGCTTCCAATCCTCTGCCTCTACTAAGCACTCCCCCCGACCCCCAGTTTGAGTCAGCTCCATTAAACTAGAAAACTCCACTGATTTGCTCAGGATCCCTCGATGATTCCTCAGTGCCCTCTAGATGAAAGGCAGGGCAGAGGTAAGGCTCCATGGTAGAGCCCTCGCCCAGCATGTGTGTGCCCCTGGTTCCATCCCCAGCACCACAAACACGGGAAGAAGAGAGCTACAAGTGTGTGCGAGCTGACTTTCAGGACCCAGACACCGAGGCTTGATTTCTTTGAGACAGGTTTCCTCTATGTAGCCCTGGGTGTCCTCATCAACTCTCTGTAGACCAGGCTGGCTTAGAACTCTAGAGATCCAACTGCCTCTGCTCTCTGAATGCTGGGACTAAAGATGCATACCACCCTCCTGGCCCAGACACCTAGTCCTTTTGGAAGGACAGGAATATGGAGGCCCCTAAGGGGACTGAGGCGTCCTTCTGGATCGCTGAGAACAGTGGCGGTCTGGAAAAGACCGAGTGCCCACAGGGTCCACGTGAAGACCTGCGCCCAGTTTTGTTGTTTTAAGCTGGAGTTTCCCAACAGTGCCCAAGCCAATCTTGAACTTCTGGACTAAAGTGAGTCTCTTGCCACAGTGTGACTGGGATGATATGCACACCCACCGCAGGCAATCCACCTCTTCATATCCATCACTCTCTGATGCAGGCTGACTCTGACTGAACAAGTCTTAATTCAGCAATTCTCACCCCTCAAAGCTTGGGTCCTAAGCCATCTTCTAGGTTTTCTAGACCAGGTTAAGACCACCTCCTGGCAGACTCAGGACTTGCTCTCTTGATTGGAACAATGCTCTCTTCCCAGCCTGCATTTGGGTCCCAAGGGGGACTACTGTACGGACCACTATCCTTCTGCCTCCAATACTGAAGGCCCGTCATCTCAGGCAGGAGACCATGTCAAGATGGAAGGTGGCATGGACGATGGTCAGAGTTCTTACTCTGTGTAAGAGTAAGAGAAATAAAAAAGGGAAAAAAGGAAGACAAAAGAAGAAATAGAAATAAAAGGGAAAAAAAGAAGAGTGTACCGAACATGTGACACTACCATTAAAAATAACAAAATATGGCCAGAAATAGCTCTGCCCCAGTCTCCCTGCGCCTGCCCTAACATACCTACCCAAGTCTGGTCTCCATATCTAAATGTTCTCCATATCTAAAGATGACCTTGAACTCTTCCTGCCTCCAACTTCCCACGTCCTGGACCTGCAGACACACCCCAACCACACCTGATTGTGACACTGAACCCAGGGCTAGTGTATACGCTAGGTAAGCACTCTGGTCAACTGAGCCGCAGTCCGGCCCTCTAATTATGTTTGTGTATTGTGATGGGAGACAGAACCTGAGGCTTCACACACGCTATGCCGAGGACCCACTATTCAGCTCCATGCCCGCAGCTTCTGTTACACCCATTTCTGGGGTTTGTTTTGTTTTTTTTAAAACTAGGTTTTAGGTAGCCCAGGATAGCCTGAAACTCAGTATTTAGCTACAGTTAACCTTCAACTTTGATATTCCTACCTCAGCCTCATGAGTCCTAGGAATTACAGGCTTAAGCCACCACATCCGCTTTAAGGCCACCTATCCTGAGAAAGCTTTCTAGACTTGTCTGAGCTACCTCAATATTCTACCTTACCTCAACTTCACACCTGACAACCAACCAGAGCTCCATCAAGGAAGGGCTAGCTTGTTTTGTTCTGGGCAGAGGCCAGGTACTGGGGTCAGGCCATCAGACGTTTGGCCCAAAACATTTCTTGAATAAGTAAATACACAGCCATCTTTCTCCACTCCCTGGACCTGACCACTGCCGGGTAATCACAGACCTGAGGGTACACCTCTGGGCCCACGACCCTGGAGCTGCCCACCTTGAGCACCAGTTTGCTAGCAAAGTAGAAAAGGGCAACCACCCGGCCCCAGTTGAAGTTGCCATCAGCAAACATCTCCGCTGCCACACGGAAGAAGACCTCTCGGGGGGAGTCTGTGTCCACGTCGGCAATCATCCTACAGGAGACAGAAGAACAGCTAGCTGCTGCTGGGCAAGATGGGCAGACCCAGTGCAGGAGTTCCCACGGCTTCCCCAGACTAGAGAAAAGCCAACAAAGGCCAGAGCCAAGCTGCAACAGAGGATAACAAGCTGGGAAGGAGACGAGACCCCGAGAAAGCAAAGAAAAGGAATAGGACCTCGAATTAGTTTCAAGGTCCTGGGGAGGAAGTGACTAGGCCTTGACTCAGCAGGGGCATGTTCTCCTAGCATCTACAAGTAGAGAGCAGAACAACAACCTGCCTTGAAGTGTGACTTGGTGGTTAAGCACCTGCCTCCGATTATCAGTGAGGTGTCAGAGGCACGGCTCGGTGGTAGAGCACCTGCAAGCATCTTCCAGTGAGGGCCTGGAGACAGGGCTTTCTGGTAGACTATTTATGTAGCATCCTCTAGTAAGAGGCTAAAAGTAGAGCCTGCCTAGCATCCAGCAATGAGGGGCCGTGGGCGTGGCTCACGAGTAGACTTACCTAGAACCCACTATGACTAGGAAAAGACTTGCCTCACACACGCCAAGCCAGGGGCTGGGGGTGAGCTCAAAGGTAAAGGGCTGGTCTACCAGGTAAAAAGACCCTGGAGTCTGTCCCCAGCAAGGAAGAGCTGAGCTGAGTGGTGGGACACCTGGTTCCTGGGGAGGACAAAAGTGCACAGCGCCTGAGTTCTTGAGGTGGCAGGAAATCCCTGGACGGACCCCACGTTCCAGGAACCACACCTCTGCAGCTCCATGTTGCTGTCCAGCTCATCTCCAATTCGCCTGAGACACTCGCTCAGCTTCTTGGTGGATGCGTCCTGGGGTGGCTGCTCCAAGGTCAGCTCGGGTGTCTCCCCTGCCATCCTCCCAGCTCGATCCTGGATGAAACTAGATGTGAATGGAAGTGGGGGAGGGAGGCGCAGAGTGAGAACCTTGTCGCTCCTGAAGCCCACCCCCCCACAACAGGGCCTCACACTCACCCCTGCAGCAAAAAGGCTCCTGTCTTCATGATCTGCTCAGAGCTGGTGGGCCCTGGTGGAGAGAGGAGGAAAGGGGTGCCTGGACTCCTAGGTCCCGGGAAGTCAGGGGGCTGGGGAGGCTCATAATCCTGAGGGGAGACAGAGCTGGGTACCCTAGTAGTGACAGGTAACATGCAAGGCCGGGCGACTGCTTCTGATGGACAGGGGGCGGGACCCGGCCTGCACTCCGGCTCCTCCGAAGACGGAGACAGGGCACCAAAGCCAACAGACGCCCGGCCGGGGGCGGCGATGGGACCCGGCCCAGCCCAGGCCACCAGCAGGAAGTGGCGCTAGACAAGCCCGGGCCTGCCCGGGGGCGCGCACGCGGATGTCCGCCCTCGGGGTGCGGATGCGCCCGGCGGGATGGATCCGTGCGCCCCAGCCTGCTCCCGCCCGAGCCCAGAGCCGACGGGGCCCCGGGGGCCCTCGACCCGGCCTCGCCCTCCACCTCCCGCCTCACCGCCGCCTCCGAGCTGCTCCCCCGACCCGTCCATCACGGCCGCTGCCTCTCGCCGGGTGCGCCCCGGGCGGCTGCGGCGCGTCCCGGTCACGTGACCGCTCGCGGACGTGCGCCCTTCACGTGGGTGCCCCGCAACATGGCCACCGCCCCGCAGTGCGGGTCACGTGACTTCCGCGTCTGACGGGGCGGGGCCGCTGGCGCAAGAGTGCGCGTGCGCGGTTCCACCTGAAGCCGCACTGGAGTTCTTCCATTATTTCTTTTCCTAGGGAGACTGAAGCAGAAGCATTACCTTGAGTTCAAAGCCTGCCTAGGATAGGCAACAAAGCCTGGTCTCAAAAACAAAACAAAACAAAAAACAGACCAGGCATTTTCTCATCCTAGCACACTGGGAGGCCGAGGCAGGCGGATCTCTGTGAGTTCTAGGCCAGCCTGGGCTACAGAGTGACAGAGTGAGTTCCAGGAGAGGCTCCAAAGCTACACAGAGAAACCCTGTCTCGAAAAAAAAAAAAAAAAAACCAGAGAACCTACCTCAAAAATAAAGAACAGGCAGTACGTGAGACCCTCACTCGAAACTAAAAAACAGAGAGAGGAAGATGGGGGATGGGGGAAACCCTGGTATTGTGGCCCAATTGTCAAAGAAAACAAGTGAGTGAGAGAAAGAACCTTCAGAATATGGAGTAGCAACAGGCAAGGACCAACTCGAGTGTAGTAGGAGGAATTTATCAGTCTTCTGAGGGTTGGCAGGGACCCTGGTGGAGACAGTCATCTGGATGGCAGAAAGCCTCTTGGCTTGAGCCCTCTGTTTTTGGGTTTTTTTTTGTTGTTGTTGTTTTGTTCTGGTTTTGGGGTTTTTTGTTTGTTTGGTTGGTTTTTGTTTGTTTTCGAGACAGGGTTTCTCTGTGTATTTTTGGTGCCTGTTCTGGATCTCACTCACAGAGATCCGTCTGTCTCTGCCTCCTGAATGCTGGGATTAAAGGCGTGCGCCACCAACATGCGGTACCAAGTTGTTTGTTTTTCTTTTTAAAAACTTTGTATTGATTCTTTGTGGATTTCACATTATGCACCTTGACCCTACTCCTCCCCCTGTCCCCTCAAATCCACCCTCTGCCCTTTCCACCTCTCCCCTCCCGAAACAAAACAAAATTCAAAAGAACAAACAAAAAAAATAAAAACAATTCTTGGTGCGGAACCTTTACCAACCCCACATCTGACAGAGTACTGATCTCCAAAGTATATAAAGAACTCAAGAAACTAGACATCAAAATACTGAACAGTCCAATTTAAAAATGGGCTACAGAGCTAAACAGAGAATTCTTAAAAGAAGAATCTCAAATGACTGAAAGACATTTAAGGAATTGCTCAACATCCTTAATCATCAGAGAAATGCAAATCAAAATGACTCTGAGATACCACCTTACACCTGTCAGAATGGCTATGATCAAAAACACTAATGACAATGTTGGAGAGGATGTGGAGCAAAGGGAACACTCCTCCACTGTTGGTGGGAATGTAAACTTGTACAACTATTGTGGAAATCAGCATGGCGGTTTCTCAGAAAATTGGGAATCAATCTACCTCAAGACCCTGCCATAGCATTCTTGGTCACATACCCAAGGAATGCTCAATCATACCACAAAGATACATGCTCAACTATGTTCATAGTAGCACTATTTGTAACAGCCAGAACCTGGAAACAACCTAGATGCCTGTCATCCAAAGAATGGATTAAGAAAATGTGGTACATATATACAATGGAGTACTACTCAGCAGAGAAAAACAATGACAGCATGAAATTTGCAGGCAAATGGATAGAACTAGAAAATATCATCCTGAATGAGGTAACCCAAACCCAGAAGGACAAACACGGTATGTATCCACTCATAAGTGGATTCTAGATATAAAGCAAAGGACAATCAGACTGCAACCCACAGAACCAGGGACGTTATATTGCAGGGGGGACCCTGGGATGACTGTGGCTTACAATAAGTTTTGGTTTTACTCAATAAACAAACAAACAAACAAACAAAATAAAACAAAAAATGTATATCTAAAAAAAAATTCTCGGTGCGGAAGCTGTAGTGTGGTCCAGTGAGTCATACAGTGTACCCTTTAGTCCATACATCTTTACTTGAAAGTGTTCATTGATATGAGTCATTGGTGTTTGTTTTTTCTCTGTGTAGCCCTTACTGTCCTGGAACTCTCTGTAGAACAGGCTGGCCTCGAACTCAAGAGATCTGCCTATGTCTGCTTCTGCACTGGGATTGATTAAAGGCATATGTAACGTAGGCACCTTTTTTTTTTCCATTGGGTTTTATAATGCTTCACATCTTCACATCACTGTAATTAATTATGTATGCAATGTTTTAGTTAATTGAGAAGCTACCTCGATATCCCAAAAGGGCTGTATTCATTTGTTGTTAACTCCCTAGGATCTAGCACACCTCTTGACTCATGGTTGTCTCCAAATGGATCATTTAATGTCTGGCTAAATATCAGGAGTATACAGGAGACCCTGGCTGCCTCTGAGACTCAAGACCATATCTGTCCCTGGGCCGTGAGAAATGAGTTTCCCATGAAAACTGAGGTAGAAAGAAATGTTGTGATTTGTTTTCCCATGGTTTCATATACTAGAGAAAATAGGTAGATCCTCCGTGTCTTGTGAAGAGGTCGTGGGACCTTTAAGAGGAATTACCTAATGGGAGGACATTGGGACACTGCCTTGGAAGGAACTAGAGTAGATCTCATGAAGTCCTGTTGGGTTTTCTGCCTCTGGAGTGCTGGGATTAAAGGCATGCCCAGCAATGGGGGCTTTTTTTTTTTTTTTTAAGATTTATTCATTTTATTTTATGTGTATGAGTGTTTTGCTTGTGTGCTTATATGTTCACCACATGTGTGCTTGGTGCCCATGGAAGTCAGAAGAGGGTGTTGGATCTAGAAGTGGAGTTACAGATGCTGTGAGCCACCACGTGGGTGCTGGGAATTGAAGCCAGGTCCTCTGCAAGAGCAGCCAGTGTTCATAACCTCTGAGCCATCTCTCTAGCCCCTTGTTTTATTTATTTATTTATTTATTTATTTATTTATTTATTTATTTATTTATTTTAAGAGAGCAGGTTGTTGGGCTATAGATGTACTCCAATGGCAGAGTGTCTACCATGCATAATACCCTGGTCTGCCAGGACAGCCAGAAATTTGGTGGTTTTTCAAGACAGGGTTTCCCCATGTAATAGCTCTGGCTGTCCCAGAACTGGCTTTGTAGACCAGGCTGGCCTCAAACTCAGAGAAATCGACTCAGAGAGATCGACCTACCTCTGCCTCCCGAGTGCTGGGAGTAAAGATGTATGCCACCACCACCTGGCTAATTTTTTTTAGATGTATTTATTTTATTTTATATGTATGAGTGTTTTAAAAGCCTGTGAATGAAAATAAATAAATAGGGCTGGAGAGATGGTTCAGAGGTTAAGAGCACTGACTGCTCTTCCAGAGGTTCTGAGTTCAATTTCCAGCAACCACATGGTGGCTCACAACCATCTATAACGAGATCTGGTGCCCTCTTCTGGCCTGCAGTCATACATGCTGTATACATAATAAATAAATAAATCTTAAAAATAAATAAATAAATAAATAAATAAATAAATAAGAAAGGACATGACTGCTGCTAGGTATAGTGGAGGAGAAGATTTATTGTAGATAAAAGGGAGAATGTACGCAGAGGCAGGGACGTCTGGAAAAGTCCAGAGTGGACATGACTAGACTGACCTAGGTCATGTGGGGAGAGGGGGAGGGGAAGAGGAAGAGGGAGAGAAGAACCAGGTGCAGCAGCCAAGAAGGCCAGGTGCAAAAGGGGGCGGGTAACCAGAATGTCTGGATTATATAGGGAAGAGCCTCTGGGGAAGGGCAGCCAAGCCCCTGGGCTGGAGAGTTCAGGGTAGAGGGCCGAGGGATGCTGGGAGAACCAGGTGGCCAGGTCAGCTTTGAAATGTTAAATAGGCACCTCAGGTGTTTGTCGCAGGGTTTGAGAATTAACCCTGCATGTTTGTAGTGTACCCTGGGATTGCCTGGTACCCACAGAGATCAGGAGAAGGCATCGGGATTCTCTGGAACTGGGGTTAAAGACAGTTGTGAACCACTTTGTGAATTCAGTGTTCATCTTTTTTTCTTTTTTGATTTTTCAAGAAAGGGTTTCTCTGTGTCACCCTGGCTGTCCTGGATCTTGCTCTGTAGCCCAGGCTGGCCTCGAACTCACAGAGATCCACCTGCCTCTGCCTCCTGAGTGCTGGGATTAAAGGCATGCACCACCACCTCCCGGCCAAATCTTCACCTTCTTTAAGACCAACAAGTACTATTAACTACTGAGTCATCTGTCCAGCCACAGTGTCTCTGTCTGTCCTCCCCACCCCACCCCAAGTCCTCACCGCCCACATTCCCGCTCTAGGGTCTCACCTTGTAACTGGCTGGCCTGAAATTTGCTATGTAGACCAGGCTGGTCTTGAACTCATAGTTACCTGCCTGCTTTTGCCTCTGAGTGCTGGGATTAAAAGCATGCACCATTACATCCAGCTGCCACACCCACTCTTAATTAGTCCCTAACGGGGAAACCAATCTCAGGGAAAGGGAGAGGGACAGAGAAAGTCACTGGCTATTCCACATTCCTTCAAGGCCATTTTGGGTTCCTCACTGTAGAGTAACAGGTCAGTGGAAATTCACCCTGCCTCTGGACTGTCCCCAAACCTGGGACTTTGAAATCCTCACCCCCATGACCCAGGATTAATGGCCTAGTAATACTTCTGACTGTTCTGTACGTTTCTACGAGCTCAATGTGCATGCTTCAAAGACCATATAAAGCCTGCTCCTCTGCCAGCCCACTGCTCTCTGTCCTGGCCAGAGGTAGCTGCCATTCTAGGTTTCTTCCCAATAAATCTCTTGTGTGAAGATTGTTGCATGGTGGGACATGGTATTCCTTGGCTCCAGATCGCCAAGATACCCTTGGACCAGAAAACCCTTCACTCCCGCTTCCCAAAACAGCATCCTGGTGAATCTGAGGGCAGGTGATGAGAGAATGTACGGTAAGAACAAAAGCAAGGCGACTTTCAGGAGCCCAGAAAGGGAGTGTTCCAACATGAGAACTTGAGCTGTTGTGCAAAAATAACTCCAAAGCAAAGAGGGTCAAGCTAGGATCCTCAAGTAGGAAAAATTATTGCTTGCCATGTTCATCATCATTTATCCTGGGGGAAGACGACTCCAATAGCCTTCCTCACCTCCTCAAGGATTTCAGCCAAGAGCTCACTCTCTGCCAGAGGAATTACAGGACTTTCCTTAAGACCTAGGAGGAGAGAACACAGGAAGACTCATCCAAAACCCACACACCAACACCAAGAAGAATACAATTCCCAGAAGGACCCAGGGAATAGGCGGGGTGGTTTGAGAGGGTGTATGTTCCTCGGCATCCTGGGAAATGTAGTTCTCAATAGCTGTTTGCACTTGAGGGTAGGAAGGAGAAGCACTTTCTGCTTAGACTGACACCAGGCTGCAATTCTCCACTCCTTACCTTTACGCAGGCACTCACGGACGTGGTTGGCTTCATAACTCATGCATGATCCATTTAAAAAATTGTACTCTTTCCCAAGGACAGGCGGAGGGAACTCTTTATGCTGGTCATTCACCACCAGCTCTGTTGGGCACCATGTTTTGCCAATCTGGAGAAAGATAACAATGAATACTACTCAACCCTTACCAACAATGCTTCGAGGGTTTTACTCCTAACAGCAGGGATGAGCTCTGGCACCCGAGAGCTAAGGGTTCACCCCCATTCGATCTGTGAGGTTCAAGCCTGCCTCTTGCCTGAATTGGGTTTGAAGAGTGTCCTGTCATACTAAGACCCTGTTGTCTCCTTGGAATCAAAACTACCTTAGACTTGAGGACCAGCTCCTCCTTCAGCCAACTAATAAAGACTCACTGCCACATTGCAGGGCTGGCACCATCACTCTTGGCTCCCATCATTCTTTTTTTTTTTGAGACAGTGGTAGGTGTGGGGGGTGTATGTGTGGGGGTGTCTCGTGTAGCCCAGGCTGGATTCCAACTCCCAGTGAAACTGAGATTAATCTTGGACTTCTGATTCTTCTGCCTGATATTACAAGCATGTGCAGCCATACCTGGTTTCCATACAACACCTTCTGTAGCAAGAGATCCCACAGAGACATTGCATCTGGCTTAACTCCAGAGTGCTAGTACCCAGGCTTTGAGCTACCTTTTGTTATTGTTGGATTCTTTTTTTTTTTTTTTTTTTTTTTTTTTTTTTTTAATGTGACTCAGGACAGACTCTGATTTTTATTTGGAGATAGGAGAATAGTCTATGTTCCCATCTCACTCTTGCCCTGATTTCAGGTTCTGCTTCTGGGTAGAATTTAGAGACTTGGTGTTGGGCAAAGGGACACCCTGAAGATACAGAAGCACATTTCATAGACATAATAAACTAAAGGGGAAATTGTGGAACCAAGACAGTCGCCATGAGGTTTGACACACTAAACGCCTATTGTCCAAGGATCTTTCTGTGAAGAAGATGAGGCAACCTCACAGATCATTTCTTGGACTGGACATCAGCTGTAGCTGAGTGGTCAGACTCTCCACATTCTGCTTCTCCAGTCTCTTGGTGAAGAGTGTTTTGGTGGATGCTGGAGGCCCCCATACCCTCAGTGCACTGTGACAGCCTAAAGATGTCCTTCAGGCAGAGAATGGGCACCAGGTGAGGCTTCATCTTCTTTAGTGAAGAGAGCAGGTCCTGGAAGCCATCTTGCTCCTGAGGAGGGTACACTCGAGCAGCAGCTACTTCTCGGTGCCTCCACGCTCTTAATCAAGCTGCTGCCGCTCACCTGGGCTCAGAGCTCCCATCGCCTCAAATCTTGGCCTCCACAGTGGTCCTGACCTGGGCCGTGCTCGGCTGCTGCCAGGCTAGCAGCTCCCTGTGTTAAATGTTTGATTCTTATCTGGGTGCTTCCTGAAGGATTCAGAGCTTTTGCAAAACTAGTAACTAGAGGACTTGGCAAACCAAGAGGTCTCATGCCTGAGAAATGCTTAGGTAAATACTTCCCTCACACAACTGCAGATAAGAGGTTTTGGTAAGTGGAAGTTGCTTGCTTAAAGGGATAAAGCCTGCCAGGCGGTGGTGACACATGCCTTTAATCCCAGCACTCGGGAGGCAGAGGCAGGCGGATCTCTGTGAGTTTGAGGCCAGCCTGGTCTACAAAGTAAGTTCCAGGAAAGGTGCAAAACTACACAGAGAAACCCTGTCTCAAAAAAAAAAAAAAAAAAAAAAAAAAAAAAAAAAAAAAAAAAAAAGGTATAAATCCTGCTGGGCAGTGGTGACACAGGCCTTTAATTCCAGCACTTGGGAGGCAGAAGCAGGCAATCTCTATGCATTCAAGGCCAACCTGGTCTACAAAGCGAGTTCAAGGACAGCCAGAGCTGTGTAACACAGAGAAACCCTGTCTCCAAAAACAAAAAGAAAAGGGTGTAAATCCTGAAACAATAAAAAAGCTTTTTGCAGAGCAATGGGCAGTCAGTTCACCAGAAGCTGATTCCCCTGCTTTTGCTAAGCCCAAATTCATCCTAGAGTGGCCCTTTTTCTTCCAAGGGCCCACACAAAACAAGACTGACAACCTTCCTTCTTAGCTGGTAGAAGATCTGGAAGCAGTAGCCCTCTGCCCACTTGTAGGACAGAATGCAAACACTGAGAGGTCAGGAGGGACATGAGGGAAGAATGGGAGAAGTCCTTCAAAATGCAGGAAAAGGCTCAGATTATTCCACAGCTTGACTTGCTGTAGATAGGATTTCTTTCTCTCTTCAGATTTTTTTCACCGGTGTTGGGGATCGAACACACTCTCAGCTGTGCACTAAAAGGTGCTCTAGGACTGAGCCGTGCACACAGCCCCTCACTGGAGGATTCTAAGCAGGTGCTAGATCTCTGTCTCCAGATTCTCTTTCCGACTTTTGTTTTTGAAGGTGTTGCTAAGTAGTCCAGACTGTCCTTGAAATCCCTCTGCAGCCCAGAATGGCCTGGACCTATGGTTCCCCCTGCACCTTTGGGCCCAGCAGGACCTCCTTTCTTTGCAGCCGGGTAGCAAATGCAGGGTACCATACGTGCGAGCCATCTCTTCCAGTGAGCCAAGCTTTCACACCCAAAACAGGAGTTCTTTCTAGCAACGGCATTCCAGGATTCCAGGAAAATCTGACCTTTGGTGATATACAGATTGTGTCTGGGAACAGCTGGAAAGTCCTAAGCATGGGGTAGCATTATGTTTAGAACATAAACTGTTCACAGCAAAGGTGCGTGGCTGGAGTGTGGGCCTGGGAGGTTATAGCCACTCTTGGTGCTCACCTGCGTTCTTGGCTTCCTAGCTGTCACGGTATCAACAAAGTGTGTGGAAAAGCTTCTGTTGCCACTGGCCAAATTGGTTCAGTCTCCTTGCCTTCCTACCAGGATGTACTGACAGGATTTGAACCCTGAGCCAAAGTGAGCCTTTCCCTCAGGTACATTACTTCTGTTAGATAATGGTCACAGGAACAGGAAGAGTAGCAAATATAACTGGAAAGAACGCAGGACTAGAGCGTACCTTGGTGGCAGAGCACCTGTTTATCAGTCGGGAAGGCCAGGCTTCCATTCCCAGCACCAAAGAGCAAACATCCAAAGAGTTGGTTTGTCCTAAGGCCTTGGAATGTGGGACTGTGGTCTCGAGGCTGAAACCCCATCCCTTGGCTTGGTTCTTAAGGAGTCTGAATGTCTCAGAAGCAGGGTAAAAAAATGGTTACTTCGGCTCTAGAATCCCGCTCTAAGGTTGCTGTGCAGGCTCCCAGTCCTCGGGCGTGGGATGTCTCACCTGGGCCATGCCCTTGGTGCCAGCCACATATGCTGTGTTGGTGAGGTTGGAGCTGATGCTACAGGTGAGGCTGCCATGGACCCCTCCTGGGTACTGAAGAAGCACACTGACGGTGTCATCCACCCCTGTAACGGAAGCACAGGGCAGCACAGGGCAGCACAGGGCGGCACAGGGCGGCACAGGGCGGCACAGGGCAGCACAGGGCAGCACAGGGCGGCACAGGGCTGGGGCACCGGGGGAGTCCTGGGACAGACTGAAACAGGCCTCCAACCTTGGCCCAAACACTTGGCCTGGGTTTTGTTGGTCGTGTTTTGTTTCGTCTTGGGTTTTTTGTTTGTTTGTTTTTGCAGGGTTTTGTTTATTTGTTTGAGACAGAATCTTCTGGAGCTTGGGCTCATGCCAAACTTCTTAGGGATTAGACAATTATTTACAGATCCTCTTGCCTCCACTTCCTAAGAGTTGGGATTACAGACAGACACCACCATGCTTGGCTGAATAGTTTGTTTTGTTTTTTGTTTTTTGTTTTCAAGACAGGGTTTCTCTGTGTAGCTTTGAACCCTGTCCTGGATCTCGCTTTGGAGACCAGCCTGGCCTCGAACTCACAGAGATCTGTCTGGCTCTGCTTCCCGAGGGCTGGGATTAAAGACGTGTGCCACCTATGGCCAGCTTTTTAGTTTGGGTTTTTAAACCTTTATAATTAGTGTGTATATAGGCATGTTGTACATGCAGAGGGACATGTCCCACAGCACACCTGTGGAAGTCAGAAAACTCCAGAAAATTCTCTCTCCATCTTTTTCTAAGTTCTGGGGATCCAACTCTGGTCTTGAGGATCCCATGGTGAACACCTTTGACCCCCGCTGGGGCATCTCATCTGGCCCCTGTTTTGCTTTTATCAAACAAGGCTTTACTGTACAGTCCAGGCTGGCTTTGAACTCATAGCCTCTTCCTGCCTCAGCCACCAACGGGCTGGGATTACAGGCTTCAGCCACAATGCCTGAATTAATTGTGTACTTTGAACGAGTAATTGTATGGTGTCTGAATTATACCTCAGGCCTGGAGAGATGGCTCAGTAGGTAAGGGCCCGTGCTGCTCTTGCAGAGTAAGTGGGTTCAGTTCCCAGCACCCACATGGCACCTCACAACTGTCTGTAACTCCAGTTCCAGGGGATCAGATGCCCTCTTTAGGCCTCCCTTGGCACCCAGCTTCATGTGGTACACAGAGGCTCTTGCAAGCAAAACACCCATACACATAAAAGAAAAACCACTTTTGTTTGTTTGCTTGTTTTTCGAGACAGGGTTTCTCTGTGTAGCTTTGGAGCCTTTCCTGGGACTCACTCTGTAGCCCAGGCTGGCCTCCAACTCACAGAGATCCGCCTGCCTCTGCCTCCCGAGTGCTGGGATTAAAGGCATGCGCCACCACCGCCCAGCTTGTTTGTTTTTCAAGACATGGTTTCTCTATGTAGCCCTTGCTGTCCTGGAACACTCTATGTCAACCAGGCTGGCCTGGAATTCACAGAGATCTGTCGGCCTCTGCCTCTTGTGTGCCAGGATTAAAAACATGCTATTGCACAGCCCCAAAACTCAACTTTTTAAAGGTATTACTTTCTGAATGAGTAAATGACTAAATGAACCTACCCTTTCGAAAATATGCATTGTACTTTTATTTGTGTGTGTGTGTGTGTGTGTGTGTGTGTGTTGGGGAGTGCCTGTGGAGACCTGAAGAGGGTTTTGGACCTCCTGTATTTGGAGTTACAGGTAATTGTGAATGGGTGCTGCAAACTGAACTGAGGTTGTCTGTAAAACCAGTAAGCATTTAATCACAGAACCACCCTGAACCACTCTTTCCTGTAAAGAACCTACTTTGTAATGTTGTTACAATCATTCCATTAATCCAGGTAAAAAAACCAAAATAACTTACAAAGTTACATAGAGCACAGATAAGCCTTTTGTGTTACTTTAAAATAAAATCAAGACCTGAGCATGTAGGTGGGTTGCAGAGTGCTTGCCTGATGAGGGAAGAAAGGTGGAATCGCATGGCAGAACAGACCTGCAATCTCAGCACCTGGAAGGCTGAGGCAGGAGGACCAGGAGTTCATGGTCTCCTTGAGCTACAGTTTGAGTTCAAGGCCAGCTACTTGAGACACTGTGGCAGGAAAATTTAAAACAACAGTAATAACTAAAAGCAATATAAAACAAACAAACAAAAAAAAAAAAAAAAAGAGGAGGCTGGAGAGATTGTTCAGTGGTTAAAAGCACAACTGCTCTTCCGGAGGCTCTGAAGAGGCCTAACTTAACCTTAGTGCAGCCATGACAGGAACCAGGAAAAGCCACAAACTGTGCCCAGCAGGGGACCATTCAGAATTGAGACAAACAAGTATTAAAGGCTCTAGAACTTCAAGGAGAGCTTACAGAATCTGTGTATAAGTTGCCAGTTTCCGTGCAGCAATGCAGGTACCAATCCCTGTTTGACAAGGCTTCTGTTACTTCACTCCTGACCAATAGGAGTTCAACCCCATCTGAATCTGGATTCCCCTACCCTCCCAATCCTTTACTCCTTAAAAACCCTGCCTCAACTGAGCTCAAGGCTCTCCTTGATCCAATCACTATGTCAGACCCGGTTTCTCTGTGTAACAACCCTGGCTGTCCTGGAACTCATCTGTAGCCCAGGCTGGCCTTGAGCTCACAGAGATCAACCTGGCTCTGCCTCCCAAGTGTTGAGATTAAAGGCATGCGCCACCACCTCTTGGCTATTTCTTTTTCTTTCTTCCGTTTTTTGTTTTTTTTTTTTTTCCGAGACAGGCTTTCTCTGTATGGCCCTGGCTGTCCTGTAACTTGCTTGGTAGACCAGTTTGGCCCCTGAATTCAGAGATCCACCTGCTTCTGCCTCCTGAGTGCTGGGATTAAAGGCATGTGCCACCACCACCCAAAACCAACTGTTTGTATTTAAGTGCTAACCATTTGTCTTAATAGTTACTTCAGTTCATCGACTCCCACGACACCCCTATTATTAACATTGGACCAGTCACGTAATTAAGACCCAGCCATGCAGTTTCTGATCATGTGGTAAAGTGACATGTATGCCCAGTGGAGAGCTGACCTGCGTGAAAGAGCAAAGACGTGCAGGGTGGAGTTGGGAGCCAGGTTCTTAAGAAGACATTGGGTCCTGCCTACCTTTCCGAGGATGCCCTAGTTCTTTGAACTACATTTCCCAGGAAGCCATGGGGTAGCCCCCTGCCTAAACCACATATACATGTGCCTCTGGCTGTTCTGGGAATGGTAGTTCTTTGTGTGTCCAGTGCGTAGCTAGGAGAGGCGTCCCTCAAGGAAGTCCCTCTAGCGGTCTAACTTGATTTCTCTGGTGGTGGGGAGGAGGAGCAGGGGACTTGAGAGAGAACGCCTCCTACCGCCGTCTAGCTGAGAAAATGCAGTACCTGTTTCATGGATCCTTCCCACGGCCGAAATCTTCTCTGGCTTCTGCGCACCAAAGACCATGGAGAGAAACTGGACGCAGTAGACGCCCAGATCCAGCAGGCCGCCGCCGGCCTGGCTCCAGTCTCTGGACCGGGGAAAATGGCTTAAATCTAGCCCCATTTCTGCCCGGGCCACTCGTAGGTCCCCAACAGTTCCTTGGACCAAAACTTCCCGCAGAGCCTCCATGGCAGGAAAAAACCGGCTCCACAAGGCCTGCAAAGCGGAGTGGGGAGCCCAAGGGAACAGAGACATCAGTATTCAGGAGGTGATCAACCACACCTCCCTTAGGGTCCTAGTCTCGAGGGATATCCACTGCTTCCCCTACCCAAAACACACCTCTAGCCTTCCACTTTCCACCTGGGACCATCACCCCAGTTTTCCTTATCCAACTGTCTCTGCCCCAACCACGGTTTTGTTGCTTTATTTTTGATTTTTTTAGATAGGGTATTATGTAGCCCAGGCTGGCTTCAAACTCATTATGTAACAGAAGTGAGTCTTAATCGAGGAACTACCTAGATCAGATTGGCCTGTGGGGGAGTGTCTTGATTTTAAACGATGTAGGAGGGCCAGTTCAGCACAGGTTTCACTATTCCTTGGGCAGGTGGGCCTGAACCCAGAGCCTTGGGTTAGGGACGCGCTCTAGCCTCTTCCCTAAAGATGAGATAGCATCTCTAGCCCCTAAAAAACTTGAGATTTGTGGGCACGGCGGCACACACCTTTACTCCCTGCACTGGGGATGCAGAAGCAGGTAGAGTTTGAGGCCAGCCTTGTCTACATAGTGAGTTCCAGGACAGCCAGGATTATCTCCAAAAAAAAAAAAGGCCTTTGCCTGAAAAAGAGTCTTCTCTGTGTGTGTCTCTCTCCAAACACCCTCTCTTCTCTCTCCCCTAAATCTGACATGGAGAATGTTCCACACATTCTGAGGTTGTTCTGTCCCATTTGCTAAGGATTATGACTCCATCATACTTGAATAAGCCCTATGGCTGCACTTTCTGAGAAAGGGTCTCATGTAGTTCAGGCTGGCTTCAATCTCTCTATGTAGCTGAAGATAACCTTGCACTTTTTAATAAAGTTTATTGTATTTGTGAGTCTGAATGTGCACATGTGCATGCAGATGCCCCCAAAGGCCAGAAGAGGGCAGCAAATCCCCTGAAACTGGAGGTACAGGTGGCTGGGAACAAGCCAATGTGTGGGCTGAGACCTGAACTCTGGTCCTCTGGAAGAACAGCCAGTGTTCTTAACTTCTAAGGCATCTCTCCAGTTCTAAGTGTAAAACCACCATCCCTTCCTTCCTCTCTCCTTCTTCCTTCCTTTCTTTCTTTTTTTGAGACACAATCTTGCAACCCTGCCTGCCTTGGAACTCACAAAGATCCCAGTGCTAAGACTGAAAGTGTCTACCACCATGCTGGGCAGCCTTGAACTTTTAATCCTCCTGCCTCTGCCTCCTTTCCAGTACTGAGATGTCAGAAGTGAAGCATCGCACTGGTTCCTGTGGTGTTGAGGATGGAACCCAGGGCTTCCTCCATGCCAGGCAAACACTGTCCACAGGGCTCCATGGCCAGCATCTCTTCAGCATCTTCAGCATCGCTTGCTTGGCTTCTTTTTTTTTTTTTTGAGACAAGGTCTCACTGTGTAGCTCTAGCTGGCTGGAAATTTGCTAGGTAGACAAGGCTGGACTCGAACTCACAGAGATCCTCCTGCCTCTGCCTCCTGAGTGCTGGAATTAAAGCCGTGGGCCACTACTGCCCAGCTAAATCACTAATTTTGGAAGTCACACAGTTTGGTGGCAAATTTTTAGTCTCCCATTAGCTTTGCCATAGATGACATCTCTGACTGGAGCTATGTAATGGGTTAAAAACTGCACTGCCTTGAAGGTGACCTCCCCTGTACTGGGGATAGAGCTCTGGAAACATCTCTTTTCATTATCTCCTGTTCTGCAGAGAAAGAAGCTGTTCGTGTATCAGTATTTCACTTTTCCCGGAAGAAGCCACTGTGCTTTCCTCGGGTTCACAGAGCAAGCAGTAACCGGAAGACAACCGCAGCGTGTGCCTCTGGAAAGCTGAAGTCCTGCGTGCTGTGTCTCTCCTGAGCCTCTGGTCTGCCCGACATTTCCCCAGAACTCCCTAGGGAAGTCCTGCTCCAGCAACCCCAAAACAAAATGGCCTCTGTCTTTTTTGGTTTTCTTGCTTTCCAAATAAAATACTTTCTCTAACCTGACCTTAGTCACTAGCCTCTCCAAGTGGGGAACAGTGGACTTGGGCTTGTGCTTGCAACAGATGCTAGATTCAGTTACACCCGGGCCTCACCGAGATTCCGATCCTTTGGCATTTCGACTGTGGGCAAGCTTGGGCACTGTGTTTAGTCCTGGCAGCTGGTGCTATATGGAGGTCAGAAGGGCCCTCGGGCTTACCTCCATCAGGAAGATGCCCCGAGAACGGGCCTCTGCAGCCATCTCCCGAACTTCTGCTGCATTCACACCCATGGGTTTCTCGCACAGGACAGCCTTGCCCGCCGCCAGGCAGAGGAGCACCGCTGATTTGTGCTGGGGGTGCTGGGTGGCGACGTAGGCCACCTCTGGGGTAGAGGGAAGGAGATAGTCAGCAGCAGCGCTCACAAGGAGAGGCCTGTCGCCAACGGGCATGGACAAAGTGGTGGATCCAATCCTAATCGTCTCATTGAGAAGAGACTACCAAGCTTTGTGGAGGCTGAGGCAGGAGGATAACCAAATTGAGACCAGCCTGGGCTGTGTCAAATATCCAAGGGGCCAGGCATGGTAGGTAGCCCAGGTTTTTTTTTTTTTTGAGCTGAGGATGGAACCCAGGGCCTTGTGCTTGCTAGGCAAGTGCTCTACCACTGAGGTAAATCCCCAGCCCCTAGCCCAGGCCTTTAATCCCAGCACTTAGAAACTGGAAACCAAGGCAGGCAGAGCTCTGTGAGTTTGAGGCCAGTCTGGTCTACAGAGTGAGTTCCAGGTCAGCCAGGACTACACAGGGAGACCCTCTCTCAAAAGAAAACAAAGTGTTGGTATACAGCTCTGTGGAGCCTAAATTGTGAGGGTCAATCCCCAATGCTGCAAAATAAAGAAACAAATTCTTAACAGATTCCTTAGCATCCTGAGAAATTTAAAACTTAACACTTGGCCTTAGCTACAGCGGCCTGGCATCCAAGCACAGTTTAATATTGTTAACCCAGCCTCTGGCCAAGTCGTTCATTCCTTTTAACTCTGCTTCCTACCCTAGCTGAACCTAAGCCTTTCCAAAGCCCCCTGCCAGTCAGCTGCACCTGCTTTTTTTGGGGGGATGTCTTGGAACTCCCTCTGTAGATCACAGATCTGCCTGCCTCTGCCTCCTGAGTGCTGGGATTAAAGACGTGTGCCACCACCGACCGGCGTCAGGTGCACCTGCAATCAGACATTCACCACAGCGCAGGCAGGAGGCTGTGCCTAGCTCCGCGTCCCCTCCGTCATCCAGGCCACTCACCCACGTCTGGGTCCTTTGCTAGCTCCTCGTAGGAGCCATATGCCTTGGGGATGTTGTATTTCTGGGCGAACGCCTTCGCCCTGTTCAGGTCCCTCGCAGCCACTGCTACCACCTGGTGTCAGAGTCAAAGGCTTGGGGTGGGACCATTGTAGAGATAAAGGAGGTGGGAGGCAAGCATGGGAAGAGCTGAAACAGGGAGACTAGAGCCTCCCCCACGATGGCTAGGGGACAGATTCCTGTCTGGAAGGAGGAGCAGGTGCATGGTGGACAAGCCAGACTTATGCGGTGCCCGGGCTCAGGCCAGCCTCGGCTACAGAAGAGTCCAAGACCATCCTGGGTACATGGCAAGACTCTGTCTGAATACGACGGGAAGGGAGGGCCCAGTCCCTGACTGTGTAGCATCTTCTCCTCCCTGCAGCTAAGATCCACCTCTGCAGACCTCGCGCACCTCAGCTTAAGAGACTGGGGTGAAGAGGAGCGGGCTGAAAACAAGTCCCTTCTGCTCTGAGAGTCGCCCGCCACCTGTCTCTGACCTAGGGGCTCTCCACCCTCAGACTCTCATCCCTCAGACCAGGGACCTTGCTAAGAGCCACCCCCCACCTTCCCTTAGACCTGGGGTCTCGCACCTGGTGCTCCGAGGGAGGCAGTGAGCTCAGCATGGTGGTAAAGTCGCTGGCGATTAGGCCAGCTGACACGATGCCCCAGCGCAGCGCCATGCTCACCCTGCCTGGATGTCTTCCGCCTGTGAGGAGACAGCGCGCTCTGCCAGGCTGGAGGCGGGGCCACGGAGCCCTGCTGCCAGGCTGGAGGCGGGGCCAGCGGAGCCCTGCTGCCAGGCTGGAGGCGGGGCCAGCGGAGCCCTGCTGCCAGGCTGGAGGCGGGGCCCGCGGAACCCTGCGCTGCCAGGCTGGAGGCGGAGCCCGCGGAGCCCTGCGCTGCCAGGCTGGAGGCGGGGCCCGCGGAGCCCTGCTGCCAGGCTGGAGGCGGGGCCCGCGGAGCCCTGCTGCCAGGCTGGAGGCGGGGCCAGCGGAGCCCTGCTGCCAGGCTGGAGGCGGGGCCCACGGAGCCCTGCTGCCAGGCTGGAGGCGGGGCCAGCGGAGCCCTGCGCTGCCAGGCTGGAGGCGGGGCCCACAGAACCCTGCGCTGCCAGGCTGCACCTTCAGAGGAGCAGGACTTCACCTTCGGCGGCGTGTTTTGAGACTTTGACCTTTAGGGACACACCTGAAGAGTTGTCAGAGAGAGAAGCAGTCATTTCTCTAGTGCTGGGCTCTGCTTCTCTCTCCGACAGTGCCTACTCTGTTGCTCAGGCTGGCCTGGAATTCACAATGTAGCCCAGGCTGCTGACCACAACTCAAGGCAACCCTCCTGCCTCAGCTTCCTGAGTGCAGAGATTACAGACGTACACCACCATGCTTGTTTTTCAAGTGTCCTATCATTTTTTATTTTATTTTGAGACAGGGTCTTGATATTGCTAGAAATTGGTCTGGAGTCTCAAGAAAATGACCACAGGATCCAAAGTATTTTTGGTGAGGAGAAATCTGTTGACTGGGGCACAGCTGTGCCAAAGCAAGCAGCAAACACTCCCAGCAGGGACTCACTGGGTTTGTTTTTGTTGTGTGTGTGTGTGTGTGTGTGTGTGTGCGCGCGCGTGCGTTTCCCCTGCGTGTATGTATGTGTACCATGTGCATGCCTGGTGCTCTCAGAGGTCAGAAGAGAGTGTTTCAGTGGCTGGAGAGATGGCCCAGCAGTTAAGAGCATTGGCTGCTCTTCCAGAGGGCCCAAGTTTAGTTCCCCATGGCAACTCAGGACCATCTTTAACTCCATTTCTAGGAGATCCAATGCCTTCTGTCCTTTATGCACACCACACGTGTACATGGTACACATAAATGCAGACAGGCAAACCCTCAGAAACATAAAATAAATAAAAAGAAGAAGAAGAAGAAGAAGAAGAAGAAGAAGAAGAAGAAGAAGAAGAAACAAAACAGAAGAAGGTATTGGATCCCCTAGAACTGGAGTGATAGATGCTGTGACCCATTCCTCATGTGGGTGCTGGGAACCTAACCTGGGTCCTCTGTGAGAACAGTAAGTTCTCTTACTCGGATTACGTCTTTACAAGTCTCTTTGTTGATGGAACTTTATTTATCTCATTTAACTTTTGGAGAGAAAAGAAAGTACATCTTATTACACTCTCTAGTTCCTCCTCTCTTACAGCACAATTTCATTCTGCCTTTTCTTCAAATTCACCTAACATTGTCTGCCTGTGCCTAGGTGTTCAGAAGTCAGTATTGAGAGAAAGGAATCTCTTCGGTTGTCATAGTTGAGTTAATCATTGAACTAACTGGTTATGCAGCATCTGACTGGAATGGTGACCCACAGGTGTTCTTATGACCCCCAGAGCTAGGGCCAGAATCCTCTCCCCTGTCCCTCTGTGCTTCTTCCTGGCTCAGGTCACATTTTTGTTCTGGAAAACTGAATTACCCACAGTTTCTATTTAGAGGAAATTCTTAAGAGTGAAAGACCCTAACCCTTCATGCTTACCCTTAACCCCAGGAGAATAAGGAACTAAAAAGAAATCTAGTTCCAAGGGCAAGCTGACTCAGCCATTATTCAACCACCCCTGTAACAATGTAAAAAGATTTCTGTTAAGAGATGTGCTCACCTGTGACTGGGATAGTTGCAGGTGTTCCAGGAAGGACCACTGTGACCTTTGTGTAAACTCCACTCCCGCCCTGATACCCCCCCTTGAGGTTTCAGGAAAAATGTACCTGTTGACGTAACTGTACCCCCTCTGTGATCACTCTGTACCCAGACCATGATCTTGTGAAATGAAATTGTATGGGAATTGTAACCTTATGGCTTTTGTGGGTTTTTCCTTTAAAAGCTCCCATGGGGCTGCAGTTAGCCCGACTGTACAGCCGCATTAATAAACACCTCTTGCTGTTGCATCAACTGGACTGGAGTCTGGGTTCTTGGGGCGCCCACTTGAGACCCTAGATTTTTGGGGTCTAACAAGAGAATTAACTGAGTTCTGTGGACTACTATGTAAAATATAAAAAACGTATTCTCAACTGGTTGGCCAAGTCCACCTTCAGCAAGACGATATCCAGTTTCCCTTGCCTTGTAGACGTTTATTTCAGACCTGGGTAGCTGGGGGCTGGAGAGAAGGCTCAGTAGTTTAGGGCATGTGCTGCTCTTGCGGAGGACCTGAGTTTGGTTCCCAGCATGCACACTGGGCAGCTCACAATCACCTGTAACTCCAGCTCCTCTCCGAATTCTGTGGCCATCTGCACTCCTGTGGCATATGCACACAGACACATACACACGGGGAACTAAAAATAATTTTTTTTTAACGGTGGGACTTGGTGGTACACACCTTTAGTCCCAGCACTTGGGATGCAGAGGCAGATGGATCTCTGTGGGAAGTGGTCTACAAATTTCCAAGCTAGCCATAGCTGCGTAGTGACAGCCTGTCTCAAAAACAAACAAACAAAGCCGGGCGGTGGTGGCGCACGTCTTTAATCCCAGCACTCGGGAGGCAGAGCCAGGCGGATCTCTGTGAGTTCGAGGCCAGCCTGGGCTACCCAGTGAGTTCCAGGAAAGACGCAAAGCTACACAGAGAAACCCTGTCTCAAAAAACCAAAAAAACAAACAAACAAAAGCAAAACAAATAAACAAAAAAGGCCTTGGTGTGGGAGGGGCCCCCAAGGCCCCGCCCCTCCGAGGATCTCTAGGCAGTGAAGGTTGCCAAGGGAGGGAGAAGTGCATTTTTTCAGCAGTGAAGCTACCGTGCTGTATGCTGTGTGTTTTTTCTCTCTGAATCATTATGTGGTACCATCTTGGAGAACGATGCCTTCGGCCAGAAGCCGCGGTCTGTGCTAATGGAACTACATGCACCCCCTGGTAGACAGAAGAGGGGCAGTCACAAGACTGGTTCCTACGATTCCACCATTACCCCTTCCTGCGCAACCCCAACTGCAGGTGATCTTGAGAGGTGCTAAAGAATACGGACAGTGGAAGCTTAGGTGAGATGCTCTACCATGTGGTTCCTGGGAGGCCATCGTCTGTGTGTGATATGGTGAGACTCGGCGGTGCAGCTGATGTGTGGGGAGCGGGGTGGGGGTGGGGTGCCCTTACGTAAGTGATGACCCTTTCCATACACTAATTCATCAAAGAATGTCCCCATTCCAGAGGAGGACAAAGCACCACAGGCGGCCACCATCATGGTGTTCTCATGACCAATGGGGCATGAGTGGGAAGCTGCATGGGAATGGGCTTTGGGGAGCAGATTGGGGAGCACTGACAAAATCCAGACTGGATGTCGGTGCAGATGTGTGTGGTATCTGGAGCTGTCACAGCTATGTGTGACCATGAAGGGAGTATGGTGTCCCAGTAACTGACAGTGCACGTGGGAGGCTGGAAAACTCCCTCATAATCCTGAAGCTAGTGTGCCTTAGCCATTTGTGTGTGCGTGTGTGTGTGTGTGTGTGTGTGTGTGCGCGCGCGCGCGCGCGCGCGCACAGGCCAGAGAGCCATATTGGATATGTTCAACATGCTTCAGTTTTATTGAGAGTCTCTCTGAGGTTTAGAGGTTGCAGAATTGGCTAGGATGTGGACCAGTGTGGGAGCCCTCAACTGACTCAGTTTCCCAGTTTGAATCTGAAGTCTATTCTGAGTCAATAGAATTCAAGCTTGTTCGCTCCAGGGCTGTGAGAAAGTCCTGATTAGCCCAGAGTCTCCTTGAAGGGCTGTGAGAAAGTCCTGATTAGCCCACAGAGTTTCCTTGAAGGGCCATGAGAAAGTCCTGATTAGCTCACCAGACAGAACACACTATCTCGCTAGGCGCAGCCTGCTGATGCCAGCTGGGGGTACATTGAGATAGAAAAAGAAGCTGCCTGCTCCTTGACTCAAGGACGGGATAGATAGTGGCTGAATGCCTGTGCTGGGCATTGCTCTACCTTTGTCCTTCAAGACTATATAAGCTGGGCGGTGGTGGCTCACGCCTTTAATCCCAGCACTCAGGAGGCAGAGGTAGGCGGATCTCTGTGAGTTTGAGGCCAGCCTGGTCTACAGAGCGAGATCCAGGAAGGTGCAAAAGCTACACAGAGAAACCCTGTCTAGAAAAACAAAACAAAACAAAAAACCAAAACAACAACAACAAAAAGACTCTATATAAACCGACTCTGAAATATACTCAGGACTGTCCGGTATTGACTGGCAGACCTCTCAACTCTTTTCTGTCTTCTTCATTGTCTCTACAATCCGCACATCCTCACCCAGATACTCAGCTGACTCTTGGCAGGTTCCAACAGACCAGCAACCCAAAGGGACCCACCTGTCTCTGCCTCCCCATTGCTGGAGTACAGATGTTTTATCCTGTCTGTCTCTGCCTCCCCATTGCTGGAGTACAGATGTTTTATCCTGTCTCTGCCTCCCCATTGTTGGAGTACAGATGTTTTATCCACGGCTCCTCAGGCTTGCAGAAACACCTTTCCAACTGAGCTGTTTCTGTGCATCCCTCTCCCTTCTCAGACAGGATCTCGCTGTGGACTCTTGGCTGCCTGAACACAGGGATCTGCCTGCCTCTCTCTGCTGCCCAGTGCCAAGAGTAAACCGGTACACAACCTGCCTGACACCCTGCCCTCCCCACCCCCACCCCCACCCCCTGCCTTTGGACACAGGGCTTCATATAGCCCAGGCTGGCCTTCAACTTGTACAGTTTAGGATGACACTGAACTCCTGATTCTCTTGCTTCCACCTCCCAAGGGCTAGGATTACAGGCATTCACTCGGATTTCCCATTTAAGCGGCCTGTGGGACACAGGGCCCCATACATGCTAAGCAAGCATTATAACAACGGATCCACAGCCCCTTAATAATGTATTTTTAAAATTGTTTAAGCTATTGAATTCTTTTCCCAAGCCCAGGTTTGGGTTTTCTGTCCCCAAGGCAGAATGAAGCAACGTTGAGGCTATGCTGCCAATAGCACCCCGCCAAACCTCTCAGAAGTGAGACTTAAAGTGCCCATAGGTGCCGGGTGGCGCCGCACGCCTTTAATCCCAACACTTGGGAGGCAGAGGCAGGCGGATCTCTGTGAGTTTGAGGCCAACCTGGTCTACAGAGTGAGATCCAGGACAGGCTCCAAAGCTACACAGAGAAACCCTGTCTCGAAAAACCAAAAAAAAAAAAAAAAAAAAAAAAAAAAAAAAGTGTCCATAGGTTGGTTACCTTGGAGTCAAGGTGTCAGCATGTAGGTGGGACTTCCAAGAGGGCAGTATGTACACACAGACACGCTAATGTTTATTTGTGCCAGGCTATATTTGAATGGAACTGGAGCATAGAGCAGGACATTGTAGTGTGGCATGAAGCCAGGGTGTACCAATTTTCAGGGGCGCCCAGTGGGGGCTGAGGGCGGCTGAATCACAGCTAGGTGTGCAGCCGTATATGTGTACCTTCTGGGGCCATGGGTAGGTGTTGGGCCCAGGAGGTCAGGGTATGGCTGGTGAGGTAGCGATGGAAGCCTGGGGCCCAGGCAGAGCTGACAATTACTTGAAAGACACCCCATGTCCCAAGCCTCCAGCCACTGAAAGGAACTGAGATCTCTGGCCCCACAGAAGACAGAGTAAAAGGGACCAAGCCAAGCTCCTGGGACCCTGTGACACTAGGCACAGGATGCAAAGTGACTAAGCCTGGAACAGCCAAGAGCAAACCAGGAAGGCATGCCTGAAGCTAGTACTCCAGGTACGGCGAGGGTCTCTCTCAGCTCCAGCTCCTGCAGTGAGTCCCTGACAGAGTAAAGAAGCCAGGAGACAGAGGAAGGACGGGACCTGGAGGCTGGGAGAGCTGAAGGGGCAGACACAGGCGCCTCTAAGGAACAGGGAGCCCCGTCCTCCTCCCTAGGAGGCCATGCAGGCTCAGGCCTCCAGAGAGGTCGCAAGGACACTTCATCCAGCTTTTGTTGCTGTCTGTAGGAACTTGGAGGCTGGTGTGTGGGGGGGTGTCACTGAGATATCGTAAGTGCTGGAAGTCCAGCTGGGGCAGCTCGGGGGCTGTTCTGGGGCCTTCTTTTCAGAAGCAGCCACATCTTTCTGGTCACCTGCTGGAGCTGGGACAGGAGCATCTTCTGCAGAGGAAATAGGAGAACGATGTTAGACAAGGAACTTCCTAAACAGAGAAAACAGGATTCCCAGGCCTGCTCCTTCAACACACGACCCAGGTCCATCTCTCCTCCCTAGACTCAGGATCATAGTCACCAATCCTCGGGACTCTGATTTAGGGGCCTGGGTCCTGGTCTTCCTCCTTCAGACCCGGTGTCCCAGGGTGCAGAGCCAGCCAGTACCCGTGTCTGCCCGGAACTGCAGCTGCCCGGCATTGTTTTTTGAGACAAGGTTTCTCTGTGTAACAGTCCTGGCTGTCCTGGAACTCGCTCGGTAGACCAGGCTGGCCTCGAACTCACTGAGATTCGCCTGCTCTGCCTCTCAAGTGCTAGGTTTAAAGGCACCAGCAGCAGCAGCTTGGTGCTACTACTAACAGCTTTGTCCCCAGGGTCTGCTGGGAGTTGTAGTTTTATTCTGCATTGTCATGGATAGGGAAGGAGGATCTCTTAGGGTGCGTGAGGCTAAAGCATGTCTAGCCCAGGAAGCTTCTAGCACACTCACCTTCTTGGTGAAGAGAGCTTCCAGCTCTTGCTCATCTAGGACACCATCGCTGTTGATGTCTGCAGATGAGATAAGATACATGAGGGGACGGAGGGGTGGATGAGTCTGGTCCCCACGGTAAAAGCTGGTCAAGGAATTGTGGGTGCATGTGAGGTTTCTGAGCAGAGAACAAACAGAATGGTGGCCATGGCCACCATGGCGTTAGTATCCTGCAGAGCCTGTTGCTCTAAGAACCCATTTTGGGACTGGAGAGATGGCTCAGAGGTTAAGAGCACTGGCTGTTTTTCCAGAGGTCCTGAGTTCAATTCCCAGCAACCACATGATGGCTCACAACCATCTGTAATGAGATCTGGCGCCCTCTTCTGCTGGGCAGGGATACACGCAGACAGAACATTGTATACGTAATATGTAAATAAATCTTTGAAAAAAAAAAAAAGATTTATCTATTTATTAATTATACGGTGTTCTGTCTATGTGCCAGAAGCAGGCACCAGACCAAGTTATAGATGATTGTGAGCCACCATGTGGTTGCTGGGAATTGAACTCAGGACCTCTGGAAAAACAGCCAGTGCTCTTAACCTCTGAGCCATCTCTCCAGCCCCAATAAATAGATAAATCTTAAAAAGAAAAAAGAACCCATTCTGGTTGGGTGTAACGGCACATGCCTTCAATCTCAGCATTCCTGAAGTAGAGGCAGGCAGATCTCTTGAGTCCGAGGCCAGCCTGGTCTATAGCGTTCCAGGACAAAAGAGTTATACAGAGAAAGCCTATCTCAAAACTAAACCAAACCAAACCAAAAGTCACTCTGTAGCAAACGGGCCTAAGAATGGAGTCCAGGGGCTCTGAGAATCAGGCCCACACCAACTCCAGGGGCCAGGGAGGCCCGTGCATCACGGGCTGTCGTCCTCGCTTGCCAGCTTGCCCCTCACGGCGATGCCGGACTCAGACCCACTTCTGTCGCCTACAAACCAGCCACCAGCGTTTCCTGCCATCCACAAGGCTCCTGGGTGTGGCCCTCGCCGCCTGACTGTCCGGAACAGTCCAGACAGGTTCTGTTTACCCTTGAAGGTGACTGCTCCTGACCTTCTCTGCGGGGCCGGTGGGGCGCGGGGCCCACGGTGCCCCCGACACCACCGCCTCTGCTCTAATCCTTCCTTGCGCAATGTGCGCGGCAGCCCCGGCAGCCCCCGCAGCCCAGGGTCTGTGTGCGCCTGAGTTGCACTCAGCTGGAAAATTCTTCCCCCGTGGCAGCAAGGACAGACCCGTCATTTTGGAATTCCCTGCTTTTGTTCTTTCGGGACCTAGGGCCTCGTGCAGGCTGGCCAAGCCCTCCACCACACACTGCATCACCAGGCCTCACTTTCCACGAGTGTCTACGTGCTCGCAGGAACTCTTCTAACTCAGCAGCCACTGGTCATGTGACTAAAGTTACAACGACACCAAGTTCCCGGGCACAGGCAGAGTTTACTCAGGGCATCTGGAGCCAGAATCAGAGCCAGGAAGCAGAAGGGAAGGACAATGACAGTTAATCCAGGGGTCGGAGGAGCCGTGAACGAGGAGCTGTCTGGTGGGCACAGAGGTCTAGTTCATTCATTTCTTTGAGACCAGGTTTCTCTGTGTAACAGCCCTGGCTGTCCTGGAACTCCATAGACCAGGCTGGCCTCAAACTCAGATATCCTCCTGCCTCTGCCTCCCAAGTGCTGGGATTAAAGTCTTGTGCTACCACATCTGTTTTTTTTCAAGACAGGGTTTCTCTGTGTAGCCCTGACTGTCTTGGACTAGAACTCACTCTGTAGACCAGGCTGGCCTTGGACTCAGATCTGCCTGCCTCCTCCTCCTCCTCCTCAGTGCTGGGATTAAAGGTTAAAGTGAAAGACCCTAACCTTTCAGGCTCACACCCCCCCCCCCAAGCCCCAGGAAATGAGAAACTAAAAATCTAGTTCCAAGAGCAACCTTACTCAGCCATTATTCAACCACCCCTGTAACAATGTAACAATGTAAAGAGATTTCTGTTAAGAGATGTGCTCAACTGTGACTGGAATAGTTGCAGGTGTTCCAGGAAGGACCACCGTGACCTTTGTGTAAACTCCACTCCAGCCCTGATATCTGCCTTGAGGTTTCAGGAAGAATGTACATGCGGACATGACTGTACCCCCTCTGTGATCAGACCATGATCTTGTGAAACGAATTTGTATGGGAATTGTAATCTTATGGCTTGTGGGTTTTTCCTTTAAAAGTACCTATGTGACTACAGTACAAGGCGACTCTTGCTCTCTGGAGCAAAGTTTGCCCAACTGTACAGCCACATCAATAAACACCTCTTGCTATTGCATCAACTGGACCAGAGTCTGGGTTCTTGGGGCACCCACTTGAGACCCAAGACTTTGGAGTCTAACAAAAGGTGTGTGCCACCATGGCCTGGCTTTTTTTTTTTTTTTTTTTAAAGATTAGGTCTCATACAGCTTAGATTGGCCTCCAACTTGCCGTGTGCGTGAGGGTGACCATGAACTCCTGAGCCTCTCCTGAATCTGCAGAGTGCTCACGAGTCAGGTGTGCTTCACGGCACGTGGCTCAAAGTTCCAGTTTTGCAAGACAGAAAAGTATCTAGGGATTATGTGCACAGCTGCAGTCAAAGGTCAGGGCTAGAGTGCTTGCTCTGCATTATGAAGTTCCATTTCTGGCAAGAAACCAAGCCAAATCCACTACTTGCTACAGAAATTAACACTTAAAAATTGTTACTGTGAGCCTGGTGGTGGTGGCCCATGTCTTTAGTCCCAGGTGGATCTCTGTGAATTTGAGGCGGACCTGGTCTACAGTGAGAGTTCCAGGACAGCCAGGACTGTTACACAGAGAAACCCTGTCTCCAAAAACCAAAAACCAAAACAACAACAATTATTACTCTGGGCACCCTAGCATCAGACATTTCCCCAGCTCTCTGGGTCACTCTAGTTCTTGGCACAGCATACCTTTGTGTAGCTTGAGTTTTCCTGCCTTGCCCACAGTCAGGACAAATCTTTGTCACCTGCCAGTCCCACAGCCGCTCAGACCCAACCAAGTAAACATAGAGCCTTATTTTGCTTACAAACTGTATGGCGGTGGCAGGCTTCTTGCTAACTGTTCTTATAGCTTAAATTAATCCATTTCTATAAATCTATACCTTGCCACATGGCTCGTGGCTTACCGGCGTCTTCACATGCTGCTTGTCCTGGCGGCGGCTGGCAGTGACTCCTTCTGCCTTCCTGTTCTTTCTTTTTTCCTCTCTGTTAGTCCCGCCTATACTTCCTGCCTAGCCACTGGCCAATCAGTGTTTTATTTATTGACCAATCAGAGCAATTTGACATACAGACCATTCCACAGCACCTTTGTCTTCCTTAATAAATTTCTTTATAAATTAAACAAAATGTTCTAATTATGCGTGTGTGTCTGCATGTGGGTGTACACATGAGTGCAGGTGCCTTCAGGGCCAGAGGCATCATGACACACCAGGGCTGGTGTGTGACAAGTGCTTGTGAGCCGCTGGATGTGGGTGCTTTGTGTGCACTTGTGAGGTGTGAATGCAAGCACGCGCAGCACAGCTACCGAGGGCAAAAAGAGGAAAACAAAACAAAACAACAAAACCCCACATGTGCCAGGCGGTGGCGCATGCCTTTAATCCCAGCACTGGGGAGGCAGAGGCAGGCGGATCTCTGTGAGTTCAAGGCCAGCCTGATCTACAGAGCAAGATCCAGGACAGACTCCAAAACTACACAGAGAAACTCTGTCTCGAAAAACAACAACAAAAACCTCCACATGTCTGTGGTCATTTTCTTGCAGAGAGGGCCTCTTATCGGCCTGGCACTGCAAGTTGGGCAGGCTAGCTGGCACACGAGCTCGAGGGCCCTGCCAGTCTCTGCCTTCCTCTTCACCATCACTGGGTGAAGTAGAGACACCACCTCACCTGGCTTATTGGGATCTGGGACCTGAACTCAGTTTTTTACACTTGAAATTGAATCATCCCCTAGTTCCTAAATTTTAAAAAAATTGTAAGCTGGGTATAGTGGTGCACACCTTTAATCTCAGCACTCGGGAGGCAGAGGCAGGTGGATCTCTGTGAGTCTGAGACCAGCCTGGACTGCAGAGGGAGTTCCAGGACAGCCAGACCCCGTCTTTTTTTTTTTCCTTTTTCTTTTCCTTTGGAGACAGGGTTTCTCTGTGTAGCTCTGGCTGTCCTGAAATTCTCTCTGTAGACCAAGCTGACCTCAAACTCAAAGACCTGCCTGCCTCTGCCTCCCTAGTGCTGGGATTAAAGGCACACACCACCACTGCCCAGCAAGACCCTGTCTTAAGAAAACAAAACCAAACCCCTACATTTTGCTTAAATTGTGTGCATGTGTGCACCTGGCTGTGGGTACAGGTGCGGAGGTCAGAGTTGGTTCCCTCTTCCCATCGTGTATGTTCCACAAACCAAACTCAGGTTTCCAGCCCTGAGGCAGGACTCTTGGGAGACCCAGGCTTCTGGGCTACTGTGGCAGCCAATAAACCTCATTTTCTCAAGTCTAAGAACTTCAATTCCCAACAGCCCTGTGGCAGATTAAAAAATAAATAAAAAAATAAAATAAAAAAGCACCCCCCCAATTAACGTATATGGGTGTTTTGCCTGCAGGTATGTATGTGTACTATGTATATGCACAGTGCCCTCAGAGGCCAGGAGGGCACTGGATCCCCTGGCACTGGAATTAGAGGGCTGTGAGTGCCACATGAGTGCTAGGGTCCTCTGGAAGAGCAGCCAGTGCTCTTACTACTGAGCCATCTCTCCAGGCCCCCTACCTCTCAGGCCACTTTCATATAGACACTTTTTGTCTCTGTGGCTCTTGGGAGTTGTAGTTCTTTCTGTATTCCTCAAGCCTGGTCTGCTCAGTTAGAGGACATGGCCATTCCTTAGAATTCAGAAGAAAAGAATATTGAGGAAAAAGATTTGGCCCTTCCATGGAAGACTCCAGGCTTAGCAACAGGAAGAGGCAGCGTCTTTGGCCAGTCAGGATATGAAGGAGGCCTGGTAGGCTCACAAAGCCCCACTGGGAAGGGTAGACTTCTCATGGCATTCAGGCCCCAGGACCATCAGGACTTCTCAGGTTCTGGAACACCCTCCTTATCTTACCATGCATTATGAAGAAAGTGTTGGGGTTAAACCTATTAGGGTCCAATTCATCCAGCTCCTCCCACACCTCCTTCAATCGGGCTTGGCTGCCCTGTGGAGAAGAATAGCAGGAGCTTGTGAACAATGAGTATCAGGTCAGATAGCCTGTGTGCTCACGCAAGAACTACAGTTCCCAGCAACCCTTGGAGTAGTTTCACATAGGTAGACGGACTTTTTGCCTCACAGCCTCTTGGGAGTTGTAGTTCTGCATCTGCATTTTTTTTGTTTTTGTTTTTCTGTTTAGGAGTCGAACATGGTAAAGCGTACATAGGGTTCTTACAGGGACATTGACTTTGGGGTATTCCCGGTGTCTGGGCTGTTGCTCTTGTAACTTCCTCTCAGCCTCCTTCCACTGCTCCTCTCCAGGAGACTCCAGGTAACGGTCTTCTCTCAGGTTCCTTGAGCGTCGTAGTGATTGAACTCTTCATGATGTGCAGCATCATACTGGGCAAGGTCTCAGGTGGCCTGTGGAGAGGCAAGAGTTCCTCCTGTCTTTCAGACACCTGGCATGACTTCACTTTCTTGGTCTTCATGGTTGGTCCTAATAGACCCCAGACTCAGGGCACTATCCTCTCAGGTGGGCGCCCCAGAAACCCGGACTCCAGACCAGATGATGCAATCACATGAGGCTTTATTTTGCGCAAATGGACCCCCCTACACAATTCAGTGAGAGGAGCCCTGAACAATAATTGCAGGCATCTTTTAAAGGCGAAAAACATATTAGCATAGCATTTGGGGCAATACATGATTGGCTAGTTTAAAAATCAGTACTGGGGAGGGGTGTACAGCTATGGGGACTTTCCATGGGAGCTGCTTTTCTTCCTAGAATAGCCACAGGATGTTCTGCCAGACCCAGATAATGTCACAAGATCATTCTGCTGATGCCATAAGAAATATCACAAGAATATTTCTGCTGAGGCTGAGGGTTTGGGGGGTCTGAGACCGAGGCTCGTTCCTCTTTTCTAATGTTCTGCTGAGTTTGAGGGGTTGAGGGTCTGAGACTGAGGCTCGTTCTTTTTTCTAATGTTCAACTCTTTCATCCCCCCCTTTAACTTTGGACCAATTTAAATCTTTAAATTTTAGGGCAAGCTATCAATAGTATGCTGGGCCCTGTACTGTTGGGTCAGCACCAATGCTTGGGTGATAGATAGTCTGTCACTGATGAATTGGAGTGGCCTGTTCAGAATACAGGGGCCGAAGGTCAGGAGTAGGAGGAGAATGATTAGGGGTCCCACAATGTGGAGACCAGGGGCACCTGTTGAACCATCCCTCGAACCATCCCTGCTGACTCTCTCGGTCTCTTGGTCTCTTGTTAGGCCTTTCTCTCGGCTTAGTCATGGAGTCCCTGACTATCCCAGAATGATCTGCATAAAAGCAACATTCTTTGCCTAGTGCAGCACATCGGCCCCCTTCCTTAGGAAACAATAAGTCTGATCCTCGCCTGTTCTGCTACACGACCTCCGAGAGTGGGGTGAGCAGCTGCTCTGATTTGGAGACGGACTGTTCTAGCGTCCGCAGATCCTCATCGACTGCTGTTTGAAGGGCCCAATATTGTCGGTTTCCGCTGACCAGGGCAGCAGTCCCTGTCCCAGCTCCAGTTGCCGTCCCTAACCCCAGCATGACAGCTAGGGTGAGGGATATAGGTTCCCTCCGGTAGCAGGTAAGGTGTGGATCATAGTGGTTTTCTAGAAACCTCCCCCCCACCATGATAAAGTATTCTAGGCATTACTGTACCATAACACAGAAATCATTTGTGTCTTTTAAAACCTGAGTGGATATGCAGGGGGTGAGGCCTTTGTTGCATGCCCACCGTATCCCAGGAGGGACACCAGATAGAAGGATGTATTTGGGATGGGGGTGGTGGAATTACAGAGCTTCCGATGGGAGTGGGGTGGGTTACCTATGCAGGTGCCCTGCCTGAGACCTCAGTCAGGGTAAGGGAAGGTGGGGTGCTATGGCATGAATTAGCACTAGTGGTATTGTTATGGGTTCCCATTATAGCTACCCCTTCATAACAGGGATGGCTTGAAGCTAAGCATAGCCAGCAAGAGTTAGTCTGCCCCGGGTCAGTCTGGTTGAGGGCAAGAAAGTCCCCAAGAATCAGGTTCAACAGCCTCTGCTCCATAGGGGGCGGCAGCGAGGGTGATTCTGGGGTGGTTCCCTCGGGCCCCCCCCATTGGGGAAGGTGGGGGCAGGGCTGGCCGGGAAGCCGGGCCTTGATTGGTCAGGACTGGGTTAGGCCCCAGTGGCAAGGGGGGGGCTCTATTTTTAGTCTGATGGTTAGTAGGAGCCCATCATCAAAGCGTGCCGCATAGACCCGGATTCCCCATTGGCTCCCTTTTACCCAAGTTCGATTTTCCTTGCCCTTACAGTGAAGCTGATGTTAAATGGATTGCAGGTAAAGTTAGTACAAGGTCCTTTCCCGGTCCAGATACCTGTGTTGAGTCCATAGTGCATTTGGCAATGATCTTTTGTGAGTCCTGCGCCCAGGCGCCCCTTAGTGAGTGTTATTAGATCCCAAGAAGATCTGGGCTTCCAATAGGTATCCCCAGTCATTTCACAACCCCATTCTTTGCAGAAAAAACTATTTGCCCCTCCGCACCGGCGGATCTCTGACCTGGACCTTCCATTTCGGGGGCAGGCATACACACCCTTGGTGTGGAGCTCCGCCCGGTACTGGGGATGACTGCACACATACCCTCGCCTCACACATATCCTGCACCTGGGCATTGGCCCTTGGACTCTGGTTTAGGTGGGGATGTAGAGTCTATCTCAGGGACATCCCAGGAGTCCAGTCCTGCAGCCAAGAGACATAGATCGGGGTACAAGGAGGGCCACCAGGTCCACGGCGGGGCTGTATGGGTTGTGGACCAGATGACATCACCATTTGCTGATGACACCTGCCAAGTCAACTTCTAAGGGGCATGAGGATTGTGGGGACGTCCCAGGGCTGAGGGAAGCGTGAGGGGCAGGAACATAGTCAGGGCCATCATCCAGTCTTTAGAAGTCTTATCTTGAGTGGGTTTTGGGTACGCTGGAGCTTCCATCTGTGTGGCTCATCTGGATTCTCGCCGTCCTCCGATGGCGCTGGCTTGACCTGTGAGGCGTGGATCCAGGCAGAGATCCCGTCTGCCTTAACGGCAGTCGGAGTGGTCAGCAGCACAGTTTATGGCCCCTTCCAGCGAGGTTTGAGGGTCCTGGACTGATGTCTGCGGACATAGACCGAGTCTCCAATCTGGAAAGGATGAGGCACCACCAGACTCTTGGACTGGTACACCGTTGCCAGGGGCTTCCAGACTTGGTTCTGGATCAGCTGTAGGGCCCTCAGCCAGACCTGTAGGCTGGGAGATGTAGTAAAAGAATCAATGTCAGGCCCCAGCAGGTCTGCTATCGGGGAGGCCCCCCATAGAGGATTTCATATGGTGTCAGCCCAAAAGGAGGAGGGGTGTTCTGAACCCGGAACAGGGCCATCGGTAGGAGCTCCACCCAGTCTCTAGCGCCAGTCTCCAATGCTAATTTAGTCAAGGTTTCTTTAATTGTCCTGTTCATACGCTCTACCTGTCCTGAGCTTTGGGTCCTATGAGAGCAGTGTAATTTCCAATTTATCCCCAATACCTTGGCCACCAACTGACTTACCTGGGAGACGAAGGCAGGGCCATTGCCTGACCCTAGTACCTTAGGTAGGCCGAAACGGGGAAAGATGTCTTCCAGGATCTTCTTAACCACCACTTGGGCAGTCTCCCGCTTTCTGGGGAATGCTTCTGTCCATTCGGAGAAGGTGTCTATAAAGACTAGGAGATACCTGGCTCCACACCTGCGTGGGCGAATTTCAGTGAAGTCAATCTCCCAGTTTGTGCCTGGTCATGCTCCTCGCATTCTGGCTCCTTCTGGTAGTTTGAGGTGGCCTGCGTTCACCTTGGCGCAGGGGACACAGGATCCTGTGGTTTGTCTGACCAGAGAGTCTAGTCTAGGTATGAAAAAGAACTGTTCCTCCCTTTCTAGTAGGGTCTTGAGTTTCCTGTGTCCCAGGAGAGTCCACCTGTGAAGGTCGGCCACTGGTTCCCTGGCCATCTTCCGTGGCAGGACCGCCTTGTCCTGGAACCTCCAGACCCTGGCCTGCTCATCATATCTACGTCCTCATCTGAGTATTCAAATCCTGGAGGTGTAGACTGCGTCTCTGGTGCCTGCAGTAGGAGCACCTGCTTCTCTAAGGCTGCAGCCCTCGATGTTTCATCTGCCATCCTATTTCCCCGAGCCACGGGGCTTTCTCCTTTCTGGTGACCCGGGCAGTGAATAATGCTCAGTTTCTTTGGCAGGTGGAGGGCTTGTAGGAGATCAAGAATCTCCTGTTTATTTTTAATGTCTCTGCCGGCGGAGGTCAGCGGGCCCCTCCTCCGATATATCTCCCCATGGATATGTGCAGTGGCAAAGGCGTAACCACTATTGGTGTAAATGTTGACTTTCTTGCCTTGCACTGCCTTCAATGCTTGGGTTAGGGCCACAAGCTCAGCCTTTTGAGTGGAGGTTCCAGGTGCCAGGGCCGACGCCCAGATGATGGAGGTTCCATCCACCACAGCCGCTCCTGCTCTTCACTCACCTTGGTGTAAGAAGCTGCTCCCATCTGTGTACCAGGTGTGGTCAGCATCGGGCACAGGCTGGTCTGTCGGATCTTTTCGGGGGCCATGGGCTTCGGCCAGGACTTGATGACAGTCGTCCTGTACCTGGGACTCGGGTCCCGTCTCAGGGAGCAAGGTGGATGGATTGAGGGAGGAGGCTGTCCTGAACCAAATCCGTTCGGGGTTTAGTAACACAGCCTGATAATGGGTGACCCGGGCATTTCAGAGCCACCATTTGGGGGTTGCCGAATTGCTGTCTCTATGGCAAGGGGGCCACCACCATGAGGGGTTGTCCTAGGGTGAGTTTGTCTGAGTCTTTCACTAGGGAGGCTGCTGCTGCTACCATGTGGAGGCATGGGGCCAGCCGACGGCCACATTGTCCAGTTTCTTGGAAAAGTAGGCTGCTGGTCTCTTCCATGGGCCCAGTTTTTGAGTCAGGACCCCTTTTGCCGCTCCATTATGTTCATCTACGTACAGGGTGAAAGGCTCGGCCATGTCCGGGAGGCTCAGTGCCGGGGCTGACAGCAGGGCCCTTTTTATGTCGTCAAAAGCCTGCTGTTCTCTTTTCCCCCAAGTGAAATGGATGTTGGCTTTTGTGAGGGGGTACAGTGGAGCTGCCATCTCAGCGAACCCCGGTATCCAGAGGCGGCAGAAGCCAGCACTTCCCAGGAACTCTCTCAACTTCCGGGCACTCGTGAGTGGAGCTATCAGGGCCACAGCCTGTTTGCGCCCCTCCGTCAACCATCTCTGACCCCCCTTCAGGAGATACCCCAGGTAGGTCACCTGTTGCTGACAGATCTGGGCTTTCTTGGCCGAGGCTCTGCACCCCAACTCCCCCAGTCTTTCCAACAGGGCCCCAGTACCTTTGAGGCATTCCTGTTCAGTCTCGGCTGCCAGGGGCAGGTTGGAGGGGGAGGGTCAAGCTTGGATGATTTACTCGGAAATCAGCCAGGTCCTGATGTAAGGCCTCATCACACAGAGTAGGGGAATTTTTAAACCCTTGGGGCAGCCTCGTCCATGTCAGCTGCCCTGAGAACCCAGTTTCTGGGTCTTTCCATTCAAAGGCAAAGAGGGGCTGACTCTGAGGGCTAAGCCTCAGACAGAAGAATGCATCCTTTAAGTCAAGCACCGTATACCAGATGTGACCTGGCAGCAAGGTGCTGAGCAGATTGTAGGGATTAGGCACGGTAGGATGAATGTCCTCAGCCCTCCGGTTCACTTCCCTTAAGTCCTGAACTGGCCTCTAGTCATTGGTGCCGGGCTTTTAAACTGGCAGTAAGGGGGTATTCCTTGGCGATTGACAGGGTTTCAAAATGCCTAACTGTAACAGCCTTTGTATATGGGGCCGGATTCCACCTTTTGCCTCCCTAGCCATGGGGTACTGGCGGATAGATACTGGAGCAGCTGAGGGTTTCAAGTTTATTATTGGGGTGGCTGTTGGATAGCGAGCCCCATACCTGCAGCCTCTGCCCAGGCCGAGGGGAACTTAGCAAGCCATTGAGGGTCCATTGGGGAAGTTGGTGCCGGGGCCCTTTATGTAAATGGTGTTCATCTTCCAAACGTAGGGCCAGCACTTGGAGGGGCTGCCCCCCAGGGCTAGCAACTGAAGCCCCTTTCTCATGGAAGTGGATCTGGGCCCCCACTTTTGAGAGGAGGTCTCTTCCTAACAGTGGGTATGGACGGTCTGGCACCAGCAGGAACGAGTGGGTGACCTGACCCGTGGATAGGTGGACTCTCCGTTCAGTCGTCCATCTGTATAACCTTCCCCAGTGGCCCCCTGGACCCATGATGTTTTGGAACAGAGGGGTCCCTTGGCCTGGGTGAGGACCGAGTGCTGTGCTCTGGTATCAACCAGGAAGGTCACTGGTTGGCCCCCCACTTCAAGGGTTACCCAGGGCTGGGGGGGGGGCTCCTGGTCCTGACTCCCCTAGTCTTCTTCCAACGATAGCACCGGAACAGGCTTGTGTGGTTTCCCTTGTTGACCTCTGTTTGGGCAATCTCTCACCCAGTGTCCTCTCTCCTTACTGTAAGCACATTGATCGCGATCCACTCGCGGCCTCCGTTTGTCCCCCAGGTTTCTACTCTGCCTAGGCCTTCTCTGCTCTGTGCCTGTTACTACGGTGGCCAAGATTCTAGTGAGTTCCTTGTTTCTCTTTTTATCTCTCTGGTCCTCTCTATGTTCCTGTTCTCTGCGAATCCTCTCCTCCCTCTCTCCTGGTGTCTCTCTCTTGTTAAAAATCTTTTCTGCCCTCTTAACTAGATCTTGCAATGTATACCCTTGCAGCCCCTCCAGTCGATGTAGCTTAGTGCGGATGTCCAGAGCCGATTGTCCAATGAAGGACATTATCACCTCAGCCTGCAAGTCTGGCACTTGAGGGTCGAGGGGCGTATACATATGGTATCCCTCCATCAATCTTTCTAAGAAACCTGCGGGGGTCTGCTCTGATCCTTGAGTTATAGCACATACCTTAGCCAAATTGGTGGGGCGCCTGCCCGCCCCTTTGAGACCCTCCAGGAGAATCTGGCGATAGAGACGAAGTCGCTCCCTACCGGCCACGGTGTTGAAGTCCCAGTCAGGACGAGTCAGGGGGAAAGCCTCGTCCATCTCATTGGGCAGCTGAGAGGGTCTGCTGTCGTCTCCCGGCACATTTTTGGGGGCTTCCAGGAAGACGCGCTGTCTCTCCTCCGTGGTGAGAAGGGTCTGCAAAAGCTGTTGACAGTCCTCCCAGACAGGCTGGTGGTCAGCAAAATGGACTCAGTCAGCCCAGTCAGCGCTTGGGGGTCTTGGGAAAAAGAGGGCTTATGAGTTTTCCAGTTGTAGAGGTCGGAGGCTGAGAATGGCCAGTACTGGATGTGGCCAGCCATCGAACGGAGAGGAAAAACCTGTGACGTCCAGACGCCCTCTGTCTCCCCCGCCAGCTCGCGGCGCAGGCGCAGCCGGCCGCCCAGAGGCGGGGAAAGTTCCCCAAGCTCCTCCTTCTTTTTGTTTAATCTGAAAAAGGGGCGGAAGGGGTAGCCCCCCTCCGAGGGGGCTGGCAGTGTCCCCAGGGCTCAGGATGGGCGTAGGGAGGTGGGGGATCTGATAACAATAGATCTCCCTGTCCATCAGGTAAAACTGGTGGGCTCTTGGGCCTCTCCTTCTGAAGCTCCCCGAGAGGATACAATGAGGATACCGGAGGGGCTGAGGGAGAGGAGGGGTGGAGAGGAGGATACCGGAGGGGCTGGGGGAGAGGAGGGGGTGGAGAGGAGGATACCGGAGGGGCTGAGGGACAGGAGGCTACGGGAATGAGGGGGACAGAGGATGGGGGAGGGGTCTGGGCTCTGAGGCAGAGGATGGGGAAGACGAAAGGAAGGGCCTCACCCAGGGTGGAGGGTCCCTGGCTAGGCTCTCCCAGACTGAAATGTATGACACCTGTGTCCTTGGGGCCCCAGGCTGGTAAACCGGAGCTTTGACCTGCAAAATGATATCAACATTAAAAGTACCATCTCTCAGCCAGCCCACATCCAATGTCGGCCATTCCAAGGAGCAGAAAGTCATCCATTTTCATTTCTTGACTTCCATGGAGGCATTATGAGATCTGGTTGTGACGTTTCTCCAGCGGCCTAAAGTCAGGCTCAAAGGGGTGGTTATTGATTGTCCCATAGTCCGGGAGAAGTGGAGATAGAGAGCGAGGAGAACAGTAAAACCACAAAAACAAATCAAACCCAACACAAACCGCGCGGTGGCTGATCCGCAAACTGGAAATACAGATTCCGATGGGAGTGGCCGCCTCTCCGGGGACAAGAGACACTCCGTCTCACCTCCCCCAGACAACCCTGGAGTGTGACTCCAGGGTGGGACCAGGGGTCTCAGGGCACGTCTGCCTCCCCCACTGATCCAAACACAGATTCAGGTCCTGCAGGCACAAATTACGGGCCCCGATCAGCCGGACAGACAACAGATATAACGCACATAGAGAGAGCTCAATCTTACCTCCAACTAGTCATGGAATTCGGGGTCCGGGGTCGCCCTGAATCCCGGACGAGCCCCCAAATGATAGATCCCAGACTCAGGGCACTATCCTCTCAGGTGGGCGCCCCAGAAACCCGGACTCCAGACCAGTTGATGCAATCACATGAGGCTTTATTTTAATCGTTTGCACAAATGGACCCCCCTACACAATTCAGTGAGAGGAGCCCCGAACAATAATTGCAGGCATCTTTTAAAGGTGAAAACCATAATATTAGCATAGCATTTGGGGCAATACATGATTGGCTAGTTTAAAAATCAGCACCGGGGAGGGGTGTACAGCTATGGGGACTCTCCATGGGGGCTGCTTTTCTTCCTAGAATAGCCACAGGATGTTCTGCTAGACCCAGATAATGTCACAAGATCATTCTGCTGATGCCACAAGAAATATCACAAGAATATTTCTGCTGAGGCTGAGGGTTTGGGGGGGTCTGAGACTGAGGCTTGTTCCTCTTTTCTAATGTTCTGCTGAGTTTGAGGGGTTGAGGGTCTGAGACTGAGGCTCGTTCTTTTTTCTAATGTTTAACTCTTTCAACCCGAGGAAACATTAGAAAGATCCCCCTTAGGAAGACATCAGACATCACCGTCTCCCACCCACACAGAGGACTGAGTCTGTTGCTTCCTCTGGGCCTGACATGCCCGATATCATCTTGACTCTGCATTCCTCCATCCGAGCTGATCCTGGCCTCTCCTGCTCACAGCACTCCAGGGCTCCCCAGTGTCTCCGCTAGGTACAAGCCCCTGCGACACTGCCTGGCGACCAGTGCCAAGGAGCTGCCAGCAAACAGCTAAGGGCACCAAGAGGGCTTCTTTTGCAACCCAGATCTGACATCTGGAATGCTCAAGACTGTCAACTTGACCAGGTCTAGAATTATCTAGAGGACAAACATTTGAGCACGTCTAAGAGGGAGTTCCTAGACAGGGTTAATGAAGGTGGAAGACCCTCCCTAACTGTGGCAGTATCCCCTGAGCTGGGCTCCAGAGCTGACAGAAAGCAGAAGGGTAGGTGAACCCAGACTCCTTCCCTACTGTGACCCCGAGAACCTCCCTTGAGCACTCCCTCCCCACAGCCCATGTCCAGCACACCTTGATGTCCTCCGAGTTGGCAGCTTGCAGTGTCTCCCGGAAGTGCCCGTCTGTCTCTATGACATTGATGACCTCCTGGAGGTAGCGGTGGTACAGGCCTGTGTCCTGAGGGACAAGGGCAGACACAGCAACACCTGCCTTACCCTCTAGGTTTCTTTCCCCTGGCCGGGACCAGCTTTACTGGCTGAGTACTCCAGAGCCATCCAGTCCAGTTCCAACCCCTGACCTCCTGGAAGGTTCTATGGCACACAAGAAATGACCATCATATAGAGAAGCTGAAGAGATAGATGAGTAAGGGGTAAAACGCACTCTGCCGAAGTGTGAGTTAGAGTCCCCAAACTCACTTAACAGAAGAGAGTCAGCACGGACTGGAGATGGCTCAGGAGGTAGGAGCCCTGGCTGCTCCTGCAGAGAAGCCAAGATCTGTTCCTGGCACCCCAATCCAGAAGCTAAACGACCGTCTGTAACCCTGGCTGCAGGGGATCTGATGCCCTCTTCTGGCCTCTGCAAGCACCTACATAACACACACACACACACACACACACACACACACACACACATGAATATTTTTTTAAAAATATTTTTATTTTATAATTAATTTAATTTTACACATCAGCCACGGATTCCCCTGTCCTCCCTACTCCCACTCCCCCCCCCCCCCCCAATCCACCCCCCATTCCCATCTCCTCCAGGGCAAGGTCTCCCCTGGGGATTCAGCTCAGCCTGGTAGATTCAGCTGAGGCAGGTCCAGTCCCCTCTTCCCTACACCAAGGCTGCACAAAGTGTCTCAACATAGGCCCTAGGTTCCAAAAAGCCAGCCCATGCACCAAGGACAGGTCCCAGTCCCACTGCCTGGGGGTCTCCTAAACAGTTCAAGCTCATCAACTGTCTCACTTATCCAGATGACCTAATCCAGTTCCATGGGGGCTCCTCAGCTATTGGTTCACAGTTCATGTGTTTCTGCTAGTTTGACTATTTGTCCCTATGCTTTTTCCATCATGGTCTCGATATCTCTTGGTCGTATAATCCCTCCTCTTTCTCACCAATTGGACTCCTGGAGCTCCACTTGGGGCTTGGCCGTGGATCTCTGCATCTGCTTCCATCAGACACTGGATGAGGGTTCTCTCATGACAGTTAGGGTGTTCAGCCATCTGATCACTAGAGTAGGTCAGCTCAGGTACTCTCTTGACCCTTAGTAACTTGGTAATTCTTTTTTTTTCAAGTTAGTTCATCTCTCTTTTTTTTTCTTATTTATTTATTTAATGCCGAATGCTGTTTATTGAAGGAGGGAAGAGGTCTTAAATACAGACTTATAGCACAATGGGAGATCCCTGGAGGGCAGAAGTTCACTACTGATGTTTTACAATCTTGCATCTAAGCTGTTAACGCCCATTATTCATGATACACAGACAAGGAACTTCCCTTAGGGATTCAGGAGGGTGGAACCTGGCAGGGAATTAGCATAGGGAGGATATCAAGGTCAAGGTCAGTAAGCAAGGCAACAGTTATCCAAAACGGGGGCCAGGACCCTACAGGTCCCCCTTATACTAAAAAAATGAGCTTCTGACTTGGGTTGCATGGGACGTCAGCAGGTCACCTTACCCGTCATGGAGACACCTGCCCAGGCCACACAGGCGCTCTGTCTTAGGTTGGTGAGCACCCCCAGGCATTACCACACAAATATTTTTATTTATAAAAGTTTTAGAGCCGGGCAGTGGTGGTGCACACTTTTAGTCCCAGCACTTGGAGGCAGAGGCAGGCAGATCTCTGTGAGTTCGAGGCCAGCATGGTCTACAGGACAGGCACCAAAACGACACAGAGAATCCCTGTCTTGAAAAACAAAACAAAACAACAACAACAACAACAAAAGTTTTAGAAAATAGTACAAATCATTCTCCTAAGAAAAGCCAAGTATGGCAGCTCGGGAGGAGGGAAATTAGAAGCTGACCTCTGACCTTCACATGCATCGGTACACACATACATATGCACAAAAACCTGAACATACACATTTACATAAAAAAATGAAAGGAAAATCACTGGGAGATGCCAGACTTGTGTTCTCAGCACTAAGGGCCGAGGCAGGAGGACAGCTTCAAGTTCAAGCCCAGCCTGGGCTACAGAATGAGATCTTGCCTTTAAACCAACCACAAAAATCCAAAATAAAACAATGACTATCATCAGGACTGGAAATAATGGGAAGGGCTCAACTGTGCCTTTTTGTGTTTGCAGAAATCCCACAGAGCAGCAGCTGCTACAGGCCTCACCACTGAGCCTGCTGACAGTCCCGAGTTCTCACTCAAAGCACAGCTTCTGGGCCTGCAGAGATGGCTCAGCTCTGGCAGAGGACCACACTGGTCCCCCACAACTGCCTGGAACTCCAGTGCCGCAGAGGACCCACACTGGTCCCCCACAACTGCCTGGAACTCCAGTGCCAGGGGATCTGACACCTCTTTGGGCTTCCACGAGTACCCGCGCTAACATGCAAATACCACACACACACACACACACACACACACACACACACACACACACTAAAGTAAAATAATAGCCAGGTGTGGGGGTGCACACTGATGTTGGCATTCTCAGCCCCACGGGAGGTGTCTCCTATACTACCCCTAACTGGGGGGCTTTTTTTATTAAAAAGGGGGTGGCTATTTTCATGCAATATCTGCTGCAAATCTCCATGTTATTTCCCTGTGATAAGGACCTCCATGGTGCGTTCTTCTTTCAACATATTGTGGCCTACATAAGTAAGTCCTGAATAATTCTCCTCCCCTTCTGACTTTCTTTTCAATCACTCCAGATCTTCACAGGAAGGAAATTAGTACACTATGAGAGGGCAATCCTACCTTTATTAAGCTTTATTTTATTTTATTTTAGTGGCAGGTTCTCTTACATGGCTGTCCTGAAGCTCATTATGTAGACCAGGCTGGCCCTCAGACTCACAGGGATTCACCTGCCTCTGCCTCCCAAGAGCTGGGACTCAAGTCTTGTGCCACTGTGCCCAGCTGCGTACCTTTATTATTATTACTTTTTTAAAAGCTTGCTCCTCAGGGGCTGGAGAGTTGGCTCCATGGCTAAGAGTGTTTGTTCCTGTGAAGAACTGAGGTTTGATTCCCAGCTCCCACACCGAGGCTCACCAGTTCCTCAGGCACCAGGACTGCGTGTGGGGCCCATACATGCGTGCAGACAAAGCACTCAGGAATAAAACAAATCTAAAACAAAGCTTGATCCTCAGGAACCAAGGCCCCTCGCTCCCCAGCAACTAAGGTAACTCCGGATCGTTAAATCTGTTGATTCCTATTAACTCAACTTCAGGATGTATTCTCCATTACTGGGAAAAATCTGATCTCCAATTTTCTGTTTGCTTGTTTTGGTTTTTGAGACAGGGTGTTACTGTGTCACTCTGGCTGTCCTGGAACTCACTTTGTAGACCAGGCTGGCCTCGAACTCACAGAGCTCCGCCCATCTCTGCCTCCCGAGTGTGTGCACATGTCAGTGTCTGAGTGGAAACTGGAGAACACAGTGCAGCACTGATTCTCTCCTTCACCATCCGGGTCCCAGTGGTACCTTTACCCAACGGAGCCATCTCACGGGCCCCACCATGTTTTTGGCAAACAGTTTTGAAATTAAATCTATGAATCATGGCAGAAATGGTTTGTGTCTATTATCGTCTAGGGAGTGAGCCTGTTAACCTTTGGATACTTTATATTGAGCTGCTCTCTTATTTTGTCTCCTGTCCTATCTTCAGCTGATTCTGTGAGGTCTAACTCCATCCAACCGATTCCTTTGATCTTACTCCAAGGCCTGAAGGTCACTGTGAATGGAACCCGCTTCAACTGTAAGGAGTCAGATCAACTCCACACTTAAACCTAGACACGTAAACACTAAAATCTAAACGGTCTTAGGGTCTCAATTCTCCATGTGGGAATCAGGCAGGCTTAGGGGTCACTGAAGATTGACCCCTCCCTCATAACCAGCTTTACACCCTTAACATTTAAAATACCCTATGAAAGGGAGCAGAGGGGAGAGAGCAGGGTATTGTTTGGGTCATTAAAGGGAGCTACTTCCTCCTGGTCAGAACAGAATCTGGATTCCTTCTAAACAGCCCCAAACATTGTATATTTCTGTTGTCGCTTCCCTGAAGAGTCCATCCAAGGGCAGTGGTGGCACACGCCTTTAATCCCAGCACTCCGGAGGCAAAGGCAGGCAGAGTCTACAGAGGGAGTTCCAGGGCTACAAAGAGAAACCCTGTCTCAGGGGCGGGGAGAAGAGTCCATCCAACTAGACCTGCCAGTCACATGACTAAGAGCCCATTGCTCAAGAATGCTGACTCACCTCAAGACGTGCTTGACAGGAGTCAAGGCCATCCTCTTTCCAGGCCAGAAGCCCCCGCTCCCTAGGTGCAGCTGTTGGCAGATCTTCACTGCTGAACCTGCCACTTTTCAGAAATCTCATTCAAAACAGTTCCTTTCCTCCCTTCTCTGGATATCAGCAAAAATCCTAAGCACGAGTGTCCCAATGCTCAAGACACTGTGTGTGCAGCTGCTTATTGATCTACGTTGTTCAGCGTAGATCTTTCTTCCACCCCATCTCAAAAAGCCTGGCTTCCTCTCCCATCAACCCTGTTCTTGGAACCTGCCAAGACTTGCAACTTGGCTGTCCTATTATTTTTCTCTGAAACTCTAACAAAATGGTATTCAAGCTTCAAATTCCGTAGGGTACAGTATAACGCCTTACCGAGGCCATGTCACACGAGGGCTTTTCTCACCTAGCGCACACATGAACCTAGAACTGGTCCAGGCAGGCTGGGGTCATGCCCTCTAGTTCTAGATGCGTTTGATGCTGGAGAAGACTTGGGTGCTGTTGTGGCAGGAAAGGGTTGTGTGTGGCGGCATGAACACACAGGGGAGAGGGGCTAAACATCTCTGTGATCTACAGAGGCCGATGGCACCCTTGCCAGCTCCCCTCTGTGAGATCCTGAGCCCCACTGATAGTGAGACCAGGAATTAGACCACTGGGACTAGGCAGTCGGGTGGCACCCAGAAGCTTGCTGCTTGGTGGTAACTATTTGACTATTGTAGCAGAAGACATCCCTGTCGCTGGGTCCTAATGGCTCCCTTAGGGGAGGGGGTGAGAAGGCGCAGCGTCAACAACACAGACACTGGGAGTCAGTTGAAGGCAAACAGCAGACTCATTTATTTAATAATAGAGAAGGCCGTTTACACCCTCCTCCCAGCACCCAGGCTGTGTCCTGATCTGGTGGCATTGTGTGGTCATTCCTCATTGGCTGGGCACAATCAGGAACTCTGATAGAGCCTGCTGCTAGGCCCTCAGGCAGACTCCAGGGTGGTTCATAAGGAATTAAGTTATGTGCATGTCTTGGCAACTGGTTTGAGCCAATTTCCTCAACCCTATGGGCCTGTCCTACTACACATCCCAACCCCGAGGAAGAACAGAGGTGAGGCAGCCTATTGTTCACTGATTGGCAGCTCAGTCCCTCAGTTCCACTCAGTCCCTCTTTCAAAGTCCCTCATCCCCTTCTTTGTTATTTATTTATTTATTCATTTATTCATTCATTCATTTATTTATTTTTTGAGACAGTCTTTCTCTGTGTAGCCCTGGCTGTCCAGGAACTCACTATGTAGACAGGCTGGCCTTGAACTCACAGAGATCCACCTGCCTCTGCCTCCTGAATGCTGGGATTAAAGGTGTGCGCCACCACTGCTGGCCAGAGACAAGCTTTAACCCAGGAACCAAACTGGAAATGCACACAAATCTGCTCCTTATGTAAAGGCCATGGAAAGTGCTCCAGCCAGGGAAGGGAATGTCCCTAAGTGAAATCACCTCCATTCGGGAGTTCCTGCCCCTAGAGCCCCAAAGCAATCTTGAGATTCTCTCAACCAATTTAACTACTTATGGGAGAGTCCTAAAACTGTCCTGCTATGGTGACCAGGAACATGAAAGCAGACTTGGGCCCAAACCCTTGACACATAGGCAAAAGCCAGGAACTGAATCTTCGAAGTTGCGGTTTACTCAAAGAGCTGACAATCTGAGGATGAACACAGAACAAACTATTAGAGTGTGCTGGGCTGCTTGTGATGGGTGTGTGCACATCCCTTCCTACAGAATGAAGAGCAGTGTGCTCACAGTACAGAATCTAAAGGGCCTGGGGCGGAGTGGCTGGGAAATGGCTACTTAGTTAAGAGCACTGGCTGCTCTTGGAGAGGGCTCACGATCAGCTCTAATTCCAGTCCAAGAGATCTGATGCCCTCTTCTGGCCTCCACGAGCATTGCAAGCATGTGGTGCACAAATATATGCAGGCAAAACACCAAGACACTGAAGGCATGAGCCACCACCGACTGGTTCTTGTTCGGTGTTTTAAGAAAGGGTTTTGAGAGCTGGGCATGGTGGCACACGCCTTTAATCTCAGCACTCGGGAGGCAGAGGCAGGTGGATCTGAGTTTGAGGCCAATTTGGTCTACAGAACAGCCAGGGCTGTTTCACAGAGAAACCCCGTCCGTCTTGAATAACCAAAAAACCAAAAAACAACAAACAAACAAACAAAAAACAAAAACAAAAACAAAACAAAAAACAAAGCAAACAAAACAAAACCACAACAAAAATGCATTCTGGCAGTTCACGGCTGTCTGTACCTCTAGTTCCAGGGGATCCACCACCACTCTCACACAGACATACTTGCAGGCAAAACACTAATACACATAAAATACAAATAAATAGATGGTTAAAAATTAAAAATTTTTAAAAAATGCTTTGTAGGTGGCTGGAGAGATGCTCAGTGGTTCAGAGCACTTGCTCTTCCAGAGGACCTGGTCCTATTCCCAGCACTTCATGGCACCTCACACCATTCATAACTCCAGTTTCAGGGGATTCTTTCCCTCCTCTGGCTGCCTCGGTACCAGGCTTAGGGTGGAGACTGAACCTGGTCTTGGTAGGTATAGCCTGGGCCTTTGGTGCGTGGTTAGGATAGGTAAGGGCATTAGGGTGGGGCTCCTGCAGTGAAAATGGTAGCTCTATGAAAGACTGCTTGATGCCCACCCAACCTGGGGTGCTGCTAGCGGGGCAACTAGATGTAGATCCTCAACCTCGGCACGTCCCACCTGTGAGCCGAAACCAACTTCTTTTGTGGTCATCTACCTTTTACTTTATTTATCGTATGTGTACTGGCGTTCTGTCTGCGTGTATGTCTACGTGCCACACGTGTGCCTGGTGCCTGCAGAGCCCAGGAGAGGGCCTTGGATCTCCTGAAACAGGTGGTGTGAGCCACCATGTGGGTGCTGGAGTTGAACCCAGGTCCTCTAGAAGAGCAACAAGTGCTCTTAACCACGGAACCATCTTTCCAGCCCACAAATACTTTATGAAATGCCTAGCCTTAGGTATTCTGTTATATTAACAGAAAATAGACTAATAGATCCTTCAACTCAGAGAGTCAGGAAAGGGTCTCCCTGGGAAGCGTGCCACAGAGGGCCTGAAGGGGTCAGCAAAAGGGCAGTGTCGGCCACGGTGGGAATCATTGTGAATCGGTTAAGAACTCCACTCAGGTGGAGCTGGGGTTCTTGACTGTGTTGCAGAAAAGAATTTCAGAATGAACCACGATGAAGTAAAGTCAGAGTTTATCAAGAAATGGGGGGCTAGTGCTATAATTGTGTGACACCATTGTGGAGTGTCCACCAGAGAAGACTGCTCAGACATGAGTTAAAGCCAATAGAAAGTTTTTATTTCTGGCTGGCGACTACACTGGGTGTTCAGGATCCCAGTGTACCCCTGAGCCTTTTTTGGGGTGAGCTTTTAAGCACAAAGAACATATCCTGGGTTGACACACTTCAGTTAACAAGAACAGTTAGCCAGAAGCAGGACTAGAGAAGCCGTAAGGCGAGGTTAATGCATTTGGAGAGGTTGCCAGCACCGTGGGCTTTGATGGATTAGGCCTTTGTTTTTGTTTTGGCAGGTGGTGCTGTCTTTGTGCTGAGTTTTACAGCCTGAATGGTACTTCCATCATGGAGTGGGTTGTGGGGACCTGTTACATCACTATTCCTGGGGAGACATCAACAAACATCTACTCACCCCAGACAGAACCGATAACAAACCAAAACAAGATGCCAACCAAGTCCAACCTGGTGAATCAGTGGGTTTTATTGGGGTCATTTACAGGAGCAGAAATGACTCCAAGACAGCTGCATCACCAAAGCCACTCCATCATGGGTAACAGCTCACAGAGCTGGGAAGCTGAAGCACACTGCACATCCTGCAGGCAGCCAGTGTGTGCGTGTGCGTGTGCGTGTGTGTGTGTGTGTGTGTGTGTGTGTGTGTGTGTGTTAAAAAATCAAGAATGAAGAATGGCCGGGCAGTAGTGGCGCACGCCTTTAGTCCCAGCACTTGGGAGGCAGAGCCAGGCGGATCTCTGTGAGACTGAGACCAGCCTGGTCTCCAAAGCGAGTTCCAGGAAAGGCGCAAATCCTGGTGCCAACACCCTCTCTTTTTAAGAGGCATGGGCAGGAATTTGAGGGAAGCTTGGCCAGTCAGGTTTACAGAGATAGAGAATATCTGCAGCTCTGGGGGCCGGGAATTGGTCCACACAAACAATTCCACAGGCATTAGAAGTTCTACCATCCAACTTCCGTGATTCCTCAATCTCTTTCCTCAAGCCCACTGTTAGTGTGTGTGTGTGTGTGTGTGTGTGTGTGTGTGTGTGAGAGAGAGAGAGAGAGAGAGAGAGAGAGAGAGAGAGAGCTGTAATTAGGTAACGGTAACTAGAAAACCCTTTCTGCTCTCAAAAGGCAGGGAGGAGAAGTGGTTGGACACCTCTGCAATCCCATTGCTGAGGCAGGAGGACCACCCTGAGTTAGAGGCCAGCCTGGCCTACAGAGGGAGACCTAGTCTCAAAAAGACCCAAATCTGGGTAGGGATGTTTCAAGATATTTGATTACACTGTAATGATATGTCACTGAGATTGGTTTAATAAAAAGCTAAACAGCCAATAGCTAGGCAGGAGGTATAAGCGGGACTTCTGGACAGAGAGCTCTGGGAAGAGAAAGGGGGTGTCGCCAGCTGGATGCAGAGGGAACAAGACACGCAGGAGGAGAGGTGAAAGCCACGAGTCACATAGCCCAGAAATGTTAACTGAAGTTGTAAGAGCTGGTTAGAAACAAGGCTAGGCTAAGGCCGAGCTTCCGTAATTAATAATATGTCTCTGTGTTGTGATTTTGGGGCTGGTGGTCCAAGAAAAAGCCTGCTACGTGGGAATGTGGCTCACTTGGTAGAGCGTTTGCCTAACAGGCAGGAGCCCTGGGTCCCAGTGCTACAGATACACAGTGTGGAGGCACAGGCCCACTATTGCAGCGTTTGGAAAGTGGAGGCATAAGATTCAGATGTTAGGGTTATCTTTAACTACCTAGGAAGTTAGAGGGGATCCTGGACTACTTAAGACCCCATTTTATTTTTATTTTATGTGTATAGATCCTTGTCCTGTCTGTATGTCTGTGCACCATGTGCATGCAGTACCTGCAGAGGCCAGAAGATGGCAGAAGATCCCTTAGAACGATAGGTAGTTGTGACCTACAATGTGGGTGCTGGGAATCAAACCCACGTCCTCTGCAAGAGCGGTGACTTCCCTTAACCATTGAGCCATCTCTCCAGCCCCAGCCCTACCCCCCTTCTTTTGTTTTTGTTTTTTTTTTCGAGACAGGGTTTCCCTGTGTAGCTTTGCGCCTTTCCTGGAACTCACTTGGTAGCCCAGGCTGGCCTCGAACTCACAGAGATACACCTGGCTCTGCCTCCCGAGTGCTGGGATTAAAAGCATGTGCCACCACCGCCCGGCACGCCGGCCCCCCCCCCCCCCCCCGCCTGCTTTTTTTTTTAAAGGGAAGCATAACCTGTAATTCTAGCTCTCAGGACCATAAGGGATTGGAAATTAGCCTGGGCTACATAGAAAGAGACCCCCATCTTAAAAACTGACATTGGTTTTACTTATTTGTTGTGGATTAATCTTTTTGTACACTGTGAAGATGTGTCACTTTGATTGGTTTAATAAACAGCTGAACAGCCAATGGTTAAGCAGGATTTCCAGACACAGAGGATGCTGGGAAGAAGGGCAGAGTTGTGAGTCAGTTGGCAAGGAAGCAGGATATGGAGTACAGGTTAAAGGTAACCAAGCCACATAAAAGAATGTATATTAAAAGATAAGATATAAAAGAGCTAGCTAGAAACAAGCTTCAGCAAAGACTGAGCTTTCATAATTAATAAGTCTCTGTGTCATTATTGGAGCTCATGGTCCAATGAAAAAGTCTGCCTACATACTGTGCCTAATGTCTGGCCACAAATATTCACATAAGGCCTGAGAAAGCCAAAAGAAAGTTCAAAACATAGAGCCAAACGTGGCTTCCTGGCATCAAAAAAAAAAAAAAAAAAAAAAAAAAAAAAGAAAAAAGATTTGTTCATGTGATTGGAGAAAGCTATAGGAAAACAAACAAACAAAAAACTCCCTCTAAACCGGTTACAATGCATTTAAAAAATGTGTGTCGGCTTAAAAAAGAAAATAAAATGGGCATAAACAGTCAGAAAAATAGTTTATAAAGAATAAGATAAAGTCTTTAAAGAAAAAATAAAAGCTGGGCAGTGGTGGCGCACACCTTTAATCCCAGCACTCAGGGAGGTAGAGGCAGGCGGATCTCTGTGAGTTTAAGGCCAGCCTGGTCTACAGAGCAAGTTCCAGGATAGCCAGAGCTACACAGGGAAACCCTATCTTGAAAAACTAAGAAATAAATAAATAAAAATAAATAAAATAATATAAAAAGGATAAGGCACATAAAGATGGAAAATACACAAAGTCTGGGTCCTATAATGGTGCCTTGTTACTTTAAATTTTGTGATTGCTGATGAGCAAATAATAGCTGCTGAAAGACACTGGATTATAAAAGCTACTAAATTAAACAACCTATATGTTTTAAAAATGTCTTAGCTTCAAAATGGAAGTCAAAAATATGTTTCACTGGGCAAGAAGTTGTGTGTTTGTTTTTACAGAAAATGAAAGGCTGAGGATTCATCCAAGGTTGATAGAGATCAGATTTGATCAGGGGAGATCCCTTGAAAATCCTGGCTACAGACATAAAGAAATATACCTAGAGAAACTACAAGACCGGTGACCTATATTTTACTTACTCAGACATAAAACAAAAATCATCTTTGGCTGGCTTGTGTACACCACACAGTCCATACTTGTGTTAGTGCAGATACATATGTTACCTTTGAAAGTTTGTGTGTTTTCAGAGCAAGGGGACCAGACACCAATGAAAACGCATGACCCAGGTGACCCAGCCTCTCAGATGCCTCTGTTGCAGTTTCCTCAGAGTTCTGCATCCAGAACAGCTTCAAGGCTGCTGGCTGAGATGGTCTAGACTCACAGACTATTCTAGCCAGGACTTGACCATTATTCTAATTTTCTCAGGGTCCCTCAAAGATTCTAGGGCCCCCCAGACAACAGAACGAAGTCTAGAGAAAATAACAGACACATTCCCAAGAGATGGGGTGGATGGTTTTTGGTCGTTTAGTGGGCTATGGATGTTTATCATTGTTTAGGGGGGTTGGTTACAAATTGCTATTGGTCATAGTCAGGGGGGGGGGGGAAACCTAACAAAGGAGATAAGATTCAGGGATCTCAGCCCGGGTGGTGGTGGCCCATGCCTTTAATCCCAGCACTCGGGAGGCAGAGCCAGGTGTATCTCTGCGAGTTCGAGGCCAGCCTGGGCTACCAAGTGAGTTCCAGGAAAGGTGCAAAGCTACACAGAGAAACCCTGTCTCGAAAAACCAAAAAAAAAAAAAAAAAAAAAAAAAAAAAAAACCCCAAAAAACAAAAAACAAAGAAGAACACTTAAAGGATGCAGCAGCTCAGGGGTAGCTTCAGGGATCTCTTTCTGAAAGGAAAAAGGGAGGGAAGATATAGTATAGAAATTATGGTATAAAAGGATGGATTGCTGGGTCTGTTTTTGACCAACCACTAGTCTCAAATATTTTACATTGGGGTGGATTTTTGTATATTGATACAAATAAACTTAAGGTTATTCTTTGTTATACTGTATATGTGTTTCTTACTCTTGTTTAAGGTATTGTACCTATTCAGCTCATTTAAAAATGTAATGTAAAGTTCTAGACCTTGAAAGCTATTATTATAAACCATTTAGGGTAATGAAGTAAATCAGGTTAGTTAGTTATCTATAACAATCAAACTTGCAGTCATATTAGTTATGTTTTCAGGATCATACAGATATCTATTTTAGATAGATGGTCTTCAAACACTTCAAAATATGGCATTTAAGATGTTTTATTAACATAAAGTTTTTCATGACAGTGAGACACATCTGCTCCTGGCAGCACCAATTTACTTCCAAAAAGGATGATGGACATTAAAGAACCTCCAATTGGAGTTTACTTTCTTTGTGGCAAAAGCTAGCTATTTGGGAAAAAAAACACCCTTGTCTTGACTGCTGAAAGGTTGCTGTCCAAACTGGACAAGCAGGACACAAAAGAGTGACTGCCAAACTTCGCCAAGACAAGGTAGGATGGTCCTTCAAAATTCCTGCTTCACAGAAAAGTCTGTCAGATCTTCTAGGCCTGTAGGCCAAAGACAGATGCCCCCATATTGCAGAGGAACTGTGGGTGACTATCCAGGCATCCAGATGTCTCTGTTGTTTCTATAGTTTTGGAAGTTCTTTGCTCTGCACTTCATGCTTACTCATATAATAGCATATCCTTCTCGGGTATGAAGATGAGATAGTTTTTTTTTTTTTTTAAAAAAAAAAAAAGATTTCTTTCTTTATTTTGTACACAGTGCTCTGTCTGCACACCAGAAGAAGGCACCAGATCACATTACAGGTGGTTATGAGCCACCATGTGGTTGCTAGGAATTGAACTCTGGACCTCTGGAAGAGCAGCCAGGGCGCTTAACCTCTGAGCCATCTCTCCAGCCCCATGAAGATGAAATAGTTATGTTACAGTTTTCTTTGTTACAAAATTTTAAAAAATAGCCAGGCGGTGGTGGCTCATGCCTTTAATCCCAGCACTTGGGAGGCAGAGCCAGGCAGATCTCTGTGAATTCAAGGCCAGCCTGGTCTACAGAGTGAGATCCAGGACAGGCACCAAAACTGCACAGAGAAACCCTGTCTCAAAAAAACAAACAAACAAAAATAATAATAATAAAAAATTCAAAAAATAAACTTACAGAAAGAGATGTAAAATGTATAAGGTTGAGAGACATAAAAGCTTAAGTTGTTTATCTAAAAAGATGTTTTAAGGTTTAAAAAGATATTTTTAGGTTGGTAATACTAGCTATGATAAAAAGTATATTAGATACAAAACTTTTGACTCACCAAGATAAGATAGATAATACAGTACTTTCTCTGAATTTGCCAACTCTAATGGACTGGATATTGTAAATGTAATTCTTACCTGATAATTGTTCTTATTGTATATGGTTTTACTGTGTTAGAGTTAAAGCCTTTCCTTTTTATTTAAACAAAAGGGGGGAAATGCCGTGAAATAATCTTTTTGAACACTGTGAAGATTTGTCACTCTGATTGGTTTAATAAAAAGGTGAACAGCCAATAGCTAAGCAGGATTTCCAGGCACAGAGGATGCTGGGAAGAAGAAGGGCAGACAGAGAGGAAGCAGCATGTGAAGTACAGAGTAAAGGTAACAAAGTAACATAAAAGAATGTAGATTAAAAGATATGGGTTAATTTAAGTTACAAGAGCTAGTTAGAAACAAGCCTAAGCTAAGGCCAAGCTTTTATAATTAATGATAAGTCTCCATGTTCTTACTGGGGAGTCAATGGTCCTGATGAAAAACTCTGCCTACATTTGTCTATTTAAGTTTTTTGAGATGGAGATTCACTATGTAGCTCTGACTGGCCTGGAATGCACTATGTAGCATAGGCTAGCCTCAAACTCATAGAGATTTGCCTGTCCCCCCAGTGCTTAGACTAGAGGTGTGCACACCACAACCCAGCTTATTCATTTTTAAGTTATATTAAGTTATTTATTTGACTGTGGGGGGGGCAAGAGTGCTTGAGCACTATGTTGTGTATGTGGAGGTCAGAGGACAGTTTTGGGGACTCAGTTCTCTCCTTCCATCATGTGGGGGCTCCAGGCAAGGAACTCAGGCCACCTCAGATTTGTCAAATGCCTTTACATGTTGAACCATCTTCACGGCCCAAGACAAGCTTTAAAGATAAAAAAACTAGCCCGGGGGCTGAAGGGATACCTCAGTGGCAGAGCATCTGCCTAGTGTGCTGGAGGTCCTGGTTTCCGCTCTCAGCCCTGCGGTAATCAACAACAATAGTAATAATAATGACGGCCACCCAGAGTGGCTTTTGAAGTAAGGACTGGGTACAGCAAAGCGGCAAGAGTAGCAGGGGAGGCTCCCCCCAAAGAAACCCTCCTCTCCACAGACCCTAGGACTCCGGGCTCTCTGTAATATCCAAACCAGAACAGCGGGCGCATCCAGAGACCAGGCTGAGGGGCAGCTGGAGGAGCTGATTCATGGTGGGTGCGCCATCCCGACAGAACTGACCCACTGTCCCCTCCTCCCTGAGAGGTCACTAGACAGTAACTCTGTAGAGTTGCGAGACACCAGTAATTCCTCAGGTGGGACAGCGGTTTTGCGGTTGTGTTGAAAAAGGGAGACTCTTTATTTCTTAGAAGTGTATATGGAAGTATTTTGGAAGGAAGTGGCATGTCTGGGGTTGTTTTTAAAACAACCCAGTGTGCAGGGCTCGGTGGTTAAGAGCACAGACTGCTCTTCCAGGGGTTCAATTCCCAGCGCCCACATGACAGCTCACTTCAGTTCCAGGGGATCTGATGCCCTCTTCTGGCTTCCATAGGCATATATGTGTGCATATTTATATACGCAGACAAACCACCCGTATTCATGAAATAAAATAAAAATAAAAATAACCCAGGGGGACATTGGTGGAAATACAGACAAAAACAACAACAATATATCAAAATGGATGTTGGGGTTCCTGTCCATTAACCCAGGCACTTGGAAAGTAGAGACAGGAGGATGGAGGGTTTGAAGTCAGCCTGGGCTACATAGTGAGACCCTGTCTGGGAGATGGCTCGGTGGTTAACAGCACTTGCTGCTCTTGCAGGAGACACAAAGGTCTGCGTTTGTTCCCAGCACCCACATCGGGTGGCTCACAACTGCCTGTAACTCCAGTTCCAAGGGATCTGACGCCATCTGCTGGCCTCTGCACATACATGTATGTACTTACCCACACACAGACTCATAATTAAAAATAAAATAAAATCTTTAAAAAATAAAATAAATAAAACAGACCACACATGATGTAGAGAGATAAAATTACAGCAACTTTCCCCCCTTTCTCCTCCAGCTTTAAAATTACAGTAAATTTAACCTTAAGGACTGGGATATAACTCAGTGGTAGACCCCCTTCCTAGAATCCCCCAGTGAGGGGCTGGGGTGTGGCTCAGTGGTAGAGCCCCTGCCTAGAATCCCCCAGTGAGGGGCTGGGGTGTGACTCAGTGGTAGAGCCCCTTCCTAGAGTCCCCCAGTGAGGGGCTGGGGGTGTGGCTCAGTGGTAGAGCCCCTGTCTAGAATCCCCCAGTGAGGGGCTGGGGGTGTGGCTCAGTGGCAGAGCCCCTGCCTAGAGTCCCCCAGTGAGGGGCTGGGAGTGTGGCTCAGTGGTAGAGCCCCTGCCTAGAACCCCCCAGTGAGGGGCTGGGGCGTGGCTCAGTGGCAGAAAGCTTGCTTAGAATGCTGGAGTGTTGGGAGCCAGGCTGATCCAAGGCTTTTCCTGCGGCTCTGATGTACAGAGAAGGAAACCAGGAGTATGTGTGGCAAGGCCAGTAGCAGCCTGGTGCCAGGCCCTCAGGGGAGCTGCCGATTTGAGTCCTGGGAATCCAGCTCTTCCCCTCTTGATTATCAGTGCCTGGGCCACTGCGGGACTGGTCTGTGATGCACTTGAGATATCCTGGTGCCTCTTGTGTAACATCGCTGGATAAGCTGCTGACTTCTCATTGTGTGATAGCTTTCTGCTGACTGTCCACTTCCTCTGCCAACCGTAGAAGATGCTCGCTGCCTAATAAACTGGTGGAGCCATCAGTCCAGGCAGACCGCCAATACCTGCTTTCTGTCTTGTGTTTCTCATCCCTGGTCCTCCCGCGCCACATTGCCGTGTGGGACTCTTATTCCTGTAGGATCAGGCCCCTGGAGTTCCTTGACTCCATCTTCAGGACTACAAACAACAGAAGCAGCATTTCCAATTCAATTGCAAGTTCTACACCGGGCAGAATGCATGTTCTCATGAGCTGAGCCGAGGAGGTTGCTTCATAGGCATGAAAAGACCAAGGGGAAACAGCAGAAGAAAAAGATGAACAGAAACCGGCTAGATGGCCCATGGGGAGAGGGCTTGCAGCCAAGCCTGGGGACCTCAGTCTGATCCCCGGGATCCACACGGGGCTCTATAGAGGAAGGGGAGAATTAACTGCCTGTGGAGGTCACTAAAGAATAAATAAACGTAATAGAAATTATGTAAAAAGTAATAGAATAGAAGTTAGTAAAAAAGATTGATGGGAACTGGGCGGTGGTGGCACATGACTTTAATCCCAGTACTCCAGAGGCAGAGGCAGGCAGAGCTCTGTGAGTTTAAGGCTAGCCTGGTCTACAGAGTGAATTCCAGTACAACCAGGTTTACAGAGAAACCCTGTCTCAGGGGGAAAAAAAAGATTGACGGTTCAAAGTTCACAGTTACTTTCCATATAAAAATAAAAACAGGGGCCAGGCAGTGGTGGCGCATGCCTTTAATCCCAGCACTCGGGAGGCAGAGGCAGGTGAATCTTTGTGAGTTCGAGGCCAGCCTGGTCTACAGAGTGAGATCCAGGAAAGGTGCAAAGCTACACAGAGAAACCCTGTCTTGGAAAGCCAAAATAAATAAATAATAATAAAAATAAAAACAGGGCTGGATAGACGGCTCGCTCGGTAGTCAAGAGGCCTGTGACTCCAGAACCCAAATCAGGCAGCTCACCAATGTATAGAACTGTCTCCGGGGTTCTGATGCCCTCTTCTGGCCTCAACACACACTCACACACACACACATTCTCTCTCACACACACACTTATATACACACATGCACACATACTCACATATACAGACATTCTCTCTCACACACACACTTATATACACACATGCACACATACTCACATATACAGACATTCTCTCTCACACACACACTTATATACACACATGCACACATACTCACATATACAGACATTCTCTCACACACACTTATATACACACATGCACACATACTCACATATACAGACATTCTCTCACACACACTTATATACACACATGCACACATACTCACATATACAGACATTCTCACACACACACTTATATACACACATGCACACACATACTCACATATACAGACATTCTCTCACACACACTTATATACACACATGCACACATACTCACATATACAGACATTCTCTCACACACTTATATACACACATGCATACTCACTTGCAGGAGCGAGCACTCACCTATACACTCTCACACAATTAAAAACATTTTTTCTCTTTCTTTCTTCCTTCCTTCCTTCCTTCCTTCCTTTCTTTCTTTTCTTTTTTTTTTAGTGAGAAGAGAGAAGATGTTTTCTTTTCTTTCTTTTTTTTTTTTGGTTTTTCGAGACAGGGTTTCTCTGTGTAGCTTTGTGCCTTTCCTGGGACTCACTTGGTAGACCAGGCTGTCCTCAAACTCACAGAGATCCGCCTGCCTCTGCCTCCCGAGTGCTAGGATTAAAGGCATACGCCACCACCGCCCGGCTGAGAAGATGTTTTCTGTACTCACAAAATCTGTCCTGTCTGGGAAGGCAGCCATTCTCTCTCCCGATTTCTTGAATAAACAAGTTCCGTTCATGTTTGGACACAGGGGATGCCATGTTGGTTTCGCCTGTTGGTTCTGATGAAAGAGGTGGATCCCAACCAGCAGTCACCTGTAAATTTGATTTGACAATTCCAATAAACACATGAAAAGGTGACTGACCTCTTTAATCACCTGGAAAACACAAGTTGAAACTATCACACACGCCCCAGAGGTCAAAACAAACAAACAGCTTTTATCGCTGGTGCCAAGGTGAGACAGGCCTCCTCTGCCGCTGCGCTCCTGTGAGTGAAGGACGGAGCTGCTGGTTGGCAGAGGTGCCAGGCGGTTCCCGACTGCAGCTGAGCGTGGGACCAGCAAGAGCTTTGTGCTCTTGTGTGCTCCAAGAAATGTGTGCATAGGTGCAAATCAAGATTCTAAGACGTTCATTGCCGCCTTAGTTTTCACAGGCCGAAATGATCCAAACCAATGCCTACCCACAGTGGATGGTAAATCAATACCCCACAAGCCACAAACCGGGAGAAGACCTGCCAGACACAATTCGGAAAGAGTTTAGACGATGAAGGTTAAGGAGATAAGCCAGACACAACAGAGCAAGGCGGACAGTTCAGGACAGATGGGTTCTTTGTTTGGACATGGAGGCTCGCTGTGCAGTCCTGGCTGGCCCGGGACTCACTTGCTTTCAGCAAAGACACGTGCCATCAGGGCCTGCTGAATGTGGTGCTGTGGAGAGTGCCCAGGGCTGGGCGCCTGCTAGACCAGCACTCTCTGAACTGGGCCACATCCCCAGCCCTGCCTCTTTTTTTGTGTTCCTGACCCCCCAAACAGATATCAGAAGACACAAATGTGCTTTGTCCACATACGGACTGTGTAGACGCCGACGCCTCCGGGTGTGGCAGGAATCTCCCACCCAGTAAGTGATCTTCAGCCATCACTTGCTGGGTACCCCTAATTCAGTTCAGTTCCAACATCACCCACCTTGGAGATAGAGCCCGTCACGAGCCATAGTGCAGTCAGGTCTCCCGACCCATCGATTGGTTACAAATTGAGGTTGCCTCAGCCCCTGCCTCAGGTCCCATCAATTCTAGAGGTTGGCTCACAGACCCCAGAAAAACACTCACTCTGGTTCACTCTTCCTTCCTCTCTCCCTCCTTTCTTAGAAATTATATATTTGTTCATCATTAGGAGGTACACGTACCATGTATGTGTGTGTGTGTGTGTATGTGTGTTTGTGTGTGTGTGTATGTGTGTGTGTGTGTTTGTATGTATATGTGTGTGTGTTTGTGTGTGTGTGTTTGTATGTATATGTGTGTTTGTGTGTGTGTGTATGTGTGTGTGTGTGTTTGTATGTATGTATGTGTGTGTGTGCGCGTGTGCGTGTGCGTGTGTGTGTGTGTGTATGTGTGTGTGTGTATGTGTGTGTGTGTGTGTGTTTGTATGTATATGTGCATATTAGTGCTCCAGCATGAAGGTCAGAGGACAACTTTCAGGAATTGGTTTTCTTTCTGCCGTGGGCTTCAGGGATGGGGCCCAGGGATTGAACTCAGGTCCTCCGATTTGCATGGCAGACTGCTTTTACCCGCTGAACGTATCACTGGCCTCCCTTCCTCTCTCCTTCCTTTCCTCTCTTTCTTCTGTCTCTTTCTCTTTTCTTTCTGAGATAGGGTCTCACTCTGTAGCCCAAGCTAGCCTTGAACCCGAGGCAATCATCTATTCACAGCATCCCAAGTGCTAGGATTACAGTTTTAAATGGTTTCTGAGCTTCGTTTCATATAAAATATATGTCAATGTTGATATGAACAGGATTTTTTAAAAAGAGTCTTTTATTTTTTAATTATTTATTTATGTCTTATTTATAATTATTATTTATTATGTGCATTTATGTCTGTGTGTGTGTGTGTGTGTGTGTGTGTGTGTGTGTGTGCATGTGTCCAAAGTGGCCAGAGAGGAGTTGGTCCCTGGAGTTGGAGTTTCTGGTAGTGGGAAGCTGCCAGATGTACTACTGGGAACCAAGTTCAAATCCTCTGAAAGAACAATATTATCTCTTAGCCACCAAGCAATTTCTCTGGTCCCAGATTTATTGATTTTTAATGTGTTTTGCCTCTGTGCATACAGGTGTATGATGTGCACAGACGCCAGAAGAGGGCGTCTGATGCCCTGGATCTGACCTTACAGACAGTTGTTAGCAGGGAACTCGATGTGCAGGACTGTACCCCACGCCACACTCCCGCCATTTTCAGGAGCTCTGCCAGGCCTGCCAGTGGAAGGTCATGGCAGCCAGGCTGCCTGCTTCATTGCTGGTGTTCTTTCATGGAAGGAGGGGTGGGGAGGGCCACGGGACCCTCACCTGAGTATGCAGCCTGAGAATCGTTGTGTGCAGTTCAGCCCTAATTGCACGCGACCTTGGGGCTTGTGGGGGAAGGGCTAGTGGGTATGTGTGGGAAGGAGCCTGGGGAGGGAGGGCCATCTATGCAGCCGTAGGCAGTCATCACCCAGGCCACGTGTGGGCTTCCAGAGCGGCTACTTTAGGGCCACCCATGCTCCTGCCTGTGACCCCCTCACCCATTGCTCTGTGACTAAGCACATTAAACTCATTGGTTTGCCAGAGTGAACTCTGAAGAACTGTACCTGGATTTGTATTGGTGCCTAGGAGGTGAGGTTAACAAGAGAGCTGAATCTGGGGGCTGGAGCATCGCTCAGGTGGTCAGAGCACTGGCTGCTTTTGCAGAGGACCTGGCTTCCATTCCCAGCGCCCGCGTGGTGGTTCACAACCATCCATTACTCTAGTCCCAAAGGATCTAATGCCTTCTTCAGACTTTGTGGAACCTGGCTCCTCTGCAAGAGCAACAGGTGCCTCTAACCACTGAGCCACCTCTCCAGATAAAAGTTCATTAGAAGTTTTATTCTTTTTTCATTTGTTTTTGAGACAGGGTCTCAGGTTGGCTTCATATTTGATATGTGGCAGAGGAAGACCTTGAACACCTGACCTTCCCACCTCCACACCCTAAGTGCTGGGGCCACTCATGTCCCATGATGCTCCAGGTATGCCAGGCTGAGGAGCGAACCCAGGATTCCTGCTGGCTGCACCATCCAGCAGCTGGGTAAGGTGCTTTATACATGGATATACCGTGTTTACACCTATAAACGACACAACAGCATTTACATCTATAAACGACATCCGTAATTTGTTTAAGAATTAGTATAATTTTATACGGGGCTTCCAAAAGCACATCTTTTTGTTGTGGTGGTTTTGTTTTGTCTTTTCGAGACAGGGTTTCTTTGTGTGGCCCTGGCTGTCCTGGAACTCACTCTGGAGACCAGGCTGGCCTCGCACTTGGATATCTGCTTGCTTCTGCCTCCCGAGTACGGGGATTAAAGGCGTGCGCCACCACGACCGGCCTAGGCGTATCTTCTTAAAACATTGTTTGTTTGTGTGTGAGTGTGAGTGTGTTACTGTGTATGTATCTGCCTTGCATGCGTGTGGCAGTCAGAGGACACCACTTGGGAGTTTTTCTCCCCCACCACTATGTGGATTTTGTGGATTGAAGTCAAGTCGTCAGACTTTTGAGTCAAGTGCCTTATTGTCTGTCTTGACAGTCATAAAAATAAATCTTGTAAGAAAAGGTTTACATGAAATGAGATTAACAATAGCCAATGTGTAGTTGATTAGGACTTTTTGAAGTATTTACATTTTTTACACTTGTTTATTTATTATGTGAGTATATGTGTATGTTTGAGAGAACCACATCTCACCAGGCAGTGGTGGTACATGTCTTTAATGCCAGCACTCAGGAGGCAGAGCCCGGTGGATCTCTGTGAGTTCGAGGCCAGCCTGGGCTACAGAGTGAGTTCCAGGACAGCCAGATGTAGTGGGAATTTTCTTCAGTCTGGCCTAGCCCTGAGGTCTGGACAAATGTCTCCCACCCATGGTCCCATAGATGCTTATAAAATAATCACTCAGTTCGTAATTATATAATTACAAACTGGATGGCCTATGGCAAGCCTCTTGCTCGATTGTTTGTTTGTTTGTTTGTTTGTTTTTGAGACAAGGTTTCTCTGTGTAGCTTTGGAGCCTTTCCTGGAACTCACTCTGTAGACCAGGCTGGCCTCAAACTCACAGAGATCCACCTGCCTCTGCCTCCCAAGCGCTGGGATTAAAGGCGTGCGCCACCATCGCCTGGCCTGCTAGATAGCTTTTATATCTTAAATTAACCTATTTCTATTAATCTATGTTTTGCCACGTGTTTCATGGCTTTACCAGTCTTTTGGCTCCTTGGGCGGCCGGCTGGCGTCTCTCCGGGCAGGCTGGCGTCTTCAGACTCCGCCTTTCTCTTTCCTGTCTCTCTCCTTGGATTTCCCACCTGCCTCTAAGCTGCCTTGCCATGGACGGAAGCAGCTTATTTATTAACCAATGGGAACAACATCTATTCACAGTGTACAGAAAGACATCCCCAGCAGCCAGAGCTGTCACATAGAGAAACCCTGTCTTGAAAAATAAACAACGAAACAAAAAAGAGTGCCACCTCTCTCTCTCTCTCTCTCTCTCTCTCTCTCTCTCTCTCTCTCTCTCTCTCTCTCTCTCACACACACACACACACACACACACACACACACACACACACACCCCTAAGGTCATACAAAATTATATTTTCCAGACCAGAGAGATAAGCCTATGAGCTACTGTGACATTTTGTTTGTTTTGTTTTAGTTTTTATTTGTTCTGAGACAGCTTCTCACTATGTAGCTTTGGCCAGGCTGGAACTTGCAGTGTAGACTAGGCTGGTCTTGAACTCACAGAGATCTGTGGGCCTTTGAGTGCTGGGACTGAAGTCATGCATCACCATCTCCTGTTTGTTTGTCGTTTGAGAGTCAGGGCTCAGGGATCCAGACTGACGCAGGACTGACGCATGGTCAAGAACGACCTGACCCCTCACCCGACCCCTTACCCCACCCCTCACTTCCGCCTCCCAAGTGTCAGGATTGGAGTTGTGAAGATGTGGACTGAGATCCTCACACTGCTTCCTCACTGAACCGTTTCCTCACCCGTTCTCTCTCTGCCACACACTCTCAGGTGTTTTCTCACAACACGGTAAAATAGACGCATGCAGAGAAGGAGCCCAAGTCTCGCTCCACGGGATGGAGCCCTGTGTTTGCTCCACCGCGAGCCCTGTGACTGCAGCCTGGTGAGCACGCCTGTAATCCAAGATCTCGCGGGATCCAGGCAGAAGCAGAGTGAGTTCAAGACTGGCATAGGCTACATAGTGAGAAAGCCTGGGCTACACAGTGAGTCGACTCTGTTCAAAAAGTAGGAAAAAATAAAAGAAAACGAGTTGGGCACAGTGGCTGATGCAGGACATTTGCTCGCACGCTGACACTGACAATAAAGTCCGCCTTGAATCAGGGGCGCAGCCAGTGACCAGCTCACCAAAACCATCCAGAGAAGCCAGCAATTTGGACAGAGAGGACACACAGGAAGGAAAGGGCAGGGACTGGAATTTGGTGCTGTTTTTTGGTTTGGGGACAAGCAAGGTCAGCTGGTTGCCTCTCAGCTTCTCTGGTCTAGCAGGTTTTCACCCCCACATCTGACTTCCGAGTCTTTGTGGGTGAACTGAAAGACAGAGACTTGGTTTAAATCTACACATCTCAGCCATGGCAGAACCAGGGCCAAGGGACTGGAAGCCCCGCCAGGTCTCGGCCTGAGTGGGGTGCTGACTACGGATTGAGGGGCCGCAGACGAGAGCTAAAGAATCAGTATATTCATATGCAGCCGCTAGGCCGGTGGAAAACATCCTTGTGCACACCTGTAATGCCAGCGTTCGGGCTGCGGCAGGTGGATCACTGAAGTTTGAGGCCGCCCGGCTACAGAGTGAGATTTTGTCCAAAGGAAAAAAAAAATCTGGGAGTAGAGGTACATGTCTTTAATCCCAGCACGCGAGAGGACAGAGGCAGGTGGATCTCTATGAGTTCAAGGCCAGCTTGGTCTACATAGGGAGTTCCAGGCAACCCAGGGCTACAGTGAGACCATGTCTCAAAAATAAATAAATAAATAAATAAATAAATAAATAATAAATAGGGGCTGGAGAAGTTAAGCTGAGGACCCAGAGGACCTGACCCCCCTTCTCTCTCTCTCTCTCTCTCTCTCTCTCTCTCTCTCTCTCTCTCTCTCACACACACACACACACACACACACACAGAGAGATTAAAAATAGAATAAATATAAAAATATATAAATAAAAATTTTAAAGTTAAGGCCATGTGATTGAAACCCTCAGATCACTCCGCAGAGGGATTCCTGGGCTGAGGCTGGCTGTCGGCCTGCAGCCCACGTCATTTCCCAATACGAGGTGCCGTCACGTCCAGCTGGCCAACGTTGTCTTATTGTCTACTTCCCCCATTCAGATCGTCAATCCTCCACACATCTCAGGGAATGAGGGTGTGTTAGGGATCGCACCAGCAGGTGTCCCGTCATGCCTTCTTCCACGGGGTGCATGCTAACAAGACTCACTGCAGACCATGCGCCCATCCTTCTTTATTTCATGCACTGCCTGGAACCTCCAGAGTGCATCCTGATGTATCCCATGGGTTAGAGCTGGGCGGGTTGCCTGGCTCCTGAACCAGCCATCCTGAGGGGCGGGGAAGCTTCCGCTCTCTCAGATGCTCAGTGAGGAAACAGCTGAAGGGGGGTGGGACATCATCCACTGTGTGGGACATCCTCCACGGTGTGGGACATCCTTCACTGTGTGCGCCACACTGAGGATTGGGGTCAATATATGGCTTTCTCACAAGATGTTCTGTAACACCGGATCCCCATTGGTGTTGACTCGCCAATATTCAATCTACTGATTGCCTGAAGGGACCCTGGGAGTGTTTTCTCCCCATTCAGGAGCCTCCTCCATTGCAAGAAGCCCCAGAACCCTGGGGGTTAACCTATGTCTGTAATTTCTAGCACTTGCAGGCTGAGGCAAGTGGATTGCTATGAGTTAGAGGCCAGCCTGGGCTACATAGCAACATCCCTGTCTCCAAAAGAGATACTCTGTGGAGAAAAGAGAAGTCTCGAGAGATTCAGTGAACACACACACACACACACACACACACACACACACGAAGGAAGCAGTGGCTACTATCCTTGGTGACAATGAAACTCTGGGACAGGGCATGGCTCGGCCGTAGGGTACCTGCCTAAAATCCCCTAGTGAGGGGCTGGGGGCATGCTTCAGTGGTAGAGCCCCTGCCTAGCATGCAGGATGCCCTGGGGTCCACTTGGAGCAGCACACACAAAAGCAACCCTTGCAGAATGTAACTGACAGGTGGCCATGATGACCACGGCGGCCGCCACGCTGTTTCTGCAGGCTGAGACTCATTCGTGCCCCTGTACTGTGCACAGGTGCAGTGAGAGGACAACTTGCAGAGTCCGTTCTCTCTCTCCTCTCACCTGTGGGTCTTGGGGGTCAGACTCCAGCCGTCAGGCTGAGCCACCTCCCCAGAACTTGTTTGGGGTGGTTTTAGATGGAGATCTGAATCTGTAGCTGGGGGATCTCAAACTGGAGGTCCTCCGTGTGTTAGGTAGGCAGGGTTCTCTAGAGGAGTAGAGCTGACAGGCTGAATACACACACACACACACACCACACCACACCACACCACACATAGATACACACACACACACCACACATACACCACACACACACCACACACACCACATACACGCACACCACACACACACACACACCACACACACATACACATACACCACACACACACCACACATACACGCACACCACACATACACCTCCACACACACACCACACACACACACTCACACTCACACTCCTCACACTCCCCTTACAAGCCAGAGGAGGCCATTGGGGGCAGAAAATCTCAAGTTCCAGGCCAGCCTGGAATACAGAATGAGATCCTGTCTAAGAAGAAAAGATTAACCCCAGCACTCAGGAGGCAGAGTCGGGCCAAGCTCTATGAGTTCAAGGCCAGCCTAATCTGCTTTAGGGATTTCCAGGTCAGCCAAGGCTACATAGTGAGTTTTTGTTTCAAAACAAAACAATAAATAAATTTTAAAATTGAGGATGGAGAGCAGTTAAGAGCACTGGCTGCTCGTGCAGAGGACCTGGGTTTGGTTCCCAGCACCCACATGGTGGCTCACAACCACCTGTAACTCCAGTTCCAGGGGACCTGATGCCTCTTTGGGCCTCCTTGGGCACTGCATACATGTGGTGCATAGACATGCAGAGAGAACACTCATGTGTGTAAAATAGAAGTGTGTGGATCTTTAAAAAACCACACTAAAGTAAGTGTTAAAGAGAGGGAAAGCAATGAGGTGGTAACCCTGAAGGCAGTGGTTAGGGGGAGCCGGGTGGAGACGGTGGATTTTCTTCTTTTTGATCTGTGCGGGTTAATTTTTGTCAACTTGACATAAACTGGAATCATCTGGGGAATAAGGGAGCTCTATGAGGAACTGTTTTCATCAGACTAGCCTGTAGGCAATTCTGTGGGGGCATTTTCTTGACTAATGGTTGTGCCCAGCCCGCCGTGGGTGGTACCACCCCTGGACAGGTGGTCCTAGGTTATAAAGAAGGCAGGCTGAGCAAGCCAGGGAGAGCCTGTGCCAAGTTCCCGCCTTGGCTTCTCTGATGATGGCCAGCAATCAGGACGTGGAGGCCGAATAAACACCTTCCTCCCCACGTTGCTTTTGGTCCTGGTGTCTATCTCAGCGATAAGTAGGACAGGGTCTCGGGTACCCAAACTGGCCCTGAACTCACCGTCGAGCTGAGGATGACCTCGAACTCCTGTTCCGAGATCACAGGAGTGCACTCCTGGTTTGTGAGGTCTGTAGGGAACAAACCCAGGACATCCCGCACACTAGGCAAGCACTTTTCCAGATGAGTTACATCCCCAGGCCAGAAGGAGTGACATTTGAGCAAAATGACCCAGGGGGAGGGATGGAGGCCACAGGGCTGAGACCTAGGGAGAGCGTTTCCTCCCGTGGGGACTGCTAGAGCAAAGGCCCTGTGGTGGCAATACAATATACCTCAGGCCAGCGTTTCTTAATCTGGGTCGCAACCTCTTCAAAGGCCCCATATCAGAAATCCTGCATACCAGACTCATATGTGATTCATAGAAGTACATTGTGATTCATAACAGTAGCAAAATTAGTTATGAAGTAGCAATGAGAATAATTGTATGGTTGGGGTCACCACAACATGAGGAACTGTAGTAAAGGCTCACAGCATTAGGGAGGCCGAGAACCACTGCCTTAGGCCGTCACAGGGTGTTAATTGGTGAGCAGGGGACAGGTGGAGGCCACTGGGTCAGAGGGATGACATGGGTAGATCATGTGGGGACTTGTGGACAAGTCAGACGACAGGTCGCGACGGCTCTGAGCTAGTAACCCCATGTGGATGTTCCCGGGCTCTTCGTGGAAGGGTGAGGAAGGACCAGCTGGTGCAGGCTGGTGATGAGGGTGAGCAGGACCAGGGCGGCCCTGCAGTGGAGGGAGAAGCCAGCAGGTACCAGGTGGGTCAGATAAAGGGCTGGCTCTGGGGCTGGAAGTGGGTGTGACAATGACTTGGCTCAGGAACCTGGCAGGACCAGGTGGGGTCCAGTCCATGTGGGGTTTCCTAGGCCAACCCTGCAGGGACTATGCTGCTCCCGGGTCTCTGAGTCACAGGGAGGCCATGGAGTTGCAGACACCTGACAGTGACTGGTTCCAGGTGTCCTCCAGCCAAGGTGGCAGCTTCCTTGGCCTTTGCATAGGTCTCTGGAAGGTGTGGCTGTGCAGAGCTGATCTGGGCAAAGTAAACACAGCCCTCAGGCCTCAGAGGCCAGCAGCAGGCCCCTCAAACCGGAAGGAGGAAGCGATGGAAGAGGACGACCCCGGGAAGCCGGCCAGTCGGGTGGGGGGAGGAGCGCGCAGGTGACCGGGCGTCTTGGGACAGTGAAGTAGGATCCCGGGCCAGAACCTGCAGGAAGGGCCTGGGGGATGAAGACATAGACTTAGGTGGTGTTGGGGTGGAGCGGCACTAAGGATTTCTGGCTTCCTTAGCTCCCTCGCTTGCCGCCCCTCCCCCTTTCCAAAGCCCAACAGTCCAGCATTTAAGGGCGGGCATTCCCCATCCCCCAGCAGCACAGAGCGCAGAGGGTTCTGGAAAGCAACGCTTTGGGGATTTCATTAGAAACCCATCCCGCCGTGGCCGTCACCTCCTGCCTCCTCTCCCCAGCCTGTCTTTTCAAGGGTCCCCTGTTTCCCTGTGATTTGCCCAGTAAGAGTTCGAAGGCTGCAGACTCCGTCACCAGTGTGGTGGTTGTGGGAGGCGTCTGTGAGCCCTGCCCCATCTCCTGGCTTTTCGCTAAAGCCTCTCCTTGCTCTCTTGCTAAAGTGGCCGCCATCCCCCAGGGCTCCCTCACCAGAGGACCATGCTGTTTGCATTTTTCCAGTCTTCTCCACACAGCCTTGGGGATTTCATTAAACTAACCGACAATGTCTACATGACATCCCCTCTGTCCCCATGCAGAGAAAGAACTCGTTTATAATGACCTGAGCCCATATTGAACCATCTTGCTCAAACAAGTTTAGAAAATTCCCAGCGAGGCAGGATGATAAAGTGGTTCCTCAGATGAAGATACTTGTCACAGTGCTTGATGGCCTGAGCCTGACCTGAGTGTGATCCCTTAGCCCGCAGGGTGGAATGAGAGAACCAACTCCCTCCCACAAGTTGTCCTCTGACTCCCACGTGTATGCTGTACACACACTCACACACACACACACACACACACACACACACCATCGTACACACACTTTGCATGAATGTAATAATCATCTTTCCCCAGTGGGGCAGCCCATTGACAGGCAAAGGCAATTATTTGTTGGTCCCTATTTTGGTCCCTGAATCGCAAAGACACCATGATGTTCCCGAATCTCTCTTTGTTTATGACTCCCCACAGCATTCAGGGAAATTCTGCCCTTAGCAGATTCTGAAGCCCTTCATTATGTCTCTCAGCTTAATTAACATTTTTCATTAAAAAGCCTTCTAGTTGATTCTAGGAGCTGGGGAAGGAATAATTTTTAAAACTTCTGTTTGTAAAGATTTATTTATTCTTTTTTTTTTTTTGTTTGTTTGTTTGTTTGTTTTTCGAGACGGGGGTTTCTCTGTGTAGCTTTGCCTTTCCTGATACTCGCTTTGGAGACCAGGCTGGCCTCGAACTCACAGAGATCCACCTGCTTCTGCCTCCCGAGTGCTGGGATTAAAGGCGTGTGCCACCACTGCATGGCTGATTTTTTTTTATTCTTATTTTATGTGTATGAAAGTCTTGCCTACATTTTAGTCTGTGTGCCACATTCATGCAGTACCCAAGGAGGACAGAAGAGGGCACTGGATCCCTAGAAACTGGAGTTACAGATGGTTGAAAGTCACCATATGGGCGCTGGGGATCGAACCTGGGTCCTCTGGAAGAACAGCAAATGTTAACTGTGGAGCCACCTTTCCAGCCCTATTTATTTTATTTATATGTGTATGCCCATTTGTTAGAATGTGTGCTATGTGAATTCAGGTACTCAAAGAGGCCAGAAAAGGCATCAGGTCTCCTGGAACTGGAGTTCCAGGTGTTTTTTGAGCCCCTAGATGTGAATGCTGGGAACTGAATCTGCATCCTCTGAAAGAACAGCAAATGCTCTTAACCACAGAGCCATCTCTCCTTCCCCCACTACTTAAAACTTTAGAATTTTATTATTATCAGTGAGCGAGTGTGTGTGTGTGTGTGTGTGTGTGTGTGTGTGTGTGTGAGTGCAGGTGGGCACACGTCACATTGTCATGCCTGTGGAAGTCAGGAGACACCATGTACACTTCTCTCCCTGTGCTCGAGGCATGACTTGGTGGCAGGGTGCTTGTGTATGGTGTGTGGGGCCCTGCAATCCCCGCTCCCTCAAAAAACCCCACCTCCTCCCATCCTTCTTTATTACAATTAAGACATCATCTTGACCTAAAAGCAGTTTCCATGCGGGTATATTATATTATCCATACATCTCACTTCAGAATAATGAAAGAATATAAAAACATTTATTATGGCATAAATCCATGATGATAAAAATCAAAACAGCAGTTACCCCAGGAGTCAAGGAGTGGGTGGTGAGGAGGCCGGCTACACAGGGGCTCAAAGGAACTTTCTGGAATGTTGGAAACATTCTCTCCCTGAAATGGGGTGGTGTGCAGTTGTCAAAGCCCGTCAAACGGCACAGTTAAGGTTGGCGGATTGTATCGCAATTCAACAGCAAATTATACCTTACACAAGTGGAATCAAACATACATTTAAAAATATCTGTACAGAAACTTTAAAATGTATTTGGCCACTTAATCTTTAACTCCAGCACTCAGGAGGCAGAGGCAGGAGGATTTCTGTGAGTTCAAGGCCAGCCTGGTCTACATAGAGAGACCCTGTCTTGAAAAACAAAAACAAAAAACGAACAAACAAAAAACAACAAAAAGAAGCTGAAGAAGAAAAGAGGGAGGGAGGAGGGGGTGGGGGAGGGAGGAGAGGGTACAATCAGCATCAACCATTCAGCGACAAACCGAACACTGTGAACTCACCTACATTACACAAAGTTTCAGTTCTGTGATGGATGCACACAGGTGTGTGTATGGCATAGATGTATGTACGTGTGCTGGCTTCTGACGTAATTTGGAATGCTGGGTGATCTTATCCAAAGGTCCTGAACAGCCTTTCAGACAGAAGCGAAGGGTTGGCAGCACTAGATACAGGTTTCAGTTTTTGTTTGCGGCACGTATGTGTGTTTACATGTGTGTCCATGCATGCATGTGCACATAGATGTGCCTGAAGGCCTGAGGTTGATGTTGCCTGTCTTCTGAATGGTGCTTTGCCTTATGTTAGGCAGGGTCTCTTCCTTGAACCCCCAGTCATCGGTTTGGATCGTCCACCCGGCTTGCTCCGGCATTCCTTCATCTCCGCCTCCCGCATGCTGGGATCACAGCTGCCTCGTCCACCCAGCGTCCTCAGTGGGTGCTAAGGTTCAGAACTGTGGTCCTCACACTTGTGTGACAAGAACTGACCCATGGAAACATCTTCCCAGGGTAACTTATGGAGAGAGGGGGAGGGAGAGAAAGAGAATGTGTGTACACGTCTGTGAGTGTGCACACGTGCATCCAAGTACATGTGCCCTTGTGTGCGCATGCACGCGGAAGCTGGAAGCCAGTTTCTGGTGTCTGCTTCGATCGTTCTCCACAGTGTTTTTGGAGACTCGGTCTCTCAGTGAACCCGGAGCTTGCCAGTTTGGCTAGACAGGCTAGCCACTGAGCTCCAGGGATCCAACTGTCTCTGTCCCAGTGATTGGATTGCATACGTGTGTGGTGGGCCCAGCTTTTCCGTGGGGGCTGGAGATGGAGCTCGGGTCCCCCAGCGCTTCACCGACTGAGCCAACGCCACAGCCTCTCTCTCCTTCAAGCAGCAATAAAGCTGATGCGATTGGATTGTCATGGTTTATACCTGAAAAGCTTGCCAGTCGGGAGCTCGTGCGTGCGAGGGGATTAAGTGTGCGGTGCAGGGGGTCCTGGTGACAGAAGGGACAGGCAGGGCGAGGGAATCAAGTCTTCATTATTATACAAGGAGGTCCGAGGTGTTTTTAAAAATTTGATTCATCTGGAACCAACGCTAACAAACAAAAGGAAAAACACAAATTGCACCAGCAGAATGGCTTTAGCTATAATCCTAGCATTGGGGAGCTCAAAGCGGGAGAGTTGCCGTGGGTTCAAAGCCACCCTGGGCTACAAAGTGAGAACTTGTCAACTAGAACAGGAAATACAAAATGCATCCTATACGAGGGCTAATTATGTCTATATAGTATACGTATACATATGTTTCCCACAAACCAATTTTTTAAAAAAAGGAATGATACCAGAAGGAAGATAACACACGTAGAATATGAACAGGTAGTTCATAAGAAAGGCAATGAAAACAATTCTTGGGGCTGGAGAGATGGTTCTGTGGTTAAAAATCCCGACTGCTCTTGCAGAGAACCCAGGTTCAGTTCCCAGCAGCACCCACATGTCAGCTCACAAGCTCCTGTAGCTCCAGTTTCAGGGAATCAGTCTCCTGCTTCTGGCCTCTGAGGGCCCCCACACCCACCTGATGTACCAAAAGTCATGCTTTTGAGCTTCTGGACCTGTCTGTCATGCACGCTTCCCTCCCCCACAACGGCACACATTAAAAAAAAAAAAAGTCCAGCGCTCAGGAGGCAGAGGCGGTGGGTGGATCTCTACGAGTGTGATGACGGCCTGGTCTACACAACAAGTTCTAGGCTATTTAGGGCTACATATTGAGACCTTGCTTCAAATAAATAAATAAATAAATAGATCGATAGACAGACAAATAAATAATAAATCTTTTTAAAAACAGTTCTTGGACTAGGGAGTGAGTAAAATTGTTGCTGAACAAACGTGACCTGAATTCAAGTCTCCAGCACCCATGTAAAAAGCTGGGGATGGCCACAAGGGCACCCCGTCATCGTGGGGGAGGGAAGTGTGCATGACAGACAGGTCCAGAGGCTCCACAGCCAGCCTAACGGAAATGGGGAGCTTCGTATTCAGTGAGAGGCCCTGCCTCAAAGGAGCCTGGTTAGTTCCAAGAAATAGATCATTATGAATTGTTCTGTAATAGTGAGCTTTATCTCTGAGGCCCTTCTAGATTTCTCTCTCATTTTGTGCTTTGCTACTCCCACATCACATATTTTTCTGTACACACACACACACACACACACACACACACACTTTTTTCCCCCTAAGACAGGGTTTCTCTATGTAACAGCCCCGGCTGTCCTGGAACTCGCTCTGTAGACCAGGCTTCTTGCTTATATTTTGAGACAGGTTTTCCCAGATAGCTCCGGCTAATCTTGAACATATGACCTGCCTACCCGCCTCAGGTTCCGAGTGCTTAGATTATGGTGTAAGTCACTTTATGCACAGACTCCCATCATGACCTAATCTGCCCCTGTGCGATACAATCAAGCATCCCTCACCAGAGACAGAGCCGAGGGGACTGCCTGATCTTACACATCCAACCTCAAAGCCGAGAGCCAAGTAGATCTCTCACATTATACTGTCTAGCTCAGGGCTGTTTTCTAACCGTGGGAAATAGTAGATGCCATCCTAGCGTTTGGGGGACTCGGGCTGAGGCAGGAGGATGCGCCAGCCCAGCTACACAGTCAGACCTGTGTCAAACACACAAACAACAGAGCTGAGCTGGTGATCCTGTTAGAGAGGAGGAAACTGAAGGGTCCTCCTTAGCCAAGTAGCAAGTTGGAGGCCAGCCTGGGCTATGCTGGACCTGTCTCAGCCAGCCAGAAAACTAACCAATAAACAAAGTGGACACACCCAGAACAGAATTTCTTGGGCTGAAGAGGTGGCTGAGCAGTTAAAAGCATGTACTTCTTTGCTGGGGGATGGTCTGTATGTCAAATTACTCTGATTGGTCAATAAATAAAACACTGATTGGCCAGTGACCAGGCAGGAAGTATAGGCGGAACTAATAGAGAGGAGAAAAGAAAGAACAGGAAGGCAGAAGGAGTCACTGCCAGCTGCCGCCATGACAAGCAGCATGTGAAGATGCCGGTAAGCCACGAGCCATGTGGCAAGGTATAGATTTATGGGAATGGATTAATTTAAGCTATAAGAACAGTTAGCAAGAAGCCTGCCACGGCCGTACAGTTTGTAAGCAATATAAGTCTCTGTGTTTACTTGGTTAGGTCTGAGTGGCTGTGGGACTGGCGGGTGACAGAGATTTGTCCTGACTGTGGGCCAGGCAGGAAAACTCTAGTTACACTTCTCTTGCAGAGTACTGGAGTTCTGGTCCCAGCACCCCCACTGACATAATTCCAGCTCCAGGGATCCTCTGAGCTCTGAGGGAACCTGCACTCACATGTACATACCTCTCACAGCACACATAATTGAAAGTAATTAAAGGGTTGGAGAGATGGCTCAGTGGTTAGGAGCATTTGCTCATTCTTGTAGGGGACCTCGGTTCAGTTCCCAGCACCTACAGTGACTCACAACAGCCCACAACTCTAGTTCCAGGGTTCACCTGTGCACAGACATACATTCCAGCAAAACACGCACATACACGAAATAAATAAGCCCAAAGAATAAACATAAATCTTAAAAAATATGTATGTATTAAAAAAGTAACTGCATTATTGATGAGTGATTGATCTAGTGTGTGTGTGCTGGCATGCACATGTCATGGTGCTCATGCAGAGGTCACGGGACCATTTGTGGGAGTCAGTTCTCTCCCTCAGCCTCCTGAATCCCAGAGGTCAAACTCAAGTTGTCAGGCTGGACAGGAAGCAGTCTTCCTGCGGAGCCATTGCACGAGCCCCACAAAAGAAAGCAAGAAAGTAAGGGAAAGCTATGTCAGGAGAGATGGCTCAGTGGTTAAGACCACTGACTGCTCTTCCAGAGGACCCAGATTTGATCCCCAGCGACACATGCTTCTCACAAACACCTGTAACTCTGGTTCTGGATGTCTGGTGCCCTCTTCTGGCCTCCTTGGGCACTGCACACACTTGATCCACACGCATGCAGGTAAAACTCCCGTACTTGTACAAGTAAGACTGGTTTTCTCTGTGTAGCTCTGGCTGTCCTAGAACTCACTCTGTAGACCAGGCTGGCCTCAGAGATCCACCTGCCTCTGCCTCTTGAGTTTTGAGAGTAAAGGTGTGCACCCCTACTACCTGGCTAAAAATAAATAAGTAAATACTTTTAAAGAAGAAAAAAATAAAATCCTGATTTTCCGGCCCCAGTATTTTCTCTCTTACTTACTTCAGCAGAACTGTCCCTCCTTACAGTAGCTTAGGCTTGTCCCTGACTCCTCTTTTCAACATCCGGGGACCATCAGCACTGCTTCACAATGGGTCTGAGGTGTGAGGATCTCTCCCCACCTCCCACCTGGTCCCCTCTCCTGCAAACAGCTTGGCACCTGCCTTTTTACCGCAGACTCACTCGGGAGATAAGGACGGAATTTGCTGTGAAGACTTAGATCTCTTGCAGCCTTCCAGTTGACTCTGGGGTAACAGCGCTTGCTACCAGCCTGACAATGTGCGTGCAGGTGCGTTGGATCCCCACATGGTGGGAGGAGAGAACCAATTCCTGCAAGTTGCCCTCCGACCTCCACACCTGCAGTGTGGCAGGTGCCCCGCCTCCCTACACTAAATAAATCCATAAGTGGAATTTTTTATTATTTATTTTTTATTTTATTATTTTTTAAATATATATATTATTTTACAATACCATTCAGTTCTACATATCAGCCATGGGTTCCCCTATTCTCCCCCCTCCTACCCCCTCCCCTTACCTCCAGCCCACCCCCCATTCCCTCCTCCTCCAGGACAAGTCCTCCCCTGAGGATTGCGATCAGCCTGGTAGACTCAGTCCAGGGATGTCCAGTCCCTTCCTCCCAGACTGAGCCAAGTGTCCCTGCATAAGTTCCAGGTTTCAAACAGCCAACTCATGCAATGAGCACAGGACTTGGTCCCACTGCCTAGTTGCCTCCCAAACTGATCAAGCCAATCAACTGTCTCACCTATTCAGAGGGCCTGATCCAGCTGGGGGCCCCTCAGCCTTTGGTTCATAGTTCATGTGTTTCCATTCATTTGGCTATTTTTTTTCAATAATTGAGTAAAACTGACATAAGTGGAATTTTTAAAAAGAAAAAAATTTAGGACTTTTAGAACAGGAAGAGCGTTCAGGGATGTATTAGTTACTTTCTGCTGCTGTGATAAAACACTATGACCAAGACAACTTATAAAAGGAAGCATTCAATTAATTGTGCATGTAGTTTCAGAGAGCTAGAATCCCTGACAGCAGAGCAAAGACTTGGCAGCCTGAACAGCTCAGGGCTCCAATCGTGGTCTGCAAGCAACAGGCAGAGAGACCACATGGAGTCTGACAGCAGCCTTTTGAAGCCTCCAAAGCCCGTCCCCCAGTGATGCATCTCCTCCAATAAGGCCACACCTCCTAATCCTTCCCAAACTGTTCCACTAATTGGGGACCAAGTATATATATATGGAGGCCATTCTCATTCAAACCACCAAAGGGGATGAGAGGACAAATGAAAATAACAGCAACAATAACAAACAGATGGTCCAGAAGTGAAATGGCCATCTAAGTGTGGTTGTGCACCTGTAATCTTAACACTGAGGAGACTGAGGTGGAAGGACTCTGAATTTCAAGCCAGCCTGGGCTACATAGCAAGACAATGTGGCAGACAAACAGAAGCAGAATGTTCTGCATTTCTCAAGAACAATACTGCAAATGAGAAAGGCAGGGACTCCACCACTGAGTCACACCCCAGCCCCTCACTGGGGGATTCTAGGCAGGGGCTCTACCACTGAGCCACACCCCAGCCCCTCACTGGGGGATTCTAGGCAGGTGCTCTACCACTGAGCCACACCCCAGCCCCTCACTGGGGGATTCTAGGCCGAGGCTCTACCACTGAGCCACACCCCAGCCCCTCACTGGGGGATTCTAGGCAGGGGCTCTACCACTGAGCCACACCCCCAGCCCCTCACTGGGGGATTCTGGGCATTTTTTTCAACACTCTCTAAAATCAAACTGATTTTTGTCAGCAAAGAGGAGAGTATGGAAGCCTTTTCAAGTGTGCAAGAATTCCCAAGAAGCTAAAGACAGGATGTACTCCAGAAAAACAAAAGGGTCACTAAGAAAGAGGAGGAGCTGTGCCCGGTGCACCCAGAGCAGAAGTGGGGGGGGGATTTCCAGGATGACGCGAGAGGAGATTCCTGCATGTAGCTGGGCATCAAGGTTATGGGCCAAGTGATCTAAACAAGATCACATGACTCACGAGGACCGAGGACTGTGTTAAGGGCTGTTGTCACCAACATGCTAACTTCCATTTAATTGTTTCTCTCCAGCCCAATGTGTCCTGGAGCGCACTTCGTAGCCCAGGCTGGCCTGAGGACCAAACTCAGGTCCCTAGGTCTACATCGCAAGTGCTTTTACTTGCTGAGCAATCTCCTTGGCCCTAAAGAGATTTATTTAATTTTAAAAATTAAGGACCGGGCATTGTGGCACACGCCTTTAATCCCAGCACTTGTGAGGCAGAGGCAGATGGATCTCTGTGAGTTTGAGGTCAGCCTGGTCTACAGAGTGAGTCCCAGAACAGCTAGAGTTGCATAGTAAGACTCTCTCTCTCTCTCTCTCTCTCTCTCTCTCTCTCTCTCTCTCTCTCTCTCTCTCTCTCCACTCCCCCCACATGTATATGTATGCATATATGCATACATATACATACATATTTTTAAATTTTATGTGTATGGGTGTTTTGTCAGCATGTATGTTGTGCACCGCATACATGCCTGATGCCCGAAGAAGCCAGAATAGGACCTCAGGTCCCTGGAGTTACAGGTGGTTGTGAGTCACTGTACAGGTGCTGGGAATGGAACTCTGTCTGGGCTGCTGCTTCTCCACTGCGGGGCCTTCTCTCCAGCCTCCAAGAACTATGTAAAAGGTCGTTTTCGGTATCCACCGTTGCCCTCTCCTTCATCGACTTTGAAATCCTTTCTCACCTTCAACCTCACTCCAGTGGAAAATGGAGCCAGTGTCAGGCACGACAAACATCTGGACCTGGAAGGTCACATTGGACTTGAGGTCCGAGATCCGGAGTGCAGCAGCAGATGTCTGGGGCAGCGTCTGATATTTGTTTTAAATTTGTTTGTTTGTTTAGTGTGTGCGTGTGTGTACAGGGACAACTATGGGGACTGATTCTCTCCTTCCATCTCTGGGACCCAGGGATTGAATTCACGTCGTCAGGCTTGGCGGTGAATGTCTTTATCTGCTGAGCCAGATCACTGGCCCTGGGACAGTGCCCTGTTATGAATGGTGATACCTGGTAGTTAAGGATCAAGGTTGGAAGCCTTGGGGATGAATGGTGCTCTCGTTACCAGCATGATCTCAGGTGCGCATGCTCATTTGTCTTGGGTCTCAGTTTCCTCTTCTGAAAACTGGGGGTGCTAGGACAGACGAGACAAAGGCACATCATAGTGAGTACCCAACTCGCCAAGGCCGCTGACTGAGAATGGAGCCGGGGCAGTGGGGGGCTGCACTGGGTCCATCCCTGTGGCTCTCTCTCGTAGTTAAGACAGTGACTCAGGCTTCCTTCCAGTTGTAATTGAGGCACGTGGCACGCTCCAGGAGGTGAGCTGTGTCTGGGGCACGCCCCTCACCTCCGCTGCCTCATGGTCCCTTGATGTGTGACGGCACGCAGGCATGATGAAATCAGAGCCCGTTGAGGAAGAGGGGAAGTGGGTCTCCCTCCTCTTCCTGCTCTGTCTCTGACCCTGGGACCTGGTTACTTCCCTTCCGAGGCTGAGCTGGCGCTTGGGTGTGGGCCTTGGCTGTGCTGACCAGTGTCGGGGAAGGGTGACATCAAGAGAGAGCAGGTAGAGAGTGGGTTCACGCTGGCAGTAGTCATGAGGTGTCATGCACATGTGGAGTCATTTCATAAATCCTTGTTGCATGCTCCCTATGTGCCAGACAGACAAAAATCCCAGCCTTCCTGAATGTGGCAGTCAGTGGGGAAACCCAGCAACAAACAGATGAACAAGCAAGAATGACGATCCCATAGGCATGATGGAGGCCACACACACACACACACACACACACACACACACACACACAAAAGAAAAAAGAAAAAAAAAGAAAAGAAAAGAAATGTCAGAGACCGCAATCCTCCTGCAGACGTCAGTGAGCGACGGCCCATGGGCCAAACCCAGCCTATGGTTCTTTCTATATAGCCTATCAACCATGACTTTTATATTGTTGTTGTTGTTGAGACAGTGTCTCGTGTGGCTCAGGCTGGTCTTAAACCCGCGCTATAGCCAGGGAAGACCTTGAACTTCCGATTCTCCTGCCTCTACCTCCTTTGTGCTGAGGTTTACAGGCATGTGCCGTCATGCCTAACTTGCTAAAGTGGAAATTCCTAAGTTTACATTGGGGTAAGTGGCTGTAGTGTGGCGGAATGCCATGCTGGGCACTGGGAATTAACTCAAGAATTCATTCGAGTCCCTTCTGGATGGAGTGACAGGTGCAGGGCTGACTCTGGGTACTGTAATCAGGAAACGGGCAGCCCTCTTCCAGCTGCTGCTGCCGCTGGATTGTGCCCTCACATCCTCGCCGATGACTGGTTCTCAAAAATATTTACGTTTTAATTTGTTGGCGGCTGTGATGAGGCCGAAACGCTCCTATCACATTTCGCCACACAAGCACCACAGAAAGCCCACCAGGTAGAACTGGAGGATCGGGAATCCAAAGTCACCCTTCACGGCCTAGCGGGTTCGTGGCCAGCCTGGGCTACCTGAGATCACATCTCAGAACAAGCAGGGGCTGGAAAGGTGGCGCAGCAGTTAAAAGTACTTGCTGTTCAATCATGAGGATGAGAGTTTGAATCCCAGCGTTTGGGGCTGCAGAGGTAGCTCAGAGGTTAAGAGCACTTGCAGAGGCTCATCTCCCAGCACCCACACGGCTGTTCAAGACTGTCAGGGACTCCAGCTCCAGGGCTTCTGACACCTCACACAGACATACACACAGGCAAGGCACCAAAGCACATTAAAAAAAATTCTAATGTTTACACCTGGCGACTCACAAACTCTAGTTCCAAGGGATCCGACATGCTCCTCTAGCCTACCTGAGTACCTGTGCACCAAGGGATCCGACATGCTCTTCTAGCCTACCTGAGTACCTGCGCACGCGTACAGCATAAGGGATCCGACATGCTCTTCTAGCCGACATGAGCACCTGCGCACACGTACAGCATTCGCGCAGACCTACACATACACACATGCACATAAACAAAATAAAAATTGGACACTCTACGTGATCGATTGAGGTTTTTCAGTGAAGCTATTTCACACACGGGGTGCCTGGCACACAGGGAGGGTCTTTCTGTGCTCTGGATCTGCTGTGACCGTCACCAGCAGTAACCACAGAGATGCCAAGTGTCTTTCCTACGAGTTTTTGAGGAGCATTTCAAACAAGGGCAAAAAACACAAAAGGCTTTTTACAAGGAACACACACACACACACACACACACACACACACACACACACCGCTTGGATTCTGCCATCTGCAGCTTACTGTTCCCACTTGGTCTCCCATCAACTAACTGAATCTTTGAGTGTCCAACAATCCATCTTATTTTGTTATGATGCATTATAAAAGCCCGTGGTTCTTCTGGTAGGCTCCTCAGGGACCTGGGCATGGTGGCACACACCTAAAATGCAGTACTAGGAAGGGCAAGGCAGGAAGATGGTCACTTCAAGGTCAGCATGAGCTACATAGGGAGATCCTATTTCAAACAAAACTAAACAAACTAGCCAGGCAGTGGTGGCACACACCTTTAATCCCAGCACTGGGGAGGCAGAGGCAGGCCGATCTCTCTGAGTTCGAGGCCAGCCTGGGCTATATAGTGGGTTCCAGGACAGTCTGGGCTACACAGAGAAACCCTGTCTGAAAGAAAGAAAGAAAGAAAGGAAGGAAGGAGGGAGGGAGGGAGGGAGGGAGGGAGGGAGGGGGAGGGAGGGAGGGGGAGGGAGGGAGGGAGGAGGGAGGGAGGAAGGAAGGAAGGAAGGAAGGAAGGAAGGAAGGAAGGAAGGAAGGAAGGAAGGAAGGAAGGAAGGAAGAAAAAGGACTGAGGGATCTATCTCCAGCAGAGCCCTTACCGAGGACTCCCCAGTGAGGGCTGGAGAGGTGGATCAGCAGTAAGTTGCCTACTATGTGCAAGGCCCTGGTTCCCATGCCCAGTACCACAGCAACAAAAAGATTTTAAAGACTCAGTTTCATACCAAGCATTAATTTTAGTTCGCTTTCCTGTTTATTACGTTTATTCCTTCGCTCAGCCATCCTGCATTCAGCTCTCTAAAAAATGTCAAGTCCACAGTGTGGCAGAGTATCCCCAGTTTTACAAGTGAGGGAACTGAGGCACAGACAGGCAAAGAAACAGCTAAATATTTGGAGCTGCACTTGAACCGGACTGTTCGCCCCCAGAGCCCTGGCTTCCTGCCGGTGCACGCTGTCTTCTCCGAGCGGGAGGAGAAGCCACACACGGGCTCCGGTGAGCCAGACTGGAGGAGTACTTAGGAGAGAGTCCTGCAGATGTAACACGGCACTGGCCGCTCGCGGACTAACCCGGAGCTTACGTTTGTGAGTTACTGATGAACACGGAGGGATTAAATGAAATTTGGAATAATTGCAGCTATTACTTACCAAGCTCGTTCTCTGGGCCCCACCCGGTGTTAGCTACACCGGAAGTATGTTTCCAAGCCCTTTGCAGGGAGGTCCTGCCCTCTCCACTCGGGACACCAGGGCACCGAGCCTAAGAGAACACAGGTCACCCAGCTAAGGCACCCGCAAAGCAGGATTCAGACTCAGGGCTGTCGGTTTGCCAGAGCCATCAACTTTCCCTGACTTTTTCATCTTCTAGTTTGAAATGATAGTGTTTTCATAGTGGAAAAGTTTTTTCTTTTCTTTTTTTAAAGGAAGTCTATGGAGATGGAGCAGTGGGAAAAGGCGTGCAAACCTGATGATCTGAGGTCATCCCTGGGGTCATGTCAAAAGCCTGATGATGTTCTTGACTCTGTAATACCAGCACTCCTAGGGTGAGGTGGGAGGTGGAGCCAGGAAAATCCCCTAGGAGCTCCAGGGCCAGCTGGCTTGGAGTACACAGCACCCCCCGGCCAGCCCCCCCCGCCCCCCCAAAGCCTCTGACTGCCACAGGCCTGGATACACATGAATGTGGCACACATACACAAATAAATAACATTTAAAAGGAAACTTTTTTTTTTTGAAGCTGAGATCGAACCCAGGGCTTTGCACTTGCTAGGCAAGCGCTCTACCAATGAGCTAAATCCCCAACCCCGGAAGCTTTGTTTGTTGGAGATGTGGGTTCTCTGCATAGCTCTGGCTGTCCTGGATCTTGCTCTGTAGACCAGACTGGCCCTGAACTCAGAGCTCTGTCTGCCTGTGCCTCCTGAGTGCTGGGATTAAAGGTGTGAGCCACCACTGCCAGCCTCCCCCCCCCCCGACCTTTTTGAAAATGATTTATCATCATTTTATTAGCTATGTGCATCACGGTATCACTCTGATAAAATTAAAATCTCTGTCTCATACCACCCACAAAATCAGCTCTGGACGGACAGCTGAAATGGGATGCAAAGCGCTGAATCTGTCTGTCAGTAAACAATTTAAAAGAGCGGGCTTCAGAGGCACAGGACCGCCTCCGGCCTCCCTCCCTCCCTCCCTCCCTCCCTCCCTCCTGCGATTGAACCGAAGACCTTGTGTATACCACGCAATCTATCTACCACTGAGCTATAATCCTCAGCTTCTTCATTCGGTTTTCATTTTAATTCACTTAATTTTCATTTAATTTATATAATTCCCCTCCCCTTTCATTAATTCTGAGAAGGTTTTGCTAAGTTCCCTGGGCTGCCCTTGACCCTTATGCCCACATAAGGAACTCTTCGGTCTCAGCCCCCCAAGTAGCTGGGATCACAGACCTGAACCACCAGGCCCAACTCAGCAAAAAAGAAACTTTGTTTTTTGTGTTATGACAGGGTTTTACTACATATTCCAGGCTGGCCCAGATCTCACTATGCCAGGGGTTTACAACCTTTCTAATGAGGGACCCTTTAGTACAGTTCCTCATGTTGTGGTGACCCCAACCATAACATTATTGTGTTACTGCTTCATAACTGTAGTGTAAATAAATATCTGATACGTAGGATATCTGATAAGTGACCCCAGAGAGGTCATGACCCACAGATTGAGAACCACTGCACTGTGTAGACCAGCTTGGCCTTGAACTCACTAAGATCAACCTGTGTCTGCCTCGGGAGTGCTGGGATTAAAGGTGTGCGCCGCCGCCGCCTGGCCATGATGGACAATTTGACTACATTAAACTAAAGACTCTTGGTCCATTAATTTTTTTTTTCCATGAAGGGCCATTGAGAAGGCCCAGTGGGGTAAGAACGCTTGCCGCCAGGTGTGAAGACCCAAGTTCGATCCCCAGGGAGCACATAGTAAAAGAGAGAACCGGATTTCACAAGAGCACTCCATGTCATTTGAGTGTAACCACACATGTGTACATCCTCTCTCTACGTAAAAACTCTGAGAGTGTGGAAAAGCAAACCACAGAGCAGGAGGTTAAGAGTGTGAAGACTGACAAACAGCCTGTGTTAGGAATATCAGAAGAGCAAACCACTCTTTTTTTTCCCCGAGACAGGGTCTCTCTGTGTAGCTCTGTGCCTTTCCTGGAACTTGCTCTGTAGACCAGGCTGGCCTCGAACTCACAGAGATCCACCTGGCTCTGCCTCCCCAGTGCTGGGATTAAAGGCGTGTGCCACCACAGCCCGGCATTAAGAGAATAAACACTTTTTTCCCCCAGAGCTGAGGACCGAACCCAGAGCCTTGTGCTTGTTAGGCAAGCACTCTACCACTGAGCTAAATTCCCAACTCTGCAAACCATTCTAAAAACGAATAACCTGATAGAAAACAGGGCAAGACACTTGAACAGGCACATGACAAAAAGGGCATCCGAAGGGGCAGGTACAAACCAAAAGCTGTCTAATTGTATTGCTCATCAGGGAAATGCAAATTAAAGCTACAAGGAGCTGCTACTACACACCCAACAGAATGACTAAAAATGAATTGCCTGACAATGCCAAGTGTTGGCAAGGATCTAGAGCAGTGGAAATGTTCCAGCGTGGATAGTAGAAGGTGAAGACGTGACTGCAGCCACTTTGGGAAACTTCTGTTAGTATTGACCTAGGATGAAAACACACACACACACACACACACACACACACACACACACACACACTCCATATGACCCAGCCATTCTACTCTTGGCTCTATACCTAAAAGAAGTGTGTGTATATGCTCACCTACAAAACATCAACAAGGATGTTTAAAGCAATCCTACTTTCAAGAGCCAAAGTCATCACTACATGAACTCCCATTTTCATTGACAGATGGCAGATAAATCATGGTGTGCTCACACAATGGAATACTCCTTGGCAAGGAGAAGGAATGGATGGCAGGCATCCGCCCAGCCCAGATACATTTCACAATGACCGTGCTGAGAGAAGGCGATCAAGTACAGGAGTTCATACAGCATTTTTCTACTTGGGTCACGTGCACAGAGAGGCAAAATGAAACCATTGTGTACAAGAAGGCACTCCGGTGGGAACATCAAGATCAGGTCAAAGTCAGTACAGTGGCCTCCTTTGTGAGGAGGAGGGCATGTGGGGGAGGAAGCTGACATCACCGTGTTGCTGTGTCCCCCCCCAAGGGCGATGAGTGCACAGGTATGACCCAGTCATTAAGTGAAGCCCTCTGCCTCATGTGCCTTTCTGTTTGTGTGAAATATTTCATCAGGATTTTAAAACGATTCAGGAGAGCAGGCTCATTACAGCTTATCTTCCAAACTGTGCCGATGCATATCTTGGGTATCATGGTAATTGGAAGGGACCTTGCGTAGGGCACGTGCTCTGTGCCAGGCACGATTCTAAGTGGTTTCTATCTGTGATCTAATCTGATCCCCTGCAACAACTCCAAGAATTCACTATTGTCATCCCCTTCAACAGATGGGAAAACAGAGGCACAGTGAGGCCAAATGACTTGCTAAAGGTTGATGCACTCGCTAGATTTTGACACAGGTCAGCTGGTCCCACAGTAGATGGTCCACACTCAACCTCAAGATCACAGCTACACAGCAGCTGTGGGTGCTCGACTCCCACACCGGCTCTCACAGACGAGGTCTCTTCTTCTCCCTCCCTCCTTTCCTTCTCCCCTCCCTCCCTCCCTCCTTTCCTTCTTTCCAGGGTCTCAAGTAGCCCAGGCTGTCCTCAAACTCAGTATCTAGCTGAGCATGACCTTGAACTTCCAATCTTCCTGCTTCCAGTTCCCAAATGCTGCCACAACACCCAGCTCCCTTCCTACATGGCTTCCTCCCTCCTTCCCTCTTCCTGTTTTTGAGACAGCTCCTCATTCTAGCCTCGAGTGACCTGGAACTCACTATGTAGCCAAATCTGGCCTTGAGCTATTAACAGCAGCAGTCTCCTGCCTCAGCCTTCCAAGTGCTGGGATTAGATCACTACACCCATCTCCACATATGTGATTACTCTTTAATTTTTTAAATCATGGTTATTTCTTTATTTGGTGGGGCAGGGTGTGACTAGGTGTGTGAGTGCCAGAGCATGTGCCCATGGAGGTCAGGGCAGTTATTTCTCTCTTTCCGCCACGTGGGGCTTGAGGACGGAACTCAGGTCATCAGCTTGGCAGCAATCCCTTCAACCTGCTGAGCAGGCCCGAGAGGAACGCTCAAGGATGGATGTAGCACTTGGAGTTCAGCACACTGCTCCCCCCACCCCACCCCCACCCAAACAGGAGGGCAGCAGACCACCGGGTCACTACCTGACCTGGGCCTGGTCCAAGGAGAACTCCCAGGATGCTTCCAACTCCTATTACAGGCCTGTTGGGAACCCAAAACACTTGAAACTTCTAGACAAGGAGGAAGCCTTGCTCCCAGGACCCTGTGATGAGATCTGCCTGTGGCTGGGATGTTAGAACTTTCCTAATAAATCTTTCATATGAAGAACAAAATGAAAAAACAAACAGTAAAAAAAAACAAACAAGCAAACAAAAAAAAAAAACAAAAAACAAAACAACAAAGCCTCTAGATTACCTGTTCTTTTGGATCTGACACCAGACTTGAGTTCAGTGAACACGTGAATCAGCATAGCCTGGCATGGCGGTGCTTGGCATCCCAGCACACGGGAGTCAGAGTAGAAGAATTGCAGAAAAGGCTCGGGGCCAGCCTGGGCTACACAATCAATTCCAGGCCAATCTGGACTACGTTTCAAGACCCCCAACTTAAAACAAATAAACCCACATGTGAGGGCCCGGAGGAATATAAACAAACACACATGTGTACAAATATATAGCTGTGATAAAGAATTTAAAACAAGCAAACAAAAAAGCCCGGCATGATGTCACATGACTGTAATAGGAGCGCTTGACAGACTGAGTCAGAAGGATCAGGAGCTGGGGTTATCCTCAGCTACATGGTGAGTTCCAGGCTAGTCTGGGCTACATAAAACCCTGTTTTCAAATAAATGCAAGAGCACATATGATACTGTACTACACACTGGCTGAAAAAGTATCTGGCAATGTGCAACTTGGTGGTTTGGGTTTCTTTTGTGAATCTGTGTGTTTATCTTACACATGTAAAAACTCACCAGTGTGAGTCTCAGCAGCTTGCCACAGGCACTCTGCATAAAACCAGTAAAGAACCTTCCATTCTGGAAGGTCACCAGGAAAAATGCCCGAAGGCAAGGCCTTCAGTGTGGCTGCCACAGAAGTGGTGAGTCAAAAGTTGAAATTGACGAAAAGAGCTGTTTTGTGGTATTTTATTTTAAGATAGGGTCTGGTTATGCAGCCTCAAACTCCTGACCCCTGTTCCAGCCTCCGACGTGTTGGGATTAAGGGGATGTACCACTGCATCCAAGTGACTTACTTTTATTTATTTTATTTTTGAGACCAGCTCTCACTGTGTAGCCCTGGAACTCACGCAGACCAGGCTAGGTGGCTTTGAACTTACAAGGACTCTGCCTCCCCAGTGCTGGAGTTAAAGGGTGAAACACCAGAGCCCCGGGCCCAAGTGATTATTTATTTATTATGATGATTGCATTTTAAGTTGTGATGAAGATTCTGGAAAGATTGGGGAGTTCAAAGGTGCTGAAGATTGGAGACCCCTCTCTGAGTCTCCACACCCTCCACCAGCAAAGACCCAGACACCTAGTTTACAAATCCAAACCTCGGAATCATCGCGTCTGCAGACAGAAAGTGGGTGGAAGACAGAGAACCCGAACACCCCCCTTCCTCGAGAACGTGTCTGGGGAATCCTAAGCATCCTTTGCCAAAAAGCCCCCTCAGCACCCAGACAACTTATAAAGGTTTACCCACCAAATCCCCGCTTGTTCCCACCCAGACCCCGGGGGCGGGCTCTGGACTTGAACTTGGTTCTCAGCGCAGCACACCGGGGTACGGCCTGCCATCCCCTCCTTTTTACAGGTGAGAAAACAGGCTGGAGCGAGGTTGAGCAACTGCGCCTTGGGCGCCGGGCTCACAAACGCCATTGTCACCGGGGCCTGTGGAGTTTGTGTTTTCCAGAATGCCCAGGGTGGGTTTGGGAAGCTGGAAGGAGTTGAGAGGAAGATGTTGCTGGCGCATAGCGAGGGCTGAGAACCCCGAGGTCGCGGCCTCCCGTGGGGCTGAAGGCGGGAGTCTGTCACCCTGGGGCTCTGCAGCTGGGGGGACGGGACGCCTGGGGACAGCGCAGCCTTACCTGTCCCGGCGCTCACCTGCTGCCTGGCTCGGAGGTGGCAGGTGGCAGGAGGTGTTCCATGCTTTTCTGGGTCCCCCTTTCTGTGCCCCACCCTGAGGGGGGCGGGAGGGTGGGCGTGGGGTACCAGAGACCGGCCAGACCTGTGGGACCCGGGGCTCGGGCTGTCTGGGGAGCCCGTCAGTCACCCGATGCAGCCGGCTCTTCCGGGGCTGGGACACCTGTGGGCGGCGGGAGCCTGTGTCCTTGCAAGCTCATAAATACTGCAGCGCATCGGTGGTGGCCGAGAGGACCGTGAGGGCAGCTGGCACGCCCCTGAGGGTGAGCCGGGGTCCCCTCCCCGATTGCTCCCCCCACGCCCCAGCTCCCGGCCTTCGGTGGATGGTTCCTCCAGACCCGATGCACCCGCCCAGGTCCCCAGGGCAGGTGGACAGAACCTCAGAACCTCAGTCGGCCAGAGAACTGGGGAGAAAACGGGGTTGGGGCACATGCAGGTTCAGGGCTGGGGAGGCAGCTGGGGTGAGGATGGAGCTCGGGAGGAGTGAGGCTGAAGGCAGGATGGGATGCTGGAGAGAGGACCAGGTTGCTCCTGGCAGGTGGAGGTAATGAGCAATCCGGGAGTAGAGTGGGAGCTATCGGGTCCTGAAGAATGAAGTGGAAATCTGGTAATGCATGCAAAGAACTCGGGTGATAGATTGCTAAGGAAGGCTGAGATCTTGGGCATGGAGTTGTCAAAGGTGTCTGAGCCCCAGGCCCCCTGAAGCTGCGACAGATGGACCGCTGAGGATGGAGCCCTCAAAGGCATCCGGCCCTCAGCCACCCAGCCCCCTCCCCAAGCCCCTCCCAGAAGCAGGAGCCTGGGCCGGAAGGGTTCAAAAGCCAACTTCATCTCATCCGTGCCATTGAGTCACCTGGTTGCTCAGTTTCCTATATGTGACGGGGTTGATGATGAGGTGGCCACCACCTCCCAGGAATGCTGCGAGGCCTCCCGGCGTTAATCTATGCAAAGTGCTGAGCAGCGAGGCCCAGAGACCTCATTAATTATTCTCTCTCACCAGCATCTGCTCCGCCACTCCCCTCGGAGACGTTTCAGTCATTCAGCCTCCCTCCCCCACGGACACCCTGACCGACGGACAGACACGGACGGCCCTGCCTGGCATCTCTCCATTCTCCATCCTTTGTGGGACCCAGAACCGGTGGCATCCCTGCGTCTGACTCTGCCCCCCCACCCCCCACCATGGGCCCCTATGTTGGGTGCTGGCTCTCCTGCTGTCTGCCCCTCCTTTTCTCCCTGGCGGTCCAGGGATCCCCGGAGTATCCTCGCGTTACCCCAGAGCAAGTCCATCTGTCCTACCCAGGTAAGTGCCCCTGACTCTCATTCTGCCTCTCCTTCTTCAGCCCTGGGGTTGTCTGGGGGTGAAGGGCTCAGGAATCTCTGTGGAAACCCAGGCTGGTGACTTGCGCTTCTGAGCCTCAGTGATCTGCCTCTGTGAAATGGGATTCCAGCAGGCCTGTGTCCCACTGTGTGGGGAAGGATGAAGCTGCTCTGGAGGACTGTCTCGCTCACAGCCTCAGTCTTACCCCAGGAACTGGCATGTTATCACAGAGTTCAGAAGTCAGTCGTGGAAGAAACCAGTAAATGAATGAAGGGGACCTAGATCTCCCTGGGTCCCCTCTTTCTCCATCCCTCCTAGCCCAGGCTGGCCTTGTGTTCCTAAAATTCCTGCCTCTACTTCCCAAGTGTTTGTTTTATTCTTTTGAGACAGTTTCTCAGACTTGTAGCCCAGGCTAGCCTGAAAGTATCCCTGTGCCTTCTTTCTGTCTTAGGCTCTCAGGTGCTGGGATTGAAGGGGTGAGCCACGATGCCATGCTTTTTTCTTCTCTCTTCTCTCCTCTCTTCTTTCTTTCTCTCTGTCTCTTTTCTTTTGGAGACTAGGTCTTAGGGGTTGAACTCAGGGCTGGGGCATGCTGAACCAGCACTCTACCGAACTGAGTATGTTTTTGTTTTTGTTTTTGTTTTTTTAAATCTGGTTTATTAAGACAGAGTCTTGATCTGTACCCCAGGCTAGCCTTGAATCTCAATCTTTCTGCCTCAGCCTCCCAAATATTTGGATTTCAGGCACGGACCACTGCTCCAGGCTGGGTGAGATCTGTTATCAAGAGGTGGTGGGAGCTGGAGAGGTTACTCTAAACCCAGCACTCAGGAGACGAGGCACCAGAGACAGGTGTTCAAGGCCAGCTTTGACTAAAGAGCAAATCTGAAGCCAGCCTGGGCATCATAAGACCCTGCCTCAAAAAAAAAAAAAATCTCTCTATTGGATGTACTAGCTCTCACCTCTATTCCCAGCACTTGAGAGGTAAAGGCAGGTGGATCTGTCCAAGGCCAGCCTTGGCTATATAGTGACTTCCAGGCTAGCCTGGGCTATGTGAGGCCCTGTCTCAAAACAAAACAAAACATGGGACAGGGCTTGGAGACTCTGGCCCCTCTGTGTGCAGACTGCCTGGGTTCAAATCCCAGATCTGTCACTTAGCTGCTAAGGCACGCTTGGGCACTGAGGGCCAGTGGGGAGACAGGAGGTGACCTTGTGGTGGGAGTTATGGGTTGCCAGTTGTTTTCTGTGCAGTCACATGACTGAGCTCTGGGTGGAACATAGACCCTCTCACCCCATTTTGTATTAGAGCCGAGTTATACCACCAGAAGTGGCCGCCAACCTTAGGGAACGGACGGGTTCATGTGACGGGTTTCCTTACGTGTGTGTTTCTTTGTTTTGATTTAAAAAATTCAAGATAGTGGTTTCAGGACATTTTCGTTAGGATTTTTTTTTTTTTTTTTTTTTTTACTACATGTATTTATTTTGTGTGTATGGATGTGCATATGTGTGTGTCCCTGCTGTGTGTGTGTGTGTGTGTGTGTGTGTGTGTGTGTGTGTGTGTGAGGACAACTCTCTCTCAGGAGTCAGTTCTCTCTTCCACCTTGGGAGTCCCAGGACTGAACTCAGGTCATCAGGCTTGGCAGCAAGCACCTCTACCCACTGAGCCGTCTGGCCGGCGCCAGGACATTTTCATAGTTTCTATCATGGCACCCTCCCCTTTTCTTCTCCCTCCCATCCCTCCTCCCTCTCTCTCTCTGGTCCTCTTCCCCTCAAATAATCTCCCATCTGCTCTCATATGGGCACACACACGTTGTATGTAATTGGTCAGATTCGGAGTCTTTGCAGGAGAGAGACCATGGGCTGTTGTCCTTCATCCCCATCATCCTCTCTCCCTCCCTTTTAGACTGTTTCCTTTCCCTTGTGGGTTAAAATAACACACACACACACACACACACACACACACACACACACACACACACCGGATTCTGCATATGAGGGAAACTGATCTCTCTCTCTCTCTCTCTCTCTCTCTCTCCACTGACTGGGATTCATCCCCAACACTGCCAAACACAAAACTCCAAAAAGAAGAAAATAGTAACAAAGACCTCCTGTGTAAATGTCATTTTTATTGAATGAGAACTACATTTACCAAAGAAGAGAGTTAATGAAGGATGCTATTGTTTTACCTTTGTTTTTAAAAACCCATTACGTTTTATTTATTTATCTCTTAATAAATGTGTGTAGCGGTCAGAGGACAACCTGTGAGAGTCAGTCCTGGAGATCGCCCTCCAGTCATCAGGCTCGGTGGCAGGCCCCTTTGCCCACTGACCATCCCACCAGCCCGTATTTTTAAACTGTGTAATTTAAAATGTTTTCACTGCTGAGTGCGTGCATGTGGCCGCCTGTGCAATGACGCGGGTGTGGAGGTCGGTGAGGGAATATCACTGACTCAGTGGTTTCACATCTCTCCTTTAAACCTCCTGGATTTGCTGCTGTGTGTGCACACAGGTGGGGTCGGTCGGGTTGTCAGCTTGGCGGCAGGGGCCTTTACCCACTGGACCAGCTCAGCAACCCTTGAATCTCTTTAATGTCAGGCTGAGTAGTCGTGGGGTTCTCCTGGATTTACTTCTGGTTCAATCCATCTGGATCCACGGCTCTGGCTGCTGTGAGGCTGTGCGATCTCACACAGAGGGGCAGAAGCAGGAGACAAGAACTCGGCGCAGTCGGGGATAACTGTGGCTCCTTTCCTTTGGAACTACGCCCAAATGTAACATAGGATTGTTTCTTTTGGTCAAAAATTTAAAGCTTTGCCAGGCGGTGGCGGTGGCACACGCCTTTAATCCCAGCACTCGGGAGACAGATCTCTGAGCTCCAGCCTGGTCTACAGAGCAAGTTTCAGGACAGCCAGGGCTGCACAGAGAAACCCTGTCTTGAAAAGCAAAAGACAAATGAAACAAAAACTTAAAGTTTTTAAATTTGAAGTAATTTGAGACTTGTAGACGAATTCCTGAGGTGGTAAAGCCACCTGGGCCTGGTTGCACATGTCTGCAATCTCAGTATTCTGAAGGAAGAGGCAGGAGGGTGGTGAATTCAAGAGCAGCCTGGACCTTGTCTCAAAAATAATAGTAGTATTTAAACCCAGCCAGCACTCAGGAGGCAGAGTGAGTTCCAGGACAGGCAGGGGTGCACAGTGAGAGTCTGTCTCCAGAACAACATGACAGTAATAATAATAAAAATAATACTAAATGGAGACCCACTGAGGTAGAGTCTGGCTGTAGGTCACACAACCTGGAATAATGTTAATATTAATAGAGTCCACTATCCTTATTTAAAGCTTTTATTTTATTTTTTATTTTCTTTTTCAGGTTAGTTTTTTTTCCCCAAAAAATTGGGCATACTGTACTTTGGATTCCTTATTTATTTATTTTGTTATTGATGTTGTTTTGAGACAGTCTCGATATGAAGCCCTGGCTGGTCTTCAAGTCACTATGTAGGTCAGGCTGTCTTCTAACTCATAGAAATCCATCTGCCTCTGCCCCCCATGGTGCTGGGATGAAAGGTGTGTGCCATCATGCCTGGCTGAATTCCTTCTATTTTTAATAGTTTATTTTTTACTTTTATGTGTATGGTGTTTTGCCCGAGTGTGTATCTGTGCACCATGTGTGTACCTGTGCGGGTGTAGGCCAGAAGAAGGCATCTGATCCCTTGTGAGCCAACATGTGGGTGCTGGGAACTGAACCCAGGTCCTCTGGAAGGGCAGCCAGCGCTGTTAACCGATGAGCCATCTCTCCAGGCCTCTGACATCTTTTTATTGTTGTTGGTTTGCGGATAGGGTCTCATGCAGTTCAGACTGGCCTTGAATTCTCTATTAGCCAAGAAAGAGAACATCTTATGTAACAGTGGTAGGATTATTAAAAATTGAAATTTGAGGGGCTGAAGGGATGGTTCACTGGTTAAGAGCACTGGCTACTCTTTCGGAGGACCTGGGTTCAGTTCTCAACACCCACTGGGCAGTGCACAAACATCTGTAACTCCAGTTCCAGGGCATCCAGTGCCTTCTTCTGACCTCCGTGGGTATCGAGCATGTGGAACACAGACATGCTCCAGCTAAACACTGATACACAGGAACTCAATCTGAAAGAGAATCGCAATCCCAGCTACTTGGGAGGCTGAGGCGGGAGGAATGCTCAATTCAGGAGCATGAGATCCGTCTAGACTGCAATGAAATCCGTGTAAAAACAGAAGGAAAGCCAGGCACTGTGACATCGTGAGTTCCAGGCTACCCAAGGGTACTGAGTAAGACTCTCAGACTCCAACCGTAACAAACCAAAGCAGAGTCAAACTAACCAAAGGCAGGAATGGACACTGGCAGATTCTAGTTAAGCTATAGATCCGGATCAAACATCCCCAAGGCCACTACTAATTTTATTACAGGGTCTGACCTTGGGATGAGGGAAGACACCGTGTTTTTTTTTTTTTTTTTTTTTTTTTTTGTCTCCTGCTGTGCATTGTCTGGATCAATAGCCTAGGCTGGCCTCAAAGGGGAAATCCTCCTGCCTCAGTTTCCTGAGTGCTAGAATTGCAGGGGTGTGCACCCCCCACAGCCAGCATCTAAATCTTTGTCTTCTGTGACCTTTGTATTTTCTGAGAACTGGTCAGTTATTTTAATCTCTTTGCTATTGTTTGGAGGTTAGTACTAAGGTTGTATTTGGGGCGAGAAGATTGTGGCTGTGACTCTGTGTCCCTCTCTGCACTGGAGGGTCCGTGGTGTGGATGAGCCTTAGGACTGCTGCTGCTGCTGCTGCTGCTGCTGCTGCTGCTGCTGCTGCTGTTGCTGCTGCTGCCCCTGATTCATTGGCTCCTTAAGCAGATGCCTGCTGGGCCTATCCGCTGTAAAGCCTTTGTTCTTTCTTTTGCAGCTAATGAACAGCTTGGGGAGAGATTGCTCAAGGAGATGCAAGTCCTGTTTCTCCACAAATTGTCACCCACTGGTTTGTTTGAGCATCCGGCAGTGCAGTCATTCTTAATATTGTGCTTGCCTAATTGGGACTTTTTAATTTTCTTTTTCCTTCTTTCCATATATATGTTTATAAAAAATGTTCATCTGTATGAATACAGATACATCTCATTCTCCCACATGCTAGGCAAGGGCTGTACTGTTGAGCCACACCCCAGCCCCTCCCTAGGGGATTCTAGGCAGGGGTTCTACCACTGAGCCACACCCCAGTCCCTCACTGGGGGATTCTAGGCAGGGGCTCTACCACTGAGGCACACCCCAGCCCCTCACTGGGGGATTCTAGGCAGGTGCTCTACCACTGAGCCACACCCCAGCCCCTCACTGGGGGATTCTAGGCAGGTGCTCTACCACTGAGCCACACCCCCAGCCCCTCACTGGGGGATTCTAGGCAGGGGCTTGACCACAGAGCCGTGATCCCAGCTGTCCCTTTCCGTCTAACTGAGATTTTGGTGTTAGGAACTCTGCCCCTCCCTCCTGCTTGCCTCACTCATCCATTTATTCAATGATTTCTTTCCATGCCAGACTCGTGAATTTGTTTTTTTCATTCTCTGGGTGAAAATCCAGCACCATCATTTCGTATTGCTTTTCACAGTGTCCCAGATTTAGTCTCTTGGGATTTGTTTGCACTGGGCTTGGGAGTGGTGGTGTGCTGAAAATGTGAGTCAGTGGTAGAACATTTGCTTCGCATGTCTGAAGCTCTGAGTCCCCCGAACCTAAAAAGAAAATCCCTTCTTCCTGCATTAGAGGCATGACTGACCTGGTAGCTGCGCTGATGTGGTCTGTTTTATCGTTAGCTTCATCAATCCTTTAGGACGCTGCTTTCCACACAACTTTCTCCCCACTTCCTTCAGTGTGTTGATGGCATTCACTTTGCAATATAGCCACGTGCTATATTTTCCCTTCACATCTGGCTGATTTTAACATTCTCTTAAGTTTTACTGTATTCATGAGCACATGTGTGCGTGCGTGTGCGTGTGTGTGTGTGTGTGTGTGTGTGTGTGTGTGTGTGCCTGTGCCTGTGCCTGTTTGTCTGTATGTGTGCCATACGCATACAGTGCTCTTGGAGGCCAGAAGAGGGTGCTGGATCCTCTGAAATTGCATCACTGATAGTTGTGAGCCATTGTGTGGGTGCTAGAAACTGAACTGAACCCAGGTCCTCTGCAAGAGCAGCCAGTGCTCTTAACCACTGAGCCATGAGGTTCTTTTAATTTTAGCGGTGTGTGTGTGTGAGTGAGAGAGAGAGACAGAGACAGAGACAGAGAGGAGAGGGCACATGAATATAATATAATCCGGGAAGTTAGACTGATATAAAAAGGTCACCTGGAGAAGCATCTGCTCTCACTATTACGCTAATCCCATTGCCCACCCTCACCCCACCCCCATCTGTCCATCTTTTCAGCTCCTGGGGTGTCCTTTCTGTATTCCCTTTGTACATGTGAGCAGTGGCTTTCATAGCTCTATATCCCCGAATTTTAGGGCGGCTAACTGTATTATTTGTCTCTGATGCTAACTATGTAGTCCAGGCTGATCTCAAACTCCTGATCCTCCTGCCTCAGCTTCCCAAGTGGATGGGCTTACAGATGTGCTCCACCATGCCTTGCTAAGTTGACCTGCGCTTTCAAATTACTGGTGGAAGAATCTATGACCTTAATGTTAGAATAGCACTTGGTGTTTTTACTTACTGTGGTTGTACTTGGTGTTTAGAGAGAGCTGGCCTAGAACTCACTATGTGGCCTGGGCTGGCTTTGAACTCATGGAATTACAGGTGTCCTCACCACCCCAGGCTCCATGTGGCATTTTGTTTATTGCTTGCTTGTGTATGAAGGGGGTATACACATTGTGTGGAGATCAGAGGACACCTTGTAAGAGTTGATTTCTCTCCTTCCACCATGGGTTCCTGGGCTTGAACTCGTCTTTCGGGCATCACAGGCAGTGTTCTGAGCAGCTGAGCCATCTCACTGGCCCTCTGCTTGGGTTTATTGTTTTGAGTCAGGGTTTCTCTGTGTTGCCCTGGCTGTCCTGGAACTCACTCTGTTGACCAGGCTGTCCTCGAACTCACAGAGATCCATCTGCTTCTGTCTCCCGAGTGCTGGATTAAAGGTGTGCGACACCACCACCCGGCTCCACATGGTATTTTTAAAGCCTGGATTTGGTTGTTTGATCTGAGAGTCTGAAGTGTATATTCCTCTTCTGGAGCCCCTGTTAGTCTTGGGAGTTCTTTCATTTTTCTTTAATATATCTGTGTTTGAGTTGTAAAGGAAGGAAGGGAGCGCCACAATAGATAGACCACATCAAAAAAGGAGAAAGAGAGGAGAGAGAAAGAGAGAGAGAGAGAGAGAGAGAGAGAAGAATTAGAGGCCGTCATTAAAGAACCTGGCCTGTGATATAAAAAGCCACTGTGGCTTGGGGATTTAGCTCAGTAGCAGAACGCTTGCCTAGCAAGTGCAAGGCCCTGAGTCTGGTCCTCAGCTCTGGGGCCGGGGCTGGGCCGGGGGGTTGGGGGGGTGGGTGGTAAGCCACTGTGTACAGATCTGTTCTACAGACAGGCATGGTGACTCACTCCTATTGCCCCAGCTGAGGCAGGAGGATTACTGTAAGTGCAAGGCCATTCTGGGCTACATAACAAGTTCTGAGCTAACCTGGGATGCAGTCTGAGAGCCTGTCCGTCCCGCAGACAGGGTGAACGTCACAGCTTGCCCCTGCCCTACAGCTGCCTTTGCCCCCTCCGGGTCACGTCACTTTCTTCCTTAGCGGCCTCCAGACACCTGTCTGGAGCTCTCATGGTGCCGTGAGTGTGCCACGTCGGCTGCAGGCTAGCAGAGTGATGAAGAACGAGACATTGACTCAGCCTGTAAACCTCATTGTTATGAGTTCTTTGCCTAAGGTTGTCCCTCCTGTTCACTAAAGATGTCTGCCAGGGCATTCTCAGGATGCCAAACCAGTCACCCACAAACAAAGGCACAGGGCCACAGTGTTGGCACAGAGCCTCCAGCACCCTGCAAGTCACCTCTCTGTGACTCAGTGCTTAGCACGGTGTACTCGAAAGTAGCTACTGTGGCACGGTGTTTCTTTGTTTGTTTTGTCTTGATTTTAATTAGTTTATATGAACCACACATCAGAAGCCTCATAACGACATTTTCTCTTCATTTATTTTGGTTTTTCAAGACAGGGTTTCTCTGTGTAGCCCTAGCTATCCTGAAATTCAATCATAGACCAGGCTGGCCTTGAACTCACAGAGATCCACCGGCCTCTGCCTCCCGAGTGCTGGGATTAAAGGCACATGCCACCACTGCCTACCCCATTTTTGGACGTGTATACAATGTTTGTAATGCATACATTTTTGGACGTGTATACAACGTTTGTAATGTATACATTTTTGGACATGTATACAACGTTTGTAATGTATACATTTTTGGACATGTATACAACGTTTGTAATGTATACATTTTTGGACGTGTATACAATGTTTGTAATGTATACATTTTTGGACGTGTATACAACGTTTGTAATGTATACATTTTGGACGTGTATACAATGTTTGTAATGTATACATTTTTGGACGTGTATACAATGTTTGTAATGTATACATTTTTGGACGTGTATACAATGTTTGTAATGTATACATTTTTGGACGTGTATACAATGTGTTTGGGTCACATTCACCTCCCCCTCGCCCTCACTTGTTCTATCCCCCGCCTCTACTATCTCCTTCCTCTTCCAACTGGTCCTTCTCCTCTCCTGTCGTGTGTGTGTGTGTGTGTGTGTGTGTGTGTGTGTGTGTGTGTGTGACCCTCTGAGTTTTCTCACCGTTGCTTACAGAGCATGGGTGAATGGTTATTTACAGGAGCAGGAGCTACACAAAGCAGACCACAGATCCTTAGGGAAGGGCAGGGCTCGTGGGTTCCTCCCTCCTCCAGGTTTGATTTTTTTTTTTTTTTTAAACAGAGCCTTGCTATGAAGCTCAGGTTAGCTCAGAATTTGTTATGTAGTCCAGGCTGGCCAAGAAATTCCAACCCTCCTGCCTCAGTCCCCGGATGCTGGCTATATGATGCTGAGGATGGGAACTAGGTTTTGTGCTCACTGGGCAGGCTGAGCCGCATCCGCAGCCCCGCTCCCGACAGTTTATTTGTATTATTTTATGTGTATGGATGCTTTGGCTGCATGTATATCTGTGAATCATTTCATGTCAGGTGCCATCCGAGACCAGAAGAGGACATCAGATCCCGGGAACTGGAGTTACAGACAGTTGTGAGCTGCCTTGTGGGTACTGGGAATGAACCCAGGTCCTTTGGAAGAGCAACCAGTGCTCTAACCACTGAGCCATCTCTCCACCTTCCCCAACTATTTTTATAAATTCATTTATTATTTTGTTCATGTGGGAGGTAGGCACACCCATGCCACAGCACACATGTGGAGGTCAAAGGCCTGTTTTTTTGTTGTTTTGTCTTAAGACAAGGTCTCAGTATGTAGCCCTGGATGGCTTGTAGTTAGCTATGTAGACCAGGCTGGCATCAACCCACAGAAATATGTCTTCCTCTCTTAGGATTAAGAGCCGCCTAGCTCCGAGGACAACTTTTGGAAGCCATGTGGGCCTTGGGATTGGAACCCAGGTCACAATGATTGAGCCGTTTTGACAGTCCTTTTCCCTCCAGAGTATTTTCACCCCAGTTGACTGAATTCCAGGACCTGGAACCCAGTAGGCAGCCTCCTATTGTATTTGTATGAGTCTACGCTTCCTCACAACCTTGAAGGGTAGACAGCCCTGTTCCGTTTCACATATGGGGAAACTGAGGCTCGGGGAGGCGAAGCCACTTCCAAGGGAAGCCCAGCTTGGAAATAGCAGAGGGCATGGACTGAACTGCTGCGGCTAAGTGCCGCCCCCTCTCACCCCCCCCCAACCCTCCCAACCCCTACCCCCACTCCTAAACCCCCCCCCCCCGCCACTTCCTGCTTGATAGCCTCCCCCAGGCCCTGCTCTGGTTCCTCTCTCCCCAGGTGAGCCAGGCTCCATGACAGTGACCTGGACCACGTGGGCTCCAGCCCGGTCGGAGGTGCAGTTTGGCATACAGCTGTCGGGGCCCCTCCCATTCCGCGCCCACGGCGCCGCCAGCACCTTCGTGGATGGGGGGATTCTACGGCGCAAGCTGTACATGCACCGCGTGACGCTGCGGAAGCTGGTGCCCGGGGTCCAGTATGGTGAGAGGGTTGGCGGTGGGCAAGGGGAGGGATGTTCCAGAAGCTATCCAGCCCATCCGCCAGATGTGGGAGACCCTGGGATACCAGATTAGGTGTGACAACACAGGAAGATTCGAAATTCCAGGTCATCCTGGGCTACATAGATAGTTGGAGACTAGCCTGGGCTACCTGAGACGTTGCTGCTAAAAATAATAGTGATGATGATGATGATGTGTTTCCCTCCCTCTCCAGCGGCATGAGGGGCCTCCCCAGCTGACTGTTTTTTTCCCCCCTCAGTTTACCGTTGTGGCAGCTCTCAGGGCTGGAGCCGGCGGTTTCGCTTCAGGGCCTTGAAGAACGGGGTCCACTGGAGCCCCCGCCTGGCTGTGTTTGGGGACATGGGGGCTGACAACCCGAAGGCCCTGCCCAGGCTGCGGAGGGACACCCAGCAGGGCATGTTTGACGCGGTGCTCCATGTGGGTGAGGCACCGGCGAGGGTGCGCCCGGAGGCTGGCAGACGGGGTGCCCATAAGTCCAGTTCTGGGATGGGCTGGGTGGGGCGGGGTGGTTCTGACGGAACCCGTGGTTGGGACTGAGGGTGGGAGTTGAGGCTGACCCCAGATATGAGGTCTGAGGTTAAGATCTCAGCTCTGGTCCCTATAAATTCCAGCACTGGTTTCCTATTTTTTGTTATTATTGTTATTAGGCTCATTCAGAATACACAGAAATGTTATAGTAAATTAAAATGACTGGGCAGAGTAGCACATGTCTGTAATCCCAGCAGTGGAGGCTGAGGCAGGAGGGTTGCCCAGAATTCAAATCCAGCCTGAACAGTTTAAGTGAGACCTTTGTTTAAAAAAAAAAAAACAAGGGCGCCATGTGGTGGTGGTGCACGCCTTTAATCCCAGCACTCGGGATGCAGAAGCAGATCTTTGTGAGTTCGAGGCCAGCCTGGGCTACAGAGCGAATTCTAGAACAGGCTCCAAAGATACACAGAGAAACCCTGTCTTGAAAAACAAAAAAAAAAAAAACAACAAACAAACAAAACAAAACAAGAAAACAAGGGCTATGGGTGTGGCTCAGTGGTAGAGCCCCTGCCTAGAATCCCCCAGTGAGGGGCTGGGGTGTTGCTCAGTGGTGGAGCCCCTGCCTAGAATCCCCCAGTGAGGGGCTGGGGTGTGGCTCAGTGGTGGAGCCCCTGCCTAGAATCCCCCAGTGAGGGGCTGGGGTGTGGCTCAGTGGTAGAGCCCCTGCCTAGAATCCCCCAGTGAGGGGCTGGAGTGTGGCTCAGTGGTAGAGCCCCTGCCTAGAATCCCCCAGTGAGGGGCTGGGGTGTGGCTCAGTGGTAGAGCCCCTGCCTAGAATCCCCCAGTGAGGGGTTAGGGATGTAGAACTTGCCTAGCATCCAGAAGCTCTGGGGGTCAATCTCTAAGCAATAATGAAAGAAACAGTTGCTTTGGTAAAATCAGCATCAAACCAGACCCAGCTGTGTTATGGGAGCAAGCAGGATGGAGAGCTGGGCTGCTGTCAGGTCACATATGAGCAGGTCTGAGGTAGGGATCAAGACCCAGGTCCTGATCCTAGGAAGCAGAGCCTGGGCGTCACTCTCCCCCATTCCCCTACTACCCCCAGGAGACTTCGCCTACAACATGGACCAGGACAATGCGCGCGTTGGGGACAGATTCATGCGGCTCATTGAACCTGTTGCAGCCAGTGTGCCGTACATGACATGTCCTGGGAACCATGAGCAGCGCTAGTGAGTGTGGCGGGCTGCAGCGTCGGGCAAAAGCCAGATAGTGACACCCGTGTCCTTGTTAGAATCTCACTTAAGTGCCTCCTGCTGCAGGTGCCTCGGCTGTGGTAGAGAAAGAAGAGGTTAAGGGTGGGCTGGGAGCCATACTCTGGCCTCAAAGTTGAGGGGTAGGATTAGAGGCTGCTGAATCCAGGTCCTCACCCCTTGCTCTTTACAATTTCTTTTTCCCCCCAGCAATTTCTCCAACTACAAGGCCCGCTTTAGTATGCCAGGGGACAATGAAGGCTTGTGGTACAGGTAATATGGAGGGTCGGGCTGACCCCCTGAGGCATGGGTCATGCAGACTCCCATCTCTGACCCTTGCCTTTTGACCCCTGTAGCTGGGACCTGGGTCCTGCCCATATCATCTCGTTCTCCACTGAGGTATATTTCTTTCTCCACTATGGCCGCCACCTGGTTGAGAGGCAGTTCCGTTGGCTGGAGAATGACCTCCAGGTAGGCCCGAGTGCGAGCCCCCCCCCCCCCGGCCCGTCAGCCCTGCTGCTGTCCCTCACTCCAGTCTTTTTCCTCTAGAAAGCCAATAAGAATCGGGCAGCTCGGCCGTGGATCATCACGATGGGTCACCGGCCTATGTACTGTTCCAACGCGGATCTGGATGACTGCACGAGGCATGAAAGCAGGGTGAGGTCCCTTCCCTGGGTGGCAGTGAGACTTGGTGGGAGGACGGGCCTCCTCACCCCCCTGCTCATCCCAACAGGTCCGAAAAGGCCTCCATGGCAAGCTGTTTGGGCTAGAGGACCTTTTCCATAAATATGGTGAGTGATCCTGGGGAGTCCCCGGGCCCCATCTCTCTCCACGCAGGAGCCTGATGGTCACTGTTTCCGCCTTAGGTGTGGATCTGGAGTTCTGGGCTCATGAACACTCCTATGAACGGCTATGGCCAATTTACAACTACCAGGTGAGGCCCAAGGGGGACTCGGGACCAAATGGCCGATGTTCATGTGGTCAGACCCTCCCCAGGGCCTGACCAGCTGTGACCCATCACCCACTTTGTCCTTTCCTCCAGGTGTTTAACGGCAGCCTGGAAAAGCCCTATACCAATCCTCGAGGCCCCGTTCACATCATCACAGGATCTGCGGTGAGCAGGTGGGAAGGGACTGGTTTAGACTAGTTTAGACATGATGATGGCGACCATCGCTGCACTCTGAACTGGGAGACAAGGTGCTGCTGATGGTGTCTGTTCATCAGACAGACAGACACGGAGGCTAGGGTAGGAAACACAGCAGGTCACAGATAGGTGAAGCGCAGTGGTTGAAAGCCCTGTGTGGTGGTGCATGCCTGTAACTCCGGCATTCGGGAGGCTGGAAGCCCGGGGACTGCTCTGAGTTCAAGGCCATATATAGTGAATTCCAGACCAGCCTGGGCTACAGTATGAGACAGTATCTCAAAAGATAAAACAGGACCAGAGCGGGTAATGGTACTCACTGCCAAACCTGATTCCCAGGGCCCAACATGTGGAAAGAGAATATAACACACACACACACACACACACACACACACACACACACACACACTTGCTGAATAAATGTAATAAAGAAATAATAATAATAACAATAATAAAACAAGCAAAAGCACAAAACAAAGCTAGCCGTCATGGGGCAGCCTGTACTCATAGCACGTGGGAAGTGGAAGCAGGAGGATCAGGAGTTTGGTTCATCCTTGGCTACACAGCAGCTTTGAGGCCAGCATGGACTTACATGAGACCCAGGACAGACAATGGGCTGGAGAGAGGCTCAGCGTTAAGAGCGTCTGCTGTTCGTGCAGAGGACCTGAGTTCAGTTCCCAGCACCCAGTCAGGCAGCTGTGAGCTGACTGAGACATAGACACACGAGAAACAAACAAACGAACAGTTGCATCTGGGGTTCCTGCACCGTAAAGTCACTATGGCTTGCTTTTTTTTCTAAGACACTGTCTCTCCATGTAGCCCAAGCTGGCCTCAAGCCCTAGGCCCTGGTTTTTATTTTAATTCACTAATTAATCTTGAGACCAGCTCATAGAGTCTAGGCTGGTCTCAAACTTGATATCTAGTTATTATATAGTTCAAATTGACCTTGAACTTTCTAAATTAATATTTAGTCATTTGTTATTCTATTTTACGCGAAGGGGTGTTCTGCCTGCATGTATGTATGCACACCATGTGCATGCAATGCCTGAGGAGACCGAAAGAGGGCGTCATATCTCTAGAACTGGAGTTACGGATGGTTGTGAGCTAGGTTGCTAGGTTTGGTGGCAAATGCCTTTATTGGCCAAGCTTACCAGCTCCCAGTTTATTTTATTTTATTGTTTGTTTGTTTTGTTTTTCAAGATAGGGTTTCTCTGTGTAGCCCTGACTGTCCTAGAACTCACTCCCTAGACCAAACTGGCTTCGAACTCACAAAGATCTGCCTGCCTCTACCTTTCGAGTACTGGGACTAAAGGCGTGCGTGTGCCGCCACCACTCTGCCCCAGTTTAGTTTTGAGACAGGGTCTCACTCTATAATCCAGGCTGGTTTGGACCTGACTATGTAGACCAGTTGGCCTTGGCCTTTGAGATCCTCCTGTCTCAACCTCCCAAGTGCTGGGACTGAAGGTTGTGGCCAAGTCATAACTGACATGCTCTTGGAGGCCACTGAGTCCTGGCCTGAAGTGTTTCCTGCTGCCCCTGAGTCCAGTGCTGTCTGACCGTCTGTCTCCCACAGGGCTGTGAAGAGTTGCTGACTCCCTTTGTCATAAAACCCAGGCCCTGGAGCGCCGTGCGTGTGAAGGAGTATGGGTACACGAGAATGCACATCCTTAACGGCACCCACATGCACATCCAGCAGGTGTCTGAAGACCAGGTCTGTCAGGCATGGGTTATAAACTGCGCACCCTGGCCCAGGGGATGCAGGAGCTGAGTGGTTAAAACCTTGGGCTCAAAAGTAAATCAAGCTGGTCATGATAGTGCAGTCCTTTAATCCCAGGACTTGAGAGGCAGAGGCAGGCAGATCTCTGAGTTCAAGGCCAGCCAGCCTGGTCTACAAAGCAAGTTCCAAGACAGCCAGGGCTACACAGAGAAACCCTGTCTCAAAAACTAACAAACAAAAAATGTAATCAATACACTGGGTGTGGTGAGGGATGACTATAATCCCACCCCTTGAGAGACTGAGGCAGAGGAATTAGGGGGTCATGGCTCAGTGGTAGAGCCCCTGCCTAGACTCCCCCCAGTGAGGAGCTGGGGGCGTGGCTCAGTGGTAGAGCCCCTGCCTAGAATCCCCCAGTGAGGGGCTGGGATGTGGCTCAGTGGTAGAGCCCCTGCCTAGAATCCCCCAGTGAGGGGTGGGGGTGTGACTCAGTGGGAGAGCCCCTGCTTAACATGTGAGAAGCCCTAGGTTCAATCCTCAGCTCTGAAAAGAACAACAAAACACAAAATAAAATAAAAAATATAAAGAGTTGGGAAGTTGAGGCAATAGGACCTAGATTTCAAGGCCAGTTGGGCTACATAGAGTGACCATGAGCCCAAAAGAGAAAAAAAAAATGTACACTGAAACTGGAAGCCTGGGTTCAAATCCTGCCCGTGTTTTCTACCAGCCATGAGACCGTGAATAATTTCTCTGACCCCTGTGGTCTTCAGGGTTCATATCTGTGAAACAGGGTCGACCACAGCTTCTGGTTCACATAAAGTGCTGAGAGCATCCTGGCGGTGGGAAGTCAGACAGGGTAGTCGCTTTGAAGTAGGAGAAAGAACAGGTGGCTGATGGGAGTGAGGAGGATGCACGTGTGGTGGACCTGAACGTGACAGTCCAGTTTATTTCTGCATCTGTGTGTGCATGCATGCATGTGTGTGCACGTATGTATTCACACGCATGTGTGTGTACTCACCCATGTAGGCATGTGTGGAAGCTACAGGTCAGCCTTAAGCATCTTCCACTATCTCTGTCTTTTTTTTAAAAAGTTTTGTTTTTATTTTATGTGTTTGTGCACCTCTTGGCTTCAGTACCCAAGGAGGCCAGAAGAGGGCATCAGATGCCCTGAAACTGGAGTTACAGTTTATTTATTTATTTTTTATGATTTATTTGCATTGGTAGTTTGTGTACATGTGTGCTTGTGTAAGAGTGTTGGGTCTCCTGGAACTGGAGTCACAGACAGTTGTAAGCTGCCATGTGGGTGCTGGGAATGGAACCCAGGTCCTTTGGAAGATGTCAATGCTCTTAACCACCGAGGCATCCCTCCGGCCGCAAACTTTTTCTTGTTTGACTTGGGGTCTTTCACTGAACTTGCGAGCCTTAGTTAAGGTTTCATTGCTGTGAAGGGACACCATGACCACAGCAACTTTTATAAAGGAACACATTTAACTGGGGCTGGCTCACAGCGCAGAGGTTCAGTCCATCATCGTCACAGCAGCATGCAGACAGACATGGTGCTGGAGAAGGAGCCGGGAGCCCCACACGTTGATTCACAGGCAGCAGGAAGAGAATGTCACACTGGGCCTGGTTGGAGCGTCTGAGACCTCAAAGCCCACCACCTAGTGACACGCTCCCTCCAACAAAGCCACACCTACCCCAGCAAGGCCATGAATCCTAAAAGTGCCTCCCCCTATGAGCCTGTGAGGGCCATTTTCTTTCAAACCACACCAGAGCTTACCGCTTTACCTAGAGCAGCTGGACATAAGACTGTGAGCTACCAGTCTCCATACCCTTCCCCACAGTGCTGGGTTACAGGCCTGTGTTGTTGAGTCTGCCTTTAAAAAAGAAAAAGATATATTTTATTTTTTATTATGTGTATGTGTGTGTGCAGTGCACAGGTGAAGATGCCTGTGGAGGTGATAGAGGGCACCAGACTTCCTGGAGAAGAGTCACAGGCAGTTATAGCTGCTAGGAACTGAATCTGGGTCCTGTGTAAGAGTAGTAAAGGTTCTTTATTACTGAGCCATCTCTCCAGCCCCAGGCCCGTTCTTTTTAGTGTGTGTGTGTGTGTGTGTGTGTGTGTGTGTGTGTGTGTGTATACAGTGTGTGCACACCCAGGCCAGAGGAGGATGCCCAGTTGACCTCCTCTATCGCTCTCCCATTCTCTTGAGGCAGGGTCTCTCCCTGAACCTGAGGCTCCAGCCTCAGCTAATCTGGCCACCAGCAACACCTGTATCTCCTGCTCCACCTTCCTTGGAAATGGATTAGAGACAAACACAGGATACCGGGCTTTTTACCGGGTGCTGAGACCCCAAATCCAGTCCTCACAATTAAGGAGCAAATGCTCCTAACCACTGAGCCATCTCTCTAGTTCCACGCCTGGCTTTACATGGGTGCTGGGGATCTGAACTCAGGTCCTCATGCCTGAACAGCAAGACCTTTACCCACTGAGCAGTGCCCCAACTCCTCACAGTGGTTTTAAGATCATAACGAGCCGGGTGTGGTGGTGTACTTTTGCGGCAGGAGGATCAGAATTCAAGTTCAAGACCAGCATGGGCTTTCATAGCCATTGCCTCAAAAAGAAAAGAACAAAATACCAAAATAAAATAAAAATTAGAGTTCAGTGAGCACTGCTGTGTTCTGGGCATGGGATTAGACTGTCTTATATTTAGTGTAAGCAACTTACCCCCACAGTGATTCCCACAGGGACAGGATTCTTCCATCCACAGATGAAGGAACCTAACCTGAGAAAGGAAAAGCATTTTCCAGGGTCACAGAGTTCCAGACAGCAGAGCTACAATCTGACCCACAGACCACATCTTCAGCACCATCATTTACCAAGCAGTGCACTTACTGTGTAGGCTCGATATCCTTGTCTCTTCTGTCATACTGGCCCTGTAGCTATCTATATATCCTAGGGTTCCCTTGTATTCAAAATAACACAACAGCTGAGCAAAGAGACGTGCTCAGGGCAGTATGGACACTGGATACTCTGGAGTACAGGCTTCTGATGACGTCATCCAGATGTGCGAGGCATGTGGCTCAATTCATAGAGCGATTGCTTAGCAAACATGAGGTCCCGGGTTTGATCCTCAGCACCACATAAATGGTGGCTCATACCTGTAAGCCAGTGCCTAAGAGAGTGGGGGGTTCATACCTGTAAGCCAGTGCCTAAGAGAGTGTGGTGTGTTCATACCTGTAAGCCAGTGCCTAAGAGAGTGTGGGGTTCATACCTGTAAGCCAGTGCCTAAGAGAGTGTGGTGTGTTCAAAGTCATTCTTAGTTACGTTACATGAAATCCTCTCAAAACAAAACCAAAAGCCAACTAACCAACCAAGCAAACAAAAACCCCATCCCTTAGAGATAGCACATCACTGCTGCCTCCAATGGGAGGTGAGAGCCGAGTGTTCTTACACAGCCCAGGCTGACCTGGGACAGATCCTCCTGCCTCTGCCTCCCAAGTGCCGGCATTACCGGTGTGTACCACACCACACTCCTGGCTTCGTCTTGACTTTTCAAATCAGAGAGGTGTAGGAACTTGTCCAAGGTCATGCAGCCCTAGAGGTGGCAGTGGGATTTGGCCGCACAGGCCAGGCTTCCCTTCCTCACTGCCTCCTGTTTCTGCTCTTCACAGGATGGGAAGATTGTGGACGACATCTGGATAGTTAGACCTTTGCTTGGCCGGATGATGTACCACTAAGACTGGGGCTTCCCTCATGAAGACATGCTGATGCTGTGACCAGGCAGTGCCCTAGCCTGGGTGGGGAGTCAGGGCAGGACCCACTCCCCCGTCATCCGGAAGCCTGAGGTGAAGCCTCGAGAGAGGCCAGACAGCTCTTGCCTCCCGGGGAGGTCGGAGCCCAGACTGCTCGGAGAGGGAGGGCAGGTATGTGGGCACCAGCAGGGCTGCCTTGCCAACATAGTCCCACCCTCCTGCGTGGCTCTGACAGGGCAGGGGACCCATGTGCCTCAGAATAAAGAGGCTTACAGCCGTGGCTCCTTGGACTCAAACTTCCATTGGGCCATCTCTCTGCTTGCCCTCCCCTGAAGGGTGTCCTGTGCTGGGACCAGCAAGGCGGGCACAGCCCTCATGAAGGAGTCGCCAGTGGGGTATTCTGGTTCTGTCTTCACTTGGATCTAGTCCCTGCCTTGACCCATGATGTACTTGTGCCTCAGTTTCCCAGCCAGTACTATCTTCTCCAGGCAGAGAGGATAGGGTAACACTGTTGCCTCCCCCAAGGCACAGCTGCCAGGATTCAGGAGTTCACAGATCTGCTACATTCTCCCCTCGATGTCCCTTCTCCCCTTCTCCCCTTCTCCCCCTCCTCCCCCTCTCCTCTCCCTCCTCCCCCTCTTGCTCCCCTCCTCCTCCTCTTCTTCCTCTCCTCCTCCTCCTCTTCCTCCTTTTACGGATCCCACCAAGATTCACTGAGCACCTATCATGCCAGGAAAGGAGCGAGACAGGTCTCTCCCCTCACAGGACGCACAGGGAAGCAGGGACTTAAATAACAAGCAGCTTACAAGGGGTAAGTGCTGGGGGTGGGGGGAGGAACAGGGTCTGTTTGCAGGGAGATGGGTGACATTTGGACTAACATTGATGACAGGGGACACAGGTAAGGCAGGAAGGACATCCCAAACAGAGGTGCAGCCAGCCCAAAGGCCCTGAGGCAGATCAGTGCCCCCCCTGGGCTGAGGAGGCTGCTGTGGCTGTGAGGGAGAGGGGAAGAGGACAGAGCAGTGGCCGATTAAATGGACCTTGTATGCCACAGTGAGGACTTTGGCTGGAGCCGTGGGATGGCCTAGGCCGACCTCAGCAGATCCCTGCCCTGTGGCTCCCTATTCTTCCACTGGGCTGAGCAGCTCATTTTCCAGCCTCTTCAGGGCTTAGCCTCAGTGGCCTGTCACTCAATCAAAGGCTCACAGAACACATCAAGTTTTACCCTTCCCTTTGCAAGAGTGAGGCACCCACTGTCTGAGCTTTCTGAGTTCACTCTCTGAAGTGCCTCCAGGTTGAAAGCCCCGCCCCCCAGTGTGCTTTTGACAGGTTCTCATGTAGTCCAGGCTGGCCCTCAGCTCCCTATGTATCTGAGAATGACCTTGAACTTCTGATCCTCCTGCCTCCACCTCCCAAATGCTAGAATTGTAGGTGTGCATTACCATGCCTGGCTCAGGGTTGACCTCTTTTTTCCCCCCTAGAACTCACTGTGTAGCCCAGGCTGGCCTCAAACTCACAGAGATCTGCCTGGCTCTGCCTCCCGCGTCCTGGGATTAAAGGTGTGTGCCGCCGCCACCGGCGTTGACATCTTTTCTACCTTAGGTTTCCTCCTGATTGTCCCTCCTCATAGCCCTCCCTGGTGAGTGCCCCTTGAGGCCAGGTCTCTGGGCTGGCTCCACAATGACTTCAGTCCCCAGAGCCTTCACTGTCTGCCTCAGTCATGAGTCTGTCTCCTTCCCGGGCTCGGGACTCTGCGATGGTGACCAGTGCCATTCGTTTACACTTGAGGGCTGAGGTCCTTGGCGTCCTCTTCCCAGCCCATTCCGGGTCATTGCTGTCCTGGGATGGGCATCTCTCAGTTTCCTACTGGAGAAGGACAGGCCTGGTGTGGCCCAGCCTTAGGAAGGCTATCACATGCCAAGCTCTGACCCGGCTGGACACGTTGGGGACAGCGATGAATCAGGCAGAGAAAACAGGTCACCCAACCCAAATGATACATAAGCAGGGAATGCTGACCTGTCTTGAAGGGCCAACGCAAGGCTGTGGAGACACAAAGCTGCCGAGTTCCCCCAGGACACCACTGCGGACGGAACTGAGGGTCTCATGAACGGGCATGTTCTCGGCCAGGCTGTGAGTGTGCCTGGCGGGGAGAGTCCACACCTCAGAGCGCTAAGGCCTGCAGCCAGGCAGCACCAGAGGCCAAGTCCAGCTGTGCCACTTCCTGTGTGGTGACTGCAAGTCACAGGCCTCTGTGAACCTCTGGTCTTCGCCTACATGCAGAGGGAGCCCATGGGGAGCAGCCCTGCATGTATGAAAGAAAAGCTCAGCAGCAGCCTGTGTTCTCCCCCTCCCCTCCCCTCCCCTTCCTGTCTTACCTTTCTTCCTTTCAACACTCCAAATCCTATTTCTCCCCCATCCAGCCACTGACAAACACTCCAATTTCCATTCTTTGTCATGACAAGTGACATTTCCTATCTTCTCCACAGGCTGACCTTGATCTAGTGATCTTCTTGCTCAGCCTCTCTGAGCTGGAGTTACAGTTCCTGGCTGCCTTTTTTTGGGGGGAGGGTTAAGTTTTTATTTATTTTTATTTTCTGTGTATGAGTGTTTTTCTTACATGTATATCTATGTACTATGTACATTCCTGGTGTCCATGGAGGCCAGAAGAGGGTATCAGATTCCTGAGACTGGAGTTGCAGCTGTTTGTGAGACACCATGTGGATGCTAGGAACCGAACCTGGGTCCTCCGCAAGAAGAGTTAGTATTCTTAACCGTTGAGCTGTCTCTCCAGACCCCTAGCTGCCTTTAAAAAAAATTATTTTTATTTTTATTATTTTTTTTTAGAGACAGGGATTCTCTGTGTAGCCCTGGCTGTCCTAGAACATGCTCTGGCCTCAAACTCAGGCTGGCCTCAAACTCAGAGATTCATCTGCCTCTGCCTCCCCAGTGCTGGGATTAAAGCCATGGATCACCACCACCACCACCACCACCACAACCAGGCCTTGGTGTTTTTGTTTTTGTTTTTTTTTTTTTAAATCTTGGTTTGCTGATTCAGGGTCTCATTATGTAAGCCAGGCCGACTCCCCAGTCAAGTGCTGGTGTGACGGGCCACACACCACACTACCACACCCATCCCAGGACACATAGATCTTAACACTTACCCTGTAGATGCATTTTCTATCTGTTCTTTGTGATCTTCAAAATTTGAACTCTAGAAAGCTCAAGGATTTCTTGGATTCTGTTACCTCCCCAGCCCAGGTCACTGGTATATAGTTAGCTACCACCCAACTGTAGAGTACGTGAAGAAGGAAACCGGAAGGGAAGCCTCCTCCTTCAGTCCGGCACATCCCTCCAGAGCCTCACACAGAACAGCAAGGCCTCTGCTCCAGGGGACTCACAGAAAGGCCAGCGACAGCCTGAGAAGGAGACCCACGCTCACGAGGCCACTGCCACATCTGGTCCATGTGCCCTGCATGGGAAATCCTGGGGCTTTGGAAGGGATTGCTGAGCACAGAAATGTGCTCTTGAGTCCCAGGAGAGTTTGTGACCTGTTTTTCTTGTCCGCTGAGATGAACATGGCCACGCTACCATCTCCACTGTGTTTCCTTTTCCTTTTTAAAAATATGTTTTATCTTGGGGAATGGTTTCACAGAAAAACTGGAAAGATAAAAGAGTCCCACAGGAACCTGGTGCCCAGCTTTCTTTTATGATTAAAATCTCATATGATAGTACATTTGTTTTTTGGTTTCATTGTTTGGCGGTTTGGGAGCTCCCTTCAAAAGATTTATTTTTATTTTGTGTGTATGAGTGTTTTGCCTGTGTGTGTGTGTGTGTACTGCATACATGCAGATCTAGAGCCTGAGTTACAGACAGTTGTGGGCCACCAAGTGGGCTCTGGGAATGGAACCCGGGCCCTCTGGAAGAGCAGCCAGTGCTCTTAACCACTGAGCCATCTTTTCAATTTTTGATTATTATTTTCTTTTTCTCTATAGGAATTTTAATGGGGATTGCATTGATTCTGTAGATTACTTTTTTGTTTTGTTTTGTTTTTTGAAAAAGGGTTTCTCTGTGTAGCTTTGGAGCCTGTCCTGGAACTCACTCTGTAGCCCAGGCTGGCCTCGAACTCACAGAGACCTGCCTGCCTCTGTCTCCCGAGTGGTGGGATTAAAGGTGTGCGCCGCCACCTCCCGGCTTGTAGATTACTTTTTGTAATATGATCATTTTCCCAAAATCAGTTGTGTCAAAACAGTTCCTGATTCCTTCATTTTCTTCCTTTAGTATATATTTTTTCTCCCCAAGACAGGGTTTCTCTGTTTAGCCTTGGGTGTCCTGGAACTCACTCTCAGAGTGGCCTCGAACTCAGAGCTCTGCCTCTGCCTCCCGAGTGCCGGGATTAAAGGTGTGTGCCACTACCACCCTGCTAGACTGTTCGATTTTAAAACAGCAGTTAATTGTGTCTAGTTATGTCTCCATAGTAATATTAAAAAGGATTTGTTTTAAAAAAGCTATGTCTATGAATGTGGTTATGTGTGTAAGAGCTGTTAACCACTGAGCCAGCTCTCCAAAGCCCGCCCCTCCTCCTCCCTCCCGGTCCCCGCTCCATGTTTATATATTTCATTTTTATGTATAAGTGTTTGTCTGTGTGAGTGAATGCTGAGTGTGTGAGCTTGTACCAGAGGAGGTCAGAACAGGGCGTCAGGTCACTGTGAGCTGCTGGACACAGGGGCTGGGAACGAAACTGGGATCACCTGCAAGAATGGTGTGCACTCATGATACTGGACCACCTCTGCATCCCCACGCAGGCCACTCGTACACAGAAATGGCATTTGTGTTTCCTCCCCTCGAAACTAATGAACTGACAACGCACCGCCTCATACGTCAGTGTTTGCAGTCTAGACTTGGCAACCCCCTTCCTCTCTTGGACCCCCCTTTACCTGTGAGGCTGTGACATACTGAGACGAGGGACATGGGCATTGGCATTTGATCACCCTCACTTCACACTCCAACAGTTGATCTGGTAACCAACAAGGCAACTAAGTGGCCCACATGACCAGCTGGCATGGATGGGAACACTGGATGGAAGGATGAGGCCCTTCCTATTGGCTGATGAATATAAATAGGAAAATGAAGCCTGGTGTGGTCACTCAGGACTGCAATGCCAGCACTCACGGAGGCAGGAGCACCGTTGTGTTCCAGGTTGAGGCTATAGTGAGATTCATCGGTTCTCAAGTAGCCCAGGCTGGCCTCAAAAATCCACTGTATAAAGTGGATGGACTTAAACATCTGATCCTCCTGCCTCCACTTCCTTGGGGCTGGGATTAGAGGGGAGTGGCCCCATACCCCTGATTGAGAGAGAACATGTCTGCCTCCCAGAGTTCTCTGCAGCAACCATTCCAGCCCCGTCAGCCTCTGGTATCAACTAATCTACTTGGTCACTATAGGTTAGATTTGCCTTTCCTACAATACTGTGAATGGAGCTGTGCTGTACTAGCCTTTTGTCAATGGCTTCTTTCAAAAAGCCCAGTCTATTGACAATCTATCCATGCTGTGCTGCACAGGTCAGCCAGAGTACCAGTCCCTCCCCTAATGAGGGATTCTACGCAAGCACTCTACCTCTGAGCCACACCCCAGCCCCTCACTGGGGGATTCTAGGCAGGGGCTCTACCACTGAGCCACACCCCCAGCCCCTCACTAGGGGATTCTAGGCAGGGGCTCTACCACTGAGCCACACCCCCAGCCCCTCACTAGGGGATTCTAGGCAGGGGCTCTACCACTGAGCCACACCCCAGCCCTTCACTGGGGGATTCTAGGCAGGGGCTCTACCTCTGAGCCACACCCCCAGCCCCTCACTGGGGGATTCTAGGCAGGGGCTCTACCTCTGAGCCACACCCCAGCCCCTCACTGGGGGATTCTAGGCAGGGGCTCTACCTCTGAGCCACACCCCCAGCCCCTCACTAGGGGATTCTAGGCAGGTGCTCTACCACTGAGTCACACCCCAGCCCCTCCCTGGGGGATTCTAGGCAGGGGCTCTACCACTGAGTCACACCCCAGCCCCTCAATGGGGGATTCTAGGCAGGGGCTCTTCAGATAAGCTGCATCTTCAGCCCTACATGCTCTTTTTATGGCCATGTGGGAGTATTTCATGGCACACAAAACACTTTTTTTTTATTGTTTAAAATTAATTAATTAATTTATTTTTCTATTATCATCTTGATAGAGTATGTATTCTTATCTTAATAGTGAGATGTTTCACTGAGGCTTGCTCAGTAATTGAGTAAAACCGAAATTTATTATAAGCCACAGTCGTCCTAGGGACCTCCATGCTATATATATAGCCTCCATTGTTCTACACAAAACACTTTCTAGTCTTCATCATTTTAGTTTGTGTTTTTAATTTTTTTTTGTTTTTTTGTTTTTGTTTTTGTTTTTTTTTTTTGTTTTTTTGTTTTGTTTTTCGAGACAGGGTTTCTCTGTGTAGCTTTGCGCCCTTCCTGGATCTCGCTCCGTAGACCAGGCTGGCCTCGAACTCACAGAGATCCACCTGGCTCTGCCTCCCGAGTGCTGGGATTAAAAGGCGTGCGCCACCACCGCCCGGCCTGCTTGTTTTTTGAGACAGGGTTTCTCTGTGTAACAGCCCTGGCTGGTGTTTTAAAATTTTATTCATGTTATTTTTCTCTGGAAAAGAAAAGGTGGTCAGAGGTCCAGACACTGAAGTCAGATTGCCTGTGTGATTTTGGAGAAGTTTCTTACCTTCTCGATGTCTTTATTAGCACATTTTTTGAATGGGGACAACCAATATGCATACAGGTTTTTGTGAGGACTTCAGTGACACCAGCCCTCCAAATATTAGCTAAAATAACAGTCTTGCAAGCCACCTTTTGGCGAGTCTCCAGGCCAGACTGCAGCAAGACCAGCCACCCTTCACACGCTCCAACAGCGTTTGCTGTCACCTAAGTACCCTAAGGACCAAGAAAATAATCACGAAACACCCCGGCCTGTAGTTTGCTGTTCTAACATTAGGTGGCGATCTAAGCCCTGGTTTGTACCATTTTGGGGGTAACCCCAGAGTACCATAAAATGGGGGTAGGAAATCAGATGGGGGGGGTGATTTGAGGAAGTATGTGGTCATTTGTAGCTCTCCACCACCCCATAAATAAACCCTAATAAACTTGTGTTATTCCATTGGCTGTTGGCATGCACCATCCCTGCATGGAGACAGATGTTAATTTTACATCTTCCTGGGAGGGCCCCACCGCAAAATTTAAGGAGGAGTGTATGTTACATGCCTGCTGCATAGCATGGTCTGTCAATGTTGGTGTTATCAATGTTCAATGTGATTGGCCTACAGCAAGTGCTCAGGAGATACTTATTGAGCCAGTGTGAGCAGTCTTTAAGAGCATGGGCTTTGATGTCAGACCTCAGTTTAAAATCCCACCAGACAGCTGTGGAGCTAGCTCAGCGGGTAAGGATAGCTTGCCACCAAGTCAGATGGATAGAAGTCGATCCCAGGAGTCACATGCTGGAAGAAGGGGACATTCTCTTCATTCTCCTCATTCTGGTCCACACTCATTCACGGGTCAAATGAACAGAGAGATGTAAAAAGGAAGAAAAATACCAAAAATGAGGAGGGAAAACATTAGAGAGGACACTTCGAATACAGGCTGGAATGTCAATCCCTGTTGGACAATCTTGTAATGTGCATCCCCGACCACAGGGAGGCAACAGAGGGCAGTCAGTGAGTGAATGAGCAAATAGAATTCTCCCAACTTTGGTCTCCAGAGTGAACTAGAGATCAGTAATTCCACTTTAGCATAAAACTCCCAGTGTATAAAAATGTTTGAAATAGTGGGGCTGGTGGTGTACACCTTTAATCCCAGTACTGGGGAGGCAGAGGCAGGCGGATCTCTGAGTTTGAGGCCAGCCTGGTTTACAGAGTGAGTTCCAAGACAGCCAGAGTTATACAGAGAAACCCTGTCTTGGGGGGAAAGAAAAAAGAAAAAGGGCGGGTGGTGGTGGCACATGCCTTTAATCCCAGCACTCGGGAGGCAGAGTCAGGTGAATCTGTGTTCGAGGCCAGCCTGATCTACAGAGCGAGATTCAGGACAAGCACCAAAACTACACAGAGAAACCCCGTCTAGAAAAATAAAACAAACAAACAAAAACAAAAACAAAAAAAGAAAGAAACAAAAATTAGAGGCTTGAGCCACTACCCAGTGCAGATGATGGCTTATGCCTGTAATTCCGGTAGTGGAACACTCTTTAAAAAAAAAAAAAAAAATATATATATATATATATATATATATATATATATATATATATTTGTTTGTTATGAATACAGAAGAGGGAGCCAGATCTCATTACAGATGGTTGTAAGCCACCATGTGGATGCTGGGAATTGAACTCAGGACCTCTGGAAGAGCAGTCAGTGCTCTTAAACATCTCTCCAGCCCAGTTGAACACTCTTTTAGTGCATTGGAGACCCTGGATTCAACCCAAAATAAGATGGAGAGACAGAGGGAGAGAAAAGCAGGTCAACAGAGAATACCTCAGCAGCAGCTCTTCATTCATGGCTTCCACAGATAGAATCAAAACATCTGCTATGTGTCTGGCAGAGCACCCGTGCAGAGGACAGGCAGTAGCATCCCCCTGAACCTTTAGAGGGTGGAACTACCTCTTATTCATTCCTTCTGCAAATAGGTACTGAGTACTAACATGCAGCGGTGAGCAAAGTCGAGTTCAAGGTCAGTCTGGGTTACAGAGTGAGGCCTGTCTCATGAAACCAAACTGGCGAGCCAAACAAAACCTCAGTCAGCCAAGGAAAATAAGGCAAAGCAGAAAAGGGTTTGGTAGCACAAGGTGGGGAGGCTGGGTCTTCCAGAGAAGAGAATGCTTGAGAAAAAGGAGCATTGAGCGGGAGGCAGGAGGCTGCCTTGAAGAAGAGAATCTTCCAGACAGAGGGAAAAGCCAATAATAGAACCAGAGAAAGCCAGGCCTGTTTGGGGCAAGCCTGTAATCTCAGACTCCCAAGTGGCTCAGCAGTAAAGCACTTGCCTAGAATTCCCTGGGGCTGGGGACTTACCTATCCCTGCTTACCTCTCCTGGAAAAGGTCCTAGGTTCAATACCTAGTACCCAAATACACAAACAAAACCCTCAAAAACCTCAAGATGAGAAAGCATCTTTATATTATATCTATACCATAGATGCAAGGGTGTATTTTTTTATGGGTTTCTTTTCCTGTGTTTTCCATACTGATTAATTAAAATATTAATTACATTTATTTATTTAATTAATTTATGTCTATGGCTCATTTGTGGAGGTCAGAGAGGAACTAGTGGGAGTCATTTCTCTGCTTCCATCATGCAGGTCCAGGAGATCAAACTCAAGTCCTTGGTCTTGGCAGCAAGCACCTCTTACCCACTGAATCTTCTCACATACCCGTGACTAATTAAAAAACAAAACAAACAAATAAAAACCCCAAACTTATTTAAAAGATTAAGATCACGTAGTGTCAGATTTCCAGATTTGTACTTCATTCAAAACCTGCTTCCTGAGATCATAAACTAAGTAACATTGCCTTAGCCTGCTTCTTTACCTGTAAAATGAGTATGAAATCAACAGGGTTGTGGTACCCGCTTATTCCAGAACCGGTCGTGTATTAACTCGGGTATAAGAAGTGCTTTATGTTACAGTCTTCCACTGTCTTTACATCTTTGGGAGCCAGCAGCAATCTGACAAGAAAGCCGTCATTTCCGCTTTAAGAATCTGAGTGGGCGGGGACTCAGCGTCCCCGCACCTTTTCCAAATTTTCCAATCTCGGCTCCGCATTCTCTCCCGAGGTCTCCGATTGGACAATCCGCACCTCTCAGCAGCGGCTGCGGGGAACCCTGCCCGACGCATAGCCCCGCCCCTGGCTAGGCCCCGCCCAACACCCGGTCAACTCCGTTGCTATGGGGACCAGTGGGCGGCGAGGAGTACGGGAGGCCCCGGATGTTCGTTGGGGATTCAACATGGCGGCGGCAGTAGCCGCTGCGGCGGCGGCGCGGGACCGCTGAAGGCGGTGCGCGAGCCAGAGTTCCGGGCCGAGCAGGCAGGCCGCGAGCGACCGCGGCGCCAAGCCGGTACGTTAGGGGGTTTACCGTGCGGGAGGCTTGTGGTTGGGGTGGGAGGTCCGGGCACGCGCTGTGGGGGAGCAGCCGTGGGGGGCGGGGCCGGGGGGGTCAAAGTTCACTTTGGTGGAAAGGGTCGCGCGGAAGAGGGTCGCGGGTCAAAACCGAGGGTGGGGGAGGGGGCCGTGGCGACCCGAGGTTAGGCCCGCGGAGGGGGCGTGGCCGAGTGTGAAATCGTGCCAAGTTTGGAATGGTGCGTGGGGGTTCGGGGCGCTTCTCAGGAACGCGAGCGCGCGGTAGCTGGAGAAGAGGGCGTGCCTGGAAGGACCCGGGGTCACAGCCCAGAGAAGGGGCGGCGGCCGGGCTGGGGAGTCGGTGCGCGAGGTTAGGTGCAGGGGCGGTGAGACAGGGCGTAGGTAGTGTGCAAAGATAAACATCTGACGGGCATGGGATAGATGTTTGGTGGGGTCGAAAGCTAAAGCCCGAGCGGGGTGCGTCCGGGGGAGGGGGCCGGGGACGTCTAACAGCCTTCAACAGTGCGTCCCGGCGAAGAAAGGGAGCCCCCTCCCACAAATAAGGAAGGCCACACTCTGGTGAACCCCTGATGACAGGCTAGGCTCACCTCTCAGCGTTAACGCTCTGCGAACACACTCATTTGGCGCCCAGCACATCACTGGGGCCGACGCTGTTATTAAGACACTAAGTGATTTGCCCCGGGTCAGCTAATGAGTAAGGTGAGCAGCTGAGATTCCAGCTCCGGAGCGATGGCCCAGAGTGCTGCTGTGGCCTGCCCCTTCCTTTCAAAGGATCTTGCTGCTGGTTAATGTTTAACGAGACAGCACACACTGTGTATGCCTGGTCTTGTTTCGTCCCTTATCTTGTGAGATGGGTGAGCTGAGTATTAAAGAACACCCCTATTTTCCAGATAGGAAAACTAACGCCAAGAAAGCTGATCGAAGCTCCTGCCCCTACCTGCCCCACTGTCCACTTCCTAGGAGGTCTGTTCCTGGAAGCAGACATCCAGGCCACTCCCTGGGTGGGAACAGAGTGTTTAGCCTCCTTGGAAGGGTGTGACCTGGGAGGGGAGGGGGAGTGGCATGTTGGTGGGTGGCCCAGAGTCCAGTGAGCTTCTGGTTGGGTGGGTGTGACCTTAGGAGTTCCCTCTCCTAACACCGCATGCTGTCCCTGTGGTCTTCAGTGGCTCCCACCCTTTCAGCTGCTGCTGTTGTGAGGCTTGGTCCTGTCCCAGCCAGTCATCTTTCCACTGTGGTCACTCTTAGCCAGCCCTGGGCGGCTCTGGGCTTTGCTTTCTTCCTCCGTGTGTGGGAGAGCCCATTCTGCCTCTTCCTGGTTCCCGGGGGCGTGTGCACCTGCTGCTGGTTCAGGGTGCTTCTGGAGCACCCGCTGGCTGCCAGCGCTCCGGGGCTGTTAGGCATTGTGCTGGCTTCTGGGATGGTGGCTAGAGGACAAGAGCCACACAGCCCTACCCTACCCAGGGCCTGCTCAGTCTCCTGTGGGAGCAGGCTGGGGCCAGACCTCAGCCAGGGACACTGAGTCACCTCTGTGAATGACGCTAGGACAAGGAGAGTGCCCATGCTCTGGGTCTGTCCTGAGGTTCCTGTCCTTGGAAAGTCCCTCGAGGAAGCTCTGAAGGATGAGTAAGAGGGACAGGAAGGGACACAAGGTCAGAAAGAGCAATATGTGCATAAGCCCTCCTGGGCGTGTGGAGGCCAGGGGACAGCCCCAGGAGTTGAACCTGGGGAGGGCCACTTATCCGGACCCTGCAGAGCGTTCTCCTCTGCAGAGTGGGCCTGATGAGGGTGCTGGTGTGGAGACACTCGCTCGGCATACAGCAGGCACCGCTCGGCATACAGCAGGCACCGGGTGGCATACAGCAGGCACCGGGTGGCATACAGCAGGCACCGCTCGGCACACAGCAGCACCGCTCGGCATACAGCAGGCACCGGGTGGCCTGGCGTGCTGTAGGAGCCCTAGTCTTGCCGATAACTCTGGACTTTCCCACAGCCAGCCAACCCCCAACTGCTGCTGACTGTCAGGGAACTGGCCTGCTGCCAGCACCAGATCTGGGAGGCCACCCCAGCCTCCCGGGCTCGCAGTACCAGCTTGGCACAGATAAGGAGAGATGGGGCCTGTGTCATTGGAGACCGAGCTTTGGGCCCCTGCCTTGGCACTGACCAGTTTTGGGTTTTGGGGGTTTTGTTTTGTTTTTTTGAAACAGGGTTTCTCTGTGTAGCCCTAGCTGTCCTAGAACTCTGTGTAGCCCAGGCTGGCCTCAAACTCACAGAGATCCAGCTGCCTTGGCCTCCTGAGTGCTGGGATTAAAGGCGTGCGCCACCACCGCCCTGCTCAGTTTGTGAGTGTTTTCTATTGACTAGTTTGTTCCTTATGCTCTGTGGTAGGCTAGAGAGGAAAGCAGAAGCTTTCAGTGTCGGGATGACCCCGGCCTCCCCGTCAGACCCCAGGAGAATACCCAGGGGTGCCGTCTGTCTCTCCAGCACCTCTCTTCCGTCCTAGCTCCCTGGGAAACTGGAGCTGCACAGCCACCAGGAAGGCGGTAGGGAGGCTGATAGTCTTCTCGTCAGCACCGCCTGAGCAGCCCACGCAGCAGATCCGATCTGGCCTCCCGAGGGGCTGGGGTGGCCTCAGTCCTTTGGAAGCCCCTCCCTGGGTGGCTCATGTCCACTGGGTCACAATGCATAGATGCTGTGTCACCTGAACAGGCCACACAGTGTCCTGCACTGTAAACGCCTTGCAGGGTCACCTGTTTTCCGTGCATTATTTCTCTGTCATGACACGTCACATAGGAGTCATCCTTTCACATTTTGGTGGTCATGTGGTCAGGTGCTTGTTGGAGTGTCACTGTGCTGTGATGAAGGTTCTAGAATGTTTCCTTGTGGGTCATGGCCACAGAGTGTCTGGGCTCCCACCTGTGGTGGAGACCGCAGTTGGCCCCGATGCTGAGAAATGCTCTCCAGGAGCGCGGTGCTGTGTGCTTCCCAGCAGCGCACAGCGCTTCTCTTGTTCTCTGGGAGTTGCGGCCCTGGCTGGGATGCTTTCCTCAGGCTGGACGTGATGAGCCTCCCATCACTCCAGGCAGTGAGACCACCTGAGGAGGCAGGCCGTGTGACCTCGGTACCTGATGCCCATGGTCCTGTGTTGAGGGTAGAGGGCAGAGGACAGACTTCAGGGGCTTTGGCCGTCACTGTAGGGCGTGCCTGACATTGGCCCCAGCTTTGGGCCTCTTCCCTTCAGGATACCTCCCAGGGTAGACATGTGGGAAAAGACCTAGTTACACTCTGTCTTTGTGGTTATTGTTCCCAGGGCTAACAGAGGCTGGCAGATTTGTCCCTGGGTGGTGACACCCAGGTCAGAGGGGTTAGAGGGGGAGTTTCTGGGGCTTTCTGGAGAAAGGGACATCTGGTCCCTTCTCGTTGAGAAGGAGTGAACCAGGCCCTGAACGGAGAGTGGAAAAGTAGAGCAGGTGGAGGGTTCCGAGGGTGCAGAGGCCCGGGCCTGCGCGAGAGTGGAGCTGAGCGGACGGTGGTGTTGGACCCGGCGCGCATGGCCAAGTGCTGCAGGGCCGGCCAGGTGAGGAGCTTGGCTTCCAGTCTGCGTCACGGGGAGGGCTTGGCTGCTGTAATTTCCCCTTTATGAAGCTTGCTTCGGCTGGCTGCGGATGTGGCTCAGCTGGTAGAGCGGTGAGTCCCTGGTCCATCCCAGTGTCAGGGAAACCAGACTCATCGTGCATGCCTGTAACCTCAGGAGGTGGGATCAGATACCCCCCAAAACCAAGGTAACCCAGGCTGCACCAAAGGGATGGCTTGTGGGAGAGGCAGCAGGGGTGTGGTGATAGGAGGGAAGGGTCACGGTGGAGCGGGGCCCCTGTGAATTAACACACGTGGTCTTTGCAGCAGTCTAGGAAGCAGATTCTGCAACTTCAGACACGAGAAAACAGACCCAGGGAGATAGGAGACGTGTCTGAAGTACCCAGCAGGCAAGTGTCAGGACAGAGGAGGGCCAGGATTTGAACCCTGGCTCAGGGCTCCAGAATCACTGGTTATCCTGGCAGCCCTCCAGTGGTTTGAAAGTAGCTTTGACTGGACAGTGTCCATTTCTATTCCCAGGGGCTTTACCCAGTCAGTTCTTTTCAGACAAGTTCCCTGGGGACCCATTGGCCACGAGGAGTGCTGGGTGTTGGGTCCGTGTCCCCTGGCACCCTCACAACCCTGCCTTTCCTTCCCTTGTGCACTACTGTGCACCCTTCTTGGCCTGTGGCTTGTGATGAGCTAGACTTCCTGGCAGACGCCGGTCAGGGGTGTCCCCAGCAGCTGTTCCTTACATCTCCCCATCAGAAGGCTGCCAGTAGGAAGCCAGCCCTTTCCAAGTCGCGGCAGGGAAATGGACTGCCCCCCCCCCCACTCATCCGGGGCCGAGGCTTATTGTCTGCAGGACGTCTTGGCCCACAGCAAGGTTTGGGGGGTGCTAAGGAAGGTCAGAAGGGGAACTCCCCGGCCCCAGGGGAGCACACAGTGACAGATACGACAGAAGCCACGACAGAAGCCACGGCTCACTGCGGCCTGTCTCCTGGGGCTGCTTGTGTCCTGCTCTTCCTTCCCAGTGACGCAGAGGGCACTGGGGGCTTCCCTGACTGTAGTCAGTACTGGTCTGCCATATCTCTTGGTCAGTCTTCCTTCCCGGGATCCTCTGGGGAAGAGTTAGCCTCTTCCTGGTAAAACAGGATGGTTTCAGTTCCCTGCCTGCCAAGCCCAAGGCAGATTTAAGGGACTTCTGCATGCAAAGTGTTCCTCAGCTCAGAGCCTGGTGAGTCCTCCATAATCTATGACTTGATGGCTTCTCCAGATGTGTCTCTCATCTCCTGGCATCCTGTCCCCAGCCTTACCTGAAGCACAGCCCCAGTGCTCACACACGCTCCCTCCCCCAACTCCACCTCCACCCCCCCACCCCCCCACATACAGCATGTGTGCCAGGGCTCTGCACAAGGACCCTGGAGCCATCTGTCACTGACCTCATTCTCTTCCTGCATTTTCATTTTACGAAGGCACGTTGTTCTGCACGTGCATGGATTACCTAGTCACTACGTCATCACTGGAAACCACACGCAGTCTGGAGATACAGTGTCTAGGATGCTGGTCACTTTCCCAATACGGTGCATTGTTCCTGGGGTCAGAATTCTCTCTCACTACTTTTGTTCTACAAGCACTTCCTTCCCTTTTGCTCTCACTCAAATGGGCCACACCACCATGTTTGTGTCATTCGATCCCCCTGCCTCAGCCTCCTGAGTGCCGGGATTCCAGCTGTGTACCATCACACCTGGCTCGCATCTTGTACTTTGCCTTCACAGCTCTGGGTCACAGCAGAGCGTATTCTTGAGTATCCCATGGCTCACATGGTCTCTGCCCCTTCTGTGCCGCAGACAGGGCTGAATGACTAAAACAAGGCTGTGCTAGTGTGGGTGCCAGGAACTGAGCGTGAGGGTCAGAGCAGTTCCCTCTGCCAGACGGGTGCCGCCTGGTTACTGTGCAGCCACCCCACGATCTCAAGACCCCACACTCTTGCTGCTTCCGGCGGGATGTTATCTGGCACTTCGATTGTGGACCCCTGGGTTAGTGAAAGTGTTGTTGAAAGGCACTCAGCATCCTTCTCTGGGTGCTGCTGTAGCTGATCACTTCCCTTTTCCTAAAAGAGGCTTGGGGCACAGTCTTGTAATGAGCTGGTAATAGATCTGGGACTTGCTTCCCGACTTCTCGCGAGGCAGCTTTGTCCCTACTCACTAATGTGTGACCCAAGACAAGTCATGGCTCCTGTCTGCCTTGGAGCCCTCCAGGATCTGGAAATGGGGATAATGATGAAGCCCCCTGGCTCGGTGTGGTAGCATGTGCCTGTGATCCCAGCATTCCGGAGGGACGCAGGAGGACTGAGGTCAGGGCCAGCCTGGGCTTCCTAGACCTTATTTTCAAAGATGTGGTGGTAATGCTACTTCCTTGAAGGGGTGTCTGGAGACTAAAGTGCATATTCAACAGGCAGAATGCTGGGCGAAGGCGGATGGGCTTAATGCTCAGCCTTTCGTTTTGTTTAAACTATTCTTGTGTTTTCTATGTTGGTATGCTTGAGAAAAGGTCTTACACTGTAGCCCAGGTTGGCCTGGGATTCACTGTGTAGCTCAGGCTGACCCTGAACTAGTGGCTTTCTTGTCCTCTCATCCCTAGTGCTGGGTTTATAGGTGTGAGCCGCCAGGCCCCACTCTGAGTGTGTCCTTGAACTCACTGGCTGCGGTCACCAGCCAGGCGTCACGTCTCCATTGGTAGGGCAGGAATGAAGAGCCGGCAGGCTGGCCAGGCAGGACAGCTGGCCACGGCAAGCAGGGCTGGGCCTGGACCAGGAGGGCTGCCGCTAACTATGGCTAGTGCTGTGGCGGACTTGGACCAGGAGGGCTGCCGCTAACTGTGGCTAGCGCTGTGGCCGCTGCCAGCGTGGTGTTTTCATTCCAGGCTGCAGGGGAGCTCCGAAGGGACCTAGGCAGGTGGGGCCTCCTTCAGAGAGGATGTCCCACCCCTCCCTGCCCCAGGAACCTCTGATAAAGCCCCATTGTGCGGTTCCAGATCCCAGGTTCAGTTTCACCTCAGGACAGATGCCAAGGCTTAGCCCTCTTGTCTATCCCCACAGTCAGCAGTAAAAATGGTCAGGGGAAGAAACAGGACACCGAAGACTTCTCCACACACTCCCCCCCAGCTAGGGACTCCTCCTTAAGGCAGCCTTGTTCTTCTCGTGGGGGACCCCTCCCTCCTTACTGCCCACAGGTCTCCACAGCCTGCCTTTCTTTCCCTACAAATCTCCACAGTAGCCCATTCAGAGATGGTTCATCTCAAATGCTTGTCCACATACAGCATTTGTGATTATACTACCTGTGTGTGTGTGTGTGTGTGTGTGTGTGTGTGTGTGTGTGTGTGTGTGTATGCACGGGAGATGCTAGGAATTAAAGATAGGGCCTATGTGCATGGGAGACAGGAACTCACCCCAGAGCCACACCCCAGCCCCTCACTGGGGGATTCTAGGTAAGGACTTCACCCCAGAGCCATGCCTTCCAGCCTTCTCCACGACTCTCTGTGTGTTCTGTGCAGAGAGCACAGCAGGACCTTGGGTGTCTGCCTGTACTGAGCTCTACTCTCCTGCCGTAAGACAGGGTCTCTCACAGCATAGAAGCTGACCTTTTCTGTCTCCACCCATGGAGTTATAGGTACACGCAGCCAGACTTGAGTCCTCACGCTTACAGAATACGTTCTTTTCCTATTGAACTAGTTCTCCAAGCCCCGATTCTATCACCTTTTTAAAGACTTGTTACTAATTGTCAAATATAGAACAATGCATAAAATATAATTATCTGAACCAGGCATTGTAAGGCGGCCCTGCATGCTCGGCCCCATCTCGGGAGACAGACAGAAGACATAGCGCCCACTCATCTTCCCTGGGATCATGCCCTTCATGGGGTCTGCCCAGCTGTGGGAGCCATGGTGTTTATTCTTCCTGACAGATATGCCACTCTTGAATCACAGTGCCATCTTGGCTGCTTTCAGACTCACACATGGAATCTTCCAGTGACTCGTCCTTGTACCTCTTCTTCCCCTGAGCTCTGTGAGATAGATCTGCTTGACTGTACATTAATACCTCCTTCATCCCATTGTGTACCACATCTGTGTGTGAGTCCCCTGCTGTGCTGGGGGGTGGGTGCCCTCTCCCCAGGGTCTCCTGGTCCCTGGCCATGCATGCCTTTTCCCACAGGCCACTCCCAGGGCAGAGGGCAGGATGCCCTCACCATCGGGAGACAAGTCAATAGTGCTGAGAGTTTGCCTTGCTCCGAGTCGCCCAGCCCACATCCTCGGCCCTCGACAGCGCTTGGTACTGCCAGACTTTCTGGTTGACCTTGGACCGGTTTTATTTATGGATTGGTTTGTGTGTTTTGAAACAGGGTCTGACAGTGGAGTCCAGACTGGCCTCAACCTCATGGCAATTCTCCTGTCTCAGCCTCCAAAAATCTGGGACAGCACTTGTTCACCTGTGTTTCTGTAAATCCTAATTCTTATGCCCTCGAGGAATAAGAGATAAGGCCTGTGCCAGGGGCCCTAGATGGAAGCCCCAGGGGGCCCAGAAGTCAGACATCCCTTGCTAGGCTCAGTCTAGCTTAGGGACACACACCTTGACCAAAGAGTGACACTAACAAGGAGCTGGAAGCAGGCCGTGCCTTTCAACCCGCCTTTCCCAGGGCAGGTCTGACCCATGGTCTCCCTTGACTTGCACACCTTGGTCTGGTCCTCACCCTTCCTCGCTCTTCTCCCTGTGCTCTCAGGATTGTCTCCTTGCCCAGTGTCACCTGGCTGGCGTCTGACACATTTCTTCCCTGTTGCAGCTGCCCTCGCAGCCCGTGCCACAGACTCTTTGATTCCTCCTCCCCACAGGTGCCTTCCTCTGTGTCGGCACAGCCAGGAGCCCTGGTGAGGGCCTTCACCTCAGGCCACTCTTCTCTCTTCTCTGCCACAGGGTTCCTGGATCATTCCAGGCTAAGTTCTACCTTAGAGCCTTTGTTCTAACTGCTCCGAGAGCCCTGGCCGTCTCCTCCTCTCCACTGACTGCTGCCCCCTTTGGGGAACTGCTGACTCTGAAGTCTTCAGTGCACCCCCACCCCCCCCCGCTGGACAAGCCGGGCAGCTGCGTCCTTGTCTCTGTACTCTGCGTCGTTGCTTAGATGCCCTTGTGACCTGGTCCCTGTCCAGGCCCATCCCCACCGCAGCCAGCTTCCCAGTGCTGTTACCTGTCCCTTACTCTGTTCTTACTGGCCTGTATCCAGTGCTTGTAAATGTGGTGGGCTACAGTCATTGCCAGAGTGTGTGCTGGGGGACCCAAGCAGGGAGGCGTTGTGGGCAGGCTGCCTAGAGAACCTTCCGGCCCTAGCCTGGCTCCTGTGGATGTCTGTGGGGAGAGTCTCTGGGAGCCTTTGAGGAACTGAAGACGTGGGGGTCAGGTCCCACTTGGGGGTAAGGCCACATTTAAATCTTGCTGGTCACTCTGGATTTTTCATTCCGTAGTGTGTATTCCTGTTTAGAATGTGCTCCTTAAGTTGCCCTGTGCTCCAAGATGCTGGGAGGCTCTGCCCCACACAAGCTCCTCCCAATGCCTGCCACATAAAACAAAAGGGACTGTTTCTCTTTCTCCCAGCAAGTGCATGCTGGCCTGTTGTAGAGGAGGTCACAGACTGAGGTGCTGCTCATTTGGAGTCTCTCTCTCCTGGCCTCAACCACCTGGGGCTGCCCTGCTTGGGGCAGAAGGCCTAACACAACCTCTGCCCTGGGAAGTTCGTGTAAGGCTGCACATCCTCGTGAGGCCTTTAGTAGGGAAACTAGTCGAAGGTGCATGCCATGGTCCTGCACAGGGCCCCTACACTGCAGCCCGGGCCTTCCTGGATCCCGGGGGCGGGCCGGGCACACCCATCTGACCCATTTTCCAGATGAAAACATGAGCCTGGCACCGTGGGGAATCGTTGGTGCAGTCACGGCCTGGTGCCAAGATGATTCTGATGTCTCCACCATGTGATTGGCATCTCCCGGGCAGTCATCAGGCAGGGCAGCTTCTCAGTGGCCTTCAAAACTCAAAGGCCTAGTCAGGCACCTTCTCGCTCTGCCCTCGGGCTGTCTACCCTTGTAATTTTCACTTCTCATTTCTGAGTCAGTGTGCATGGTGCACATGTATGAGAGTGTGCACAAATGTGCTGCAGTGTGCTTGTGGGGGCCGGAGGACATCCTGTGACATTGGCTTTCTCCCTCCATCTTTAGGTGGCTTCTGGGGATTGGACTCAGGTTGGTACCCATTGAGCCATCTTGCCTGCCTCCCCCTCCCAAATCCATGAATGTGGTATGTCTGTCTATTTATGTCTTTTCTCGTGGCCCTCAGAGCGGTGTCATACTTTCCCATCAGGGGTCTTGCCTGCCTCCTGTGGGTTCATTCCAGCTACTTTATGATGGAGCAGAGCTCTCTCCCCTTTACTCCCGTAAGACATCTGGCTCCCCAGATTTGACTTTGCAGGGTGGAGACCTCCCCCATTCTCTGCTTTTTCTGTGGTACCATCCTGGGCCCTGCAGAGGACGGGTAGGGTGCCCAGAGAGGCTGTAATTTTCCTGAATGATTTCAGGGACTAATTAAAGGTTTTCCTTGACTAATCAGCTTACTGTTTAATTATCATGGAACAGACTGAGGAATGTGGAAGACTCTGCTGGGGTCTCCCCAGAGTGTGGCGGGAGGGAGCAAGGGGGGCCTTGGTAGGCTTAGTGGAATTTGGGGATACCCTGTATCTCCCATGTGTCAGCGGGGGCGGGGTCGCTGTCCCTGTGTCTCCCCCCCAGCTAGTGTCTCACTTAGGGGGGCTTGGCTTAGAGGTCGGGGTACCTGGGAAGCCTGCCCATCTGGGAATCAGCCCTGCAGCCGCTGGCTGGTCACAGCTGTCCACCATACACACTGATAAGGGTCCTGGGGGATGCCTGGGCTGGGTGCTGTAGATGGGGGCCCCTGTGGGGACCAGGGCTTCTGGAGGGAACTGAGGAGAGGGCTGGCAGTGTGAGCAGGTGCAGCAGGGCACTGAATGATGGCCGAGGCTTTCTCTCTCGGGAGAGGCTGCTGGCTGGACCCCGTGGGTTCCGTGTCTGGAGGGGGAGGGACCCAGAGATGGCTGCACCAGGCATGATTTCATTCCTCACATTCCTCAGCAGGCCCCAGACTTCTGGTGGCCCTAGGTGGGGGAGGGTGGCCTGGAGAAAGGCCTCTGGGTACTGGCCTTGCCCTTCCCTGCCTCGCTGTCAGCCTCTCTCAGAGGAGTGACTTTCTGGCTGGTTCCCATTTCATCAGCAGAAAGACTGGCCAGGCTTAGGGGAGGCAGAGGCCCAGGCCCATGACATGGGACACACCACCCCTCCCTGTAGTTTGTTCAAAGTGCCTCTGGTGGCCTGAGGGGGAGAATGGCACACTTGTATTCGCTTTCAGGGACATTCCTGTGCTTTGTAAGTATCTGACCAAGTGATTAAGTCACAGCACGCTCTGGGGAGGCAGGACTGATATTTGTAGTCACAGACGGGCAGTGGAGGAGGACACAGTAGGTTTCTGTGCCTGGTGGGGTGGCAGCCACCTCTCCTGGGCCATCCACAGGACTGGGCACTACTTTGCACGCACACTCGCATACATGTGCATACGCATTTCTGTGACACCCCCCCCCCCATCTTGCCCATGCATGTCTGCTCTCCCTGTCCCTGGCTGGTTTCTCCAGGGAGGCTGGAGG